>NW_015505191.1:1233086-1367714 GCF_001515645.1 Sinocyclocheilus grahami
TTATTTATTCCTTCTCTTTCTAGCTTGTACTTATTTGAACAATGTCTAAGAACTTGGTATTACAACCACTTCTTGTGTCTGTTTGCCTCTCTTAAGAAGAATCGCTTTATGTATCCCCCAATTGTAAGTCGCTTTGGATAAAAGCGTCTGCTAAATGACTAAATGTAAATGTAAATGTAAATGTACATAAATGTCTTTATCTTTTCTTTGTTAGAAAAAGGTATAATGTTAAAATGCATGTAACATGTTAAAACCTTGCTTGGGCTGAGAAATAGCAGGCCTTATGCAATCTGATGTAACAGTAAAAGGCCTAGTTTTTATCATTGTGGGAAGATTTTGCAATTAGCAATCTCCTGACTGCCCAAATCTGAGTGGTTCATCTTGATTTACAGCACCTTGTTGTGTCTCCTACAGATACAGTATTGACTTAGCATTATTGTTTGTGTTTCATGTATTTGTGTGAGAATTTGACTATGTAATAGTCCTTATCAAAGCCAGGTTCTTGGTTCATATTTTGTTGTGTTCAGCAGCTAAAACTTCTGAAATAAAGCAGTCTTGGCCCTACAGTGGTTGTCAGGAAGTTGCTGAGCAAGAGCCATAGTGAAATTCCCTGTGTAGGACTGTAATTAAACCATTATATCTAATTAGCTACTCTATGCAAAATCAGCTCAGGGAGTATTTGGGCTCAAAGCCGAGAATGTATGGATCGGTTCTAGACACCAATAAATCACTTAATGATAGTAGTTTGCTTTCCTTTGTTGATGCATTTCCTATTGAAAACAGGAAGTTTAAGCTACTAAATAACATTTGGTTTGGTTCTATGCCATGATCCAAAATGTTCTACTTTCTAGTACACTTTCTAGTAGTAAGTGTTATTAGTGGGAGGGACATTCTCATTTTGCAGGGCATTTGATAGGACAAACACCTGTGTAGTGCAGGATGAGTCCACAATATTTAGTGTCTGTTTTCCTGGAAGACTAAGACACATTTTTAAGTGGAAATATTTTCTTTGCTACACTTCTGTGCTAAAAGCAACAAAACTCCAACCTCATGGGGTCTTTAAATCGTTTTGGGGTGAGAGTAAAGAGAGAAAGTCATTTCTCATGAGGTAGAGATCACTGATTGAGATGGAAATAGGTCTGGATGTTTGTCATCCTACTTCACTCTTCCTTTTCTTTGAGCAGAGTAGAGGAGAAGAGAGAGCAAGTGGAGCAGGAGAGGGAGGAAGCGAGGGCGGGAGGATTACTACAGTTTTTCGCGACGTGATAAACAAGAGAATCTCTCAGTAATTCTCTCTGAGTCACTTCAGGCCTATGGGAACTGCATACATGTCTGTTTTGACTGGAGGGGACTCTAATTATTAGACCAAAGACAAAAAAGTATGTGTATGCGCGTTCCCATCTAACTGAATATATTGTGGGAAGAATGTCTTTATTATTTTCTTTAGGCTTTTGGGTGTTTGTACGCGAGAAAGTTTCATGCTTCGTCTCCAGAGTTGCTCAAAGGGGGGTTCGTTACAGAAACCCATGAGAACAGTAAGGGAACAGATCAAGTTTGATGTTCTATCCTTCAGCTTTTGCTAGCATCTTAAGACTCCTGGGGATCCTTTGCCACCATCTGCTTGTCCAGCAGCAATGTCTTTGTATGTGTGCCAAGTATGCTGGTATTTGAAACTTTCAGAGTTATTTTTATTTGTCCATATGTCTGTCTTTATGTGTGTTGCGTGTGCGCATATTTGCATATGCTGCGCTGCTCGCATTTGTATTCTGAGCATTTGAAGATCGACCTCAAAAAACTGTGTGAAACAAAAAACTTTTGCGATGTTGCTTAGTAATAAGCTGATCGAGTGAGTGAGAGAGTGACTGAAAGGGTGAGAAAAAAGAGGGGTTTAATCAACACTTGCTTGAATGTGGCAGTGCTATCTCATTCCCCTTCAGAAACAAATCTAATCTCCGTCTTGGCAACCTTCCATTTATGCAAAGCAGTTTTCATTTCTGGAGAATAACAAACTCAAATATGGGATCAGATTGCGTAGAATATTGATGCCGAAGCTCCGAAGTAATCAAAATGCATTTTTAATAGATGATTGTAGGATTTATTCTGTAAAGCCGGGCTCACACTACAGGATTTTTAGCCGGATTTTCCCCTCCCGAGAATCGGAGCAAAAATCTTGTCGAGCACCACGATCGGTCCCGATGTTCGGCTCAGATTATCTGTTAATGTGAGGTGTTCACAGATCGAATCTTGCACCTCCCGGTCTCCTCGCACACAAATCGGGGCCGGCCCCGATCATATCAAACATGTTTGACATTTAGGATTTAAATCTTTCACAATGGCCAATGCGCGACCGCAAAACAGCTGCTGTATGGCTCCGTTGGATAGTGACGGAGGAAACTGCTTCTTGACGTTGTGTAGTAACACGACTGTCTGTATAATGTGTCGAAAACGTATCACAACCGTAAGGATAAAGAGAAGCGCTGGGGTGAAATCACCTCAGTTTTGAATGTACCGGTTGAGTGCAGAAAGCTGCTCGCACGCTAGCTAACATATGTAAATATCACTGAAATATCAATGACGATCTGCTGCGTGAGATCACGTGAGGCGCTCCCTCTGGCATGATAATAATATCTTGTAGTGTGTGATGTGGCACAATTTTCAGATCTTGTAGTGTGCGCATGTTTAAGATTTTGAGGGAAGATAATCTGCAAAAGATGCTCCTTATGTGTGTGCTGCAACCAGATTTCATAATCGGTTAGGATTTTTAAAACTCCTGTTGTGTGAGCCCGGCTTAAGAGGTGCACTTTTCACATCTATGAGTATTAAAGTCGTATTAATTATCAGTTTAGAATGATAATTGTGATTTCTTAATGGATTCTTAATGGATAATTGGAAAGGTTGTTTTCAATAGTAATTTAGCAAGTTTTTATTTATGTTGTTATTTAAATTCCTCCCTCTTTTTAAAAAGTTGAATACATAAAAGATTGAGCTCCACTTGCTTTATCTTCATTATTTTTCATTTATTTTTTAATGTTCTGCTTTTAGAATCAATATGGCACTTCTGCAATGGCATAGGTCAAGAATTCTGGAACTTTGAACCGTTTTGATATCCGTAGACTCAGAGCCCCACTTGCATAAATTAAAGTATGCCATAATAAGATTGGTCTCTCCACATTTTTTTTTCCACAGCATCCTTTACAGAAACATTTTGTAATAAACCTTTCATATGTCATATGGTATACTCATATAGTCAGTATTTTTATATTGTGTCATAGCTGTTGATGTTATTATATGAATTGTGAGTTTTAAAATGATTGAAGATATGACCTTCATTTATATTCTGTTGAATATAGATTGTAAAGTTGACTCGAATCCCAGTTTCATAGTTTGAAAGAAATGAAAGAACTTAAGAATGAGTGGTGGAAGCAGTAATATACCATTGAAGTGAATTTGAACAGACAAGTTTGTCACAGAGAAATTTAGTTACAGAACAATGGAGGATTGTGTCTGTCACAGGCTTTTAAATGTCTCAAGGGTTTCGGCATAGAGTTTGTAGAGCTAGTCTGTTTTCTGAAGACGCTCTCTGATCTGAGCTCTTATGTAGAGTTTTAGTTTGTTTGTTGGTGATGGAAGCCCTGCTGCGTGAGTGTGTTTCTGTGTGTGAAGGAGAAGAGAGACTCAAGAGTTCATAGGAGATGTGGCTGTCAGATGTTTCCTACCTTGTAAAAATTAACATTGAGAAGAAAATATTGGGACAAAAAAGCATTTGTATTGTTTTCTTTCACTTAAATCTCTGTTAAAGTGGTAACTAAAGTAAATCAAAAGCTTTATGGCCTGAAACTCATTAAATGACATGCTACAGTATAACCATCTGTGTCTCTGGATGAGTTTGTCTCTGCCCAAAAGTAAAGTTCACCCAAAAATCCATGTTGGTTTGGACTCCATTGACTTAGACAATGTGGACAAAATTTTAAAAATGTCTTGTTTTTTGTTCCTCATAAATTCATAATGTTTTGGAATAATGTAAGGGTGAGAGTTTAGGTAAGTTTTTAGGGGCCAAGCACCGAAGGTGCGTAGGCACCTATTGTATCCGTTAGATTTCTTATTATTATTATTCTTCCACTCTGGCTCTGTTCATGGCAGCCCATAGAACTGCTAGCGGAAAAGTTATGAAATTTGGCACACTGATAGAGGACAGTGAGAAAAGTCACCATAGCAAATTTGGAGTCTCTAACTCAAACTCTGTAGCGCCACCACTTGTCCAAAGTTTCACTCATGTTTATGCTAATAACTTTTGAACCGTGAGGCACAAAAGGAAAATTCTTTTTTCCCTCTGAATCCTTGGCTCATACCGAGTCGAATGAACACCACAATTCAAGGTTTAGTTTTTTCGCTATTTTTAAATAGTTTGAGAAACTTACTTTTTCAAACTCGTCCTAGACATTTTGTCTGATTCTCACCAAAATTTGCACACAAATTCGACGAAAAGCACGCAAAAATGGTTATGAGGCTATATCTCCGCAACGGTTTGGCGTATTGAGATGAAACTTGGTGTGTGTTATAACAAGCATGACCTGAGACTACCTGCAGTGTTTCAGCTCTGTGCCACCTAGTGGTCAGGAGATATGAAAAATGCATATTTTTGCTTATAACTTCTGAATGGTTTGGCCAAAAATCACAAAACTGTTATATAAATATTATTAGTTTAATATTGATAATAGTTTCTTGAGCACTAAATCAGCATATTAGAAAGATTTCTGAAGGTGACACTGAAGACTGGAGTAATGGCTGCTGAAAATTCAGCTTTGCAATAACAGGAATAAATAATATTAAAAAAAAATAAAATAAAGACAGTGTTATTTTAAATTGTAGTAATATTTCACAATAGTACTGTTTTCTTTATCAAATAAATACAGCCTTGGTGAGCATAAGAGATTTCTTTCAAAAACATTCTTTCATAAAAATGAGCACCAAACTTTTGAATGCTAGCTTTAGTTGCAGTATATGATCAAAGGTTGAATTAAATTAGGATAATAGAAAAGGTACCACGATCACAGGCTTTCCCGTCCACATGGGATTAAAGTTCTCAGAAGAACCCAGAGTTGGCATAAAAACTACATAAAGTGCCTTAATTTTTCTGAGGTTTTGTGCAAAAACAAAGGGTTGAATTCAGGTGATTAAAAAGACAACGTATATAATGAAACACAAATTTACCTAACCTCCTCCAGGAAAGCTAGTCCCGTTAAAACGCGGCTTTACTCGTTGAGCTCTGTAGCTTTGTGTGCATGTGTTTAGAAATAGCATCGCTGCAAGGGACCCTACAAATTCCAATCCGTTGTACATGTTGAGAACAAAAGGCCTGAGAAGACACTTTTGTTGAGCAATCTAAGCACTGTTGAAAGGAGCAAGCGTTGATTTGGATGCTGGTGAAAAGAACATGTATGACTGCTAAGCGCTTCCCAGATGAGAAGCTAATCACTTTTGGTAACAGCAAGCGCACCGAGTCTAATCCATCTTTCATCTGGCCTGTTTTCCTTTCTTGTTTAGTTGAAGAAAATGCAGAGCTGAGGTGAGAGCTGAGTTACAGAAGCTCACTATTGAAGTCTACTATTAAGTCCTTACATAGATCCAGTGTGGAAATGCCATTCTGCTACAACATTTTTTGACCATGTCAAGCAGGCCTTGCTGGAAAATGCTAGACCTATTTTGAGGGTGTTTCAAGTCAGACCTCCTCCTCTTGGAGTGCTTTTCTGTCTCTCGGGTGGTAAAGTGAGGCGGCCTTTTCAGACTCTGGAATGTTTCACTTGTTCATTTCAAGGCGGGAATTCAGGTGCTCTGTCATTTTTCAGCTTTCAGGACAGACACTCATGGGGACCACTGGCCTTTCTCATACAGGCTCATCCCAGACCTCCCATGGGTCATTCACAGGGAGTGCTTTGTCTCTTTGTGGTGACAGCTGTTGAAATTCTTCCTCAGTGCTATGGAAGTTTTCTACAAAATTCTGGTGATTGTGTCAGACTTTAGCTAAAGTAATGATGCAGTGTTTTCACAAAGTGTTACACAAAGATGACGGTTCGGTATGTTAATAATAATAATAATGTTTATATTATTTATATTTATAATATAAAATAATGCAAATACAGTATATAAGATAAAACATACAAATAATAATACTAATACATTTAGAAGTCTTTAAATTAAATTCTTCTGCATAAATATTCAATAAAATATATTTTTATTACCAAAAGGAGAGAGCGATTTTCAGCACATTGCAATAAACAATCTTGACAATTTTAATTGTGTTTCTAAACTGTAAGCAGCTTAATAGCACTTGGTCTGAATGTGGCACTTCGATCAAGAAATTACTTTTACCCCATCAAAGTGATTGTGCAGTGACTGTATATTTATAAATGTCTGAATAAAGGTTATAAAGGTTTCCTAATGCATTTTATTTAGATAATTACAATTCCTTTTATTTTTGGCATAAATGTACTGTACTATATACTGTAGGTTTACTGTTTTAATTAACACATTGATACAATTGTGTGATATTACTTAATAAATAATGTTGCAGTAAATTGTAATATTATTCTTATTACTTTAAATACAATTTACTTCACAAATTTAATATATGTCTTAAAGTTAAACCAAACTTTCATTTTGGTGGGTTGTAGTGAAAACACAGAAAAGAGTTTCCGTGTGTATAGTTTTATCAGATAAAATGGTGAAATGCTGGTTCATGTAGATGGCAGACACTGAAATCACCATGAGAATCATACGTGCTTGAGCATGTGTAGTAGACATAACTGCACCATTCAGTGACACAGAAATCCACAGAACATGCATGCATATTTAAATACCAGTCTTTTGCAGTATAATATTCACAGACACTGGTCCATATCGCATTTGATTAAGTGTACAGAGCTACTTTAGATTTCTTTATACAAAATTTGCCAAATTTTGTGACACTGCGTGCTGTGCTGTAAATTAAATTTTTATGACAACTCTGCAGTCCTGTCTGCATTTTTTGCATCATGGAAATAATAAGGCCTACAAAAATTTAAATGTTTTACTAATGGTATAATTGAACCTGCATGTCTTCTCATTGCTCTGATTTCTCACTCTCTCAAACTAAAATCCAAACGGAACCAGAGTGGACTTTATTTTCTTTATTTGCATAGAATTTAAGTCAGTCATATTAGATCAGCGTTCAACACAAACTATGAGACAGATAGACTTTTTTAGCCAACCTTGACCAAAAAATATCTTATTTCAATAGATTTTTCACCTGTTGTTGGATTAAAAATACAATATATATAAAAAAAAACAATTTGGGGGGCTTTAAAAGGTTTTTTTGGGGTAGACCCCACTAAAAGAAGTTTGGCTCCCCTGTCCATGAATCTCTAGTGACGTCCCTGCTTCAGCTTACAGCTGTGTAGAGTCCTCCACACATTGGTTTCTTCTAAGTTGTGTGAGTGTGTAATTATTTTTTAATGAGAGGTTGGCTTCTGTTCTGTTCTTTGTGTAGCGCTGTTGCTTCTCGGCTATAGTAGAACCCAATCCTGATGTCTTTGCCTTCTCGACCACAGCCTGACGTCTGATTGGCCCAGTATCCATCTGGAATTTTGCTTTCCCTGCTCTGGACCCCACCCTCCCTCTGCCCTGAGGGCGTCAATGAACAACGGCATTCCCTTACACAGCCGCGTGCGTGTGTGTTGACTATAGTGCTAGAAGGCAAAGGGGAATATGAGTGCTTTTCTTCCTTTTAAACAGACATCAATTTTCATAGTTACACCTAATGACAAAAGTTTTTTTCTGGAAATGGCTGGATGTCCTGTTTGTTTGTATATTAGTTGGGCTTCTATTATTGTTCTCTATGAAGGAAAGACAATCCTTTTCCTCTTGCTCTCTCATAACATACCTACACATTCTCTCTCTCTCTTGCTTGCATGGCTTAGATCTTGTGTAAAGGGGAGGGACTGAACTCTGTTTTCAGTGAATGTCCCTTCCGGAGTCTAGTGCTAGCATACACTCGCTCTCACTCACACACAAAGCTGCTATTCCCACTAGAAAGAGAGAGTGTGAATGAAGAAACAAGAAAGAGAGAGAGTTTGGATGTAGTTGAACTGTTACTGGACAGTGGGATGTGTAACTGTTGGCTCTCTATGGTCTGATGAAGTGATGGTGTGAGGTGTTTCTGCACTGTTGGAGTGATTTGAGGTAAGGATTACTTTTCATTCTCCCGCTGCTGTTTGTGGATCACTGACAGTGAGTGTGTGCATGTAAATGTATATGTGGACAGGTGAAAACTTACCAGAACTTACCAGAAACTAGAGTGAGTGTGTTAACATTCTGGGGTTGTGGAGCCATGCTGTACTCAGTGTTTCATCAGCAAGTTCCTCTGCTATTGTTTTATTACTGTAAAAGTTATCATTCTCATTATAAATGGAAATCTGATAGTGGCAGAAACTCTCCTTTTGAAAGTTTTGTATCTGAAAAAGGGTTTATCCAAAACTATAACAGATTTTTCTAAACTTGTCTCTGTCCAGTGTAGAAGGTCTGTGTCCACTAGCAGTTCAGAATTGGAGATCCTGTATCAAATACATTAAGTATAATTTATAATCAGTGAGGCCAATTTATTAATTTATTAAAAATTGAGTTTGGAATTAATTGCAAATATGATTATTTGCTGAGAATAGATGATTCAGAGAATTTTGGCAGATAAGTACATTTTTAAATAGACTTTGAAAAGTGCATTTGAAAGTCAATGTATGATAGAAATCTGAAATAAAGTTTATTTTATTTTATATCAGGGCCTGATATTTGTTTTACATATCCTGTTATATATTTTAAATAATCACACTAATAGGAATGCACAACATACAGTATGTAACATATTAGGCATAGATATTCATAGATATTCAAATTTCAAAATATTTATTCAGATCAAACTATGTTGGATATATAGTTCATGTTAATTTTTACATTTAGATTATCTATCATTTAACACTCACTTAAAATTAATCTTAACAAACAAAATTTTACTAACATTGTTAAATGTAATCTTTGGCAGATTTGAAAATTAATATCAATTTGTCATACTGCACTTTATAATGTTTTGATGCTTATTCGCTTAAAAAGATGGATTTTTAATCTTTAGTGTGAATTTTTTATTATTATTTTACCAAATAGTACAGAATTATAATGTTGACCATTCATCAATATTAGCATAGCCTCCCTATATACCAGGATGTACACATGCAAGTCTGTGTCAAACTTGAGTGACATGCTTTCAACATCTCCCTATGAATACACCTAAAATGCAAACCAGTTTGTCGACCATTGCAAGGCACTCCATGCAGGACTGTATTCACAGATCATTGTTGCTCTATTAATAGCCTGAGACAGGGCAGGGAGTTAGGCTGCAGCTGAAGGGAAGGAAGTGGGCTTGGAGAGCACAGGGATTACCAGGGGTCACTGCACTAGAGGCCCCACACCGGCCATTCCCTGGAACCGGGCTGTTTGGGAATGCTAGAGTGATTGGTAGCAGCCATGCTGCAAAAATGAATCACACTGCAATACTTCTTTTCTTTGCACGACTGCATGTCTTCAGCTAGGTTCTATGCCCTTACTGCTGTCTAACAGCTAATCCCTAATCCTTGCCTGTCGTACCAGAATAAAACAAAAGAGACAGACAATAAGCCAGGGAGAAAGAACAACAGTCTCTGCGGCATAATTCAATACCGTCACAGCTGTGACAATATGTACGGTCAATCACGGTCTGAATAGGGGAAGATATGAATGAAAATTAATAACTAGATCCTCAGAAAGAGAGACTAGATAAGACATTCTCATTTTACTTGCAAAACACCCGTCTCGAGCACTTTGTGAGTTTTGTCCTCATGTGAGAGTTATGACAGTACAGACTCTGGGTTTATTCAGTAGGGGACTTTACCTGTGGAATGTTAACTGCCTTCATTTCTCTCCTGTCACACACTCTTTCTCCTCCTGCCGGCGAAACTCTCATCCCCTTCTCCACGCGTCTGTTTCCAGCACCTCTTCTGTCAGTCAAAGCTCAACCCGGCACCTGACGCTTTGACCCGCACCTCTCCTGAAACTTTACTGTGGCTCTGAAGCCTTTGATTGGTCACGTATCCTGCTCCTTTACACCTGGTATTAATGTGTGTTTCTGGTGACTGGATGACATTTTTACTTTTATCCAAAGTGTCTGACACTACCTTTCAAAAATTTGGGGTCAGTAAAAGAAATGAATACTTCAGCAAGACTGCGTTAAGTTAATCAAAAGTGACAGTAACATGGTTTTTTACAAATTAATGCTATTTCAAATACATGCTGTTCTTTTGAACTTTCTATTCCTCAAGAAATCCAACTGTAGCACAACTGTTTTCAATATTGATAATATGAAATGTTTCTTGAGTCAGCATATTAGAGTTATTTCTGAAGGATCATGTGACACTGAAGACTGGAGTAATGGCTGCTGAAAATTCCGTTTTGCCATATTTTTGTTTCTACTGCATTTTTGATCAAATCAATGTAGCCTTGGTGAACACAAGACACATCTTTCAAAAAAAGATCTTACTGACCCCAACATTTTGAATGGTAGTGTACATTACAATAAAAAAATATGGCATTGCTATTAGAAGAACTTTAGTCTTTATTGCAAGAACTTTAATCTGTACTCTTTGTTGCAGTTCTTGGCTTTTCTTTGTATTCTGATTTCCTAATGCGAGAACAGACACTGCATGATGTTTAGTGATGTGGTCACTCCATTTAATGAACAGTATCCCATTAATGATTTTACTGGATGACATTTCGAATATCTAATTTCACTCCCCAAATCCTCCCCCACATCTTTCTCCCAGTGTATTTTCAAGGACACTTTAACTTTATTTTCTCCCCTTAATTCACTTCTAGTCCTTATTAGCATCCTTTACTGTGGAGATGTTTTTGAAATGTAATAAACATGTTTTTTTCTGTGAAATAATAAAAGCATTTTGAGTAGGAGATCACTTTTATTATTTTAAATTTTAAGGTTTTTAGGTTGTCTAATGCAACCTAATGGAAGGTGTTTAAAGCAATCCGCTTAAAAATATCAAGATACTATCCGGATTTGAAGTGCATGTTAATCCTAGGTGTAAATGGGGCCATGGTTTTAGTAATTTACACACTGTAATATGTGTTTACATTTTTGTAGTGTGTTTAGACTTGCATTGTTAATGTTGGTCAATGAAGAGAATGTGGAATTTGTCATTCTTCAAAATCACTTCTTGAACTACATGTTTAAGGCAGGGTGTGTGTGTGTGTACGCGTTTTTGTGACAAATGAGGACATAAATTTGTATAATGACAAAGGTATGACATAGGTATTACAAGGAGAAGGTGACTTTTCAGGACATTACCCCATGTCCCCACTTTTCAAAACGCTTATAAATCACACAGAATGGAGTGTATTGAAAATCTGAAATAGCACAAAGTCTCCTGTAAGGGGTAGGTTTAGGGGTAGGGTTGGTGTAGGGCAATAGAATATACGGTCTGTACAGTATAAAAACCATTACGCCTATGGGATGTCCCCACTTTTCATAAATGTAAACCTGTGTGTGTGTGAAACAGGATGCTCATTGTTCTCTCCTTGTTACAAACAATCAGTTGGTCATCTGATCCTTTCATGATTGGTCAAACGGAATCTGTTAATGAACTGCCGCTAACACAGAGCTAAGAGTTAGTCACACGTGCACACAAACAGACACTGATGATGACAGGCGTATCTGTATACAAATCACATGCTTTATTATGCACTCTAAACAAATTTCTATCCAAAACCGTTTTTTTTTTTTTTTTTGGTGGAATAACCCCAATTTGGACCAAATACCGAGGGACTTTTTACAAACTTTCCCCAGCAGCTGAAGTGCAGATTGTTTGTCATTGTCATGGTAGCAGCGTGTGAGGGAGGCAGAGGAAGCTTTGATCGCTGCTGTGATGTGTCATGCTGTGAGTGACGTGTGCTTGACACTTTGACCTGGGCATCCACACACACACAATGCCCAGTGTGTTTGTCCTTGTACAAAACAGGAAAAGACATTCTCGCTTGGTTCATTCTCCTCCGCAAATACATATAGCCTTCAACACGTTTCTGACTCAGAGGGAAGACTGTGAATTTAGTCTGCTGTTCCTCAAGGAGTGTTTGTACTTAAAAAAAAAATCTATTACAGTAGCTTAGGTTTATTTAGGAAAATATACAATGTCTTCTCACCAAACACACACACATTAGGGCCTTTCGCACCGCAGGAACCTTTTTATAGTACCAGAACTAATTGTGGAACTACCCACTTTTCGGCGTGTTCGCACAGCCGGAACTGGGAGCGATTTTAGTACCGGACTGCCTTTTTCGAGAACCAAATTAGCTCCTACTCCGGAGCAGGGTCTAACCAGCACAACTGGTACTAATCGTGACGTAAGTAGACATTGATTGACCAAACGCGTACGAAAACGCCCTCACCCGCCATGATTTAAAACGCCGTGTAAACATACTGTAAACATTGTGTCAACATATTTCGCAAGTATGGAGAACAGCGATAGATGGACGGACGCTGAAGTGCAGGCACTTGTAGCAAATGTAGCACTGCCAGTTGTCGTTGGAGATTCTTAGTCCTCCTTTCCATTTTTTCAATTGCTTTACGTATACGTCGACTTTCCATGTCCATTATTGTGAAACCCACGAGACACAACAAAAACACAGCTCCGATCACAGCGTCCTCCATCCTCCTGTTGTTAACGTAGTTCTTGGTTTCTGTTGTTGAACGCCGCGCACAAATGACGTTGCTGTCGACCGGCTTACGTCACTTCTTAGTACACACTCTCGGTGCGAATGCAACCCTTTAAATGGTACTGGGAAATAGTTCGCGCAACATCGTCCCAGTACTTTAGTACCGTACGTTTAGTTCTGGAACTAAAGCGGTGCGAAAGGGCCTATTATTGTTGCAAACATAGGTACTTCTACAAGCACCAGGGACAAGCTCTGACACATTTTACTGCATACACACACATACACAAAAAATTGAGCGAGGTCACAACAGGAAAACTAAAGAATGTGCATCATTTCCACTAGTGCCCTCAGACTTCCTTCATCGTAGACATACAAACACCCAAACAGGCATTCAGTCATACACATAGAGGCATGCGGTATGTTATGAGCTGTGACAGTAACAATAGACTGAGGAAAAAGCGTGTCACCATAGTAAAACAAAGGGTATGTTCCAGTCGGCCAATATTGGCCTCATGAAGTGAATTTCACGGAGTGCATGGCCATGTCTAGTGAGATTCCAAAACATAAAGAGCATGTACGATTAGTCCGAAGGCTAATCATACATCATACATAAGCTACGCAAAATCGTGTTCAAAATTGCAGGCGATTCCTTGCCAATTATGAACGCGATTTTGTGTAGCTTGTCAGTGAACTATGGATCTGTGTAGTAAATGTAGTCCATCTGAAAGCACGTGCTGGAGATTTACTACTAATCACAGGAGCGGCTTTACTGACGAGATGCTCATGAAAATCGCATTTGATTTTTTGCACAGCCCTAGGTAGTGTAAAACAACACCCTTTTTACCTTGTCAAACTCAACTCATTTTAGTGCATGTTCCTTTAAATGCTAATGAGCTCTGCTCACCCCGCCCCTCTCTTTTCCGTCGGGTGACGAGCCGTTCTCATGAGACTGTTTACTTTAGCTGTGGAACTTGCTAACTAGCACACTATTAGGAAAGGTGATTTGCAAAGATTCAAAAAAGAAACTTATACTCACTTCTTCTGTAGGTGAGGCTGGATCGCTTGAACATAGACGTATTTATGTATCATTCCCTTAAAAAACAAACGTATTCCACTGCGTCTTCAGTGGCTCAGTTGTCAGGAGTAAATGATGACTGCTATGTTCATTATTACATTCGACAACAGAACACCTCAATCGCTCAGGAGCCGTTCTTGTCTATGTCCCTGCTCCGGCGTCCAAACAGTGGCGGACTGGTGATGACAGATCACTCAGGGCGGGTCTAAGGTAAAACGCTAGTGTCAATCAACAATCGTGGGAGGGGCCTGTGTCTGTGTGACATCACACAGACAGGTATCTGAGAATGGCTTGATATGAGAAAAGGGAAATGATTTAACGAGATAAAAAAAAAACACTGGGTGCATCTTTATCATTATAGGGTGGTTGTGTACACACACTGCCAACACACATTTCAGTTCAAACAACTTGTAAAAGTGCATTTTGCATCCAATGACCCCTTTAAAAAAACAAGTTAATTCTTCATTCTACCTGAAATGGAGTATGTGACCCCCTTTAATGGCATTATTATTATCATGGGTTGCATAGTAATTTATCATTTAATGTAAGGGTTTTAATTTATATTAATTTAAGCATATAAAATATAATTTTGTATGTAAATCTGTATTTTATTTTTATATGAAACAATGATTTTTATATTAAACAATGTCACGTAACGTACATTTACCATAGGAAAAAACATATTCGGTGACAAAAAACTTGTTAGTTAGCTAGAAAAATTAAATCTACAGAGGAGCATTTTGTTAAAAATATGCACCATATAACATATTCTTTATCATTTTTACTGTTTTACAGTGTTTAATTTACAGTGGGGAAAAATGTATTTAGTCAGCCACCAATTGTGCAAGTTCTCCCACTTAAAAAGATGAGAGAGGCCTGTAATTTTCATCATAGGTATACCTCAACTATGAGAGACAAAATGAGAAAAAAAAATCCAGAAAATCACATTGTAGGATTTTTAAAGAATTTATTTGCAAATTATGGTGGAAAATAAGTATTTGGTCAATAACAAAATTTCATCTCAATACTTTGTTATATACCCTTTGTTGGCAATGACAGAGGTCAAACGTTTTCTGTAAGTCTTCACAAGGTTTTCACACACTGTTGCTGGTATTTTGGCCCATTCCTCCATGCAGATCTCCTCTAGAGCAGTAATGTCCCTCCAAAGATTTTCTATGGGGTTGAGATCTGGAGACTGGCTAGGCCACTCCAGGACCTTGAAATGCTTCTTACGAAGCCACTCCTTCGTTGCCCGGGCGGTGTGTTTGGGATCATTGTCATACTGAAAGACCCAGCCACGTTTCATCTTCAATGCCCTTGCTGATGGAAGGAGGTTTTCACTCAAAATCTCACGATACATGGCCCCATTCATTCTTTCGTTTACACGGATCAGTCGTCCTGGTCCCTTTGCAGAAAAACAGCCACAAAGCATGATGTTTCCACCCCCATCCTTCACAGTAGGTATGGTGTTCTTTGGATGCAACTCAGCATTCTTTCTCCTCCAAACACAACAAGTTGAGTTTTTAACCAAAAAGTTCTATTTTGGTTTCATCTGACCATATGACATTCTCCCAATCCTCTTCTGGATCATCCAAATGCTCTCTAGAAAACTTCAGACGGACCTGGACATGTACTGGCTTAAGCAGGGGGACACGTCTGGCACTGCAGGATTTGAGTCCCTGGCAGCGCAGTGTGTTACTGATGGTAGCCTTTGTTACTTTGGTCCCAGCTCTCTGCAGGTCATTCACTAGGTCCCCCCGTGTGGTTCTGGGATTTTTGCTCACAGTTCTTGTGATAATTTTGACCCCACGGGGTGAGATCTTGCGTGGAGCCCCAGATCGAGGGAGATTATCAGTGGTCTTGTATGTCTTCCATTTTCTAATAACTGCTCCCACAGTTGATTTCTTCACATGACATCCAGATCTCTCTTTCTGTCTGCGCTGCATCAGTGATTCCAGCATGTGACAGTGCTGGTCATGAGTGACTCGGTGCTTCTATTCATTCAGTCTGTTATTGTGCGCAGTTTACAGTTCCATCATTTCAGTTTCAAAACAATTGTTTCAAGTGTAGTGCAACCTGTTCATTTTAGATCAAATTTAATTTTCAAGTTCAAATTATTTTTCTGGCTTTTGAAATTTGCAGACAGATAAATCTAATGGAAAAAGCCCTAAACATGTCTCTATAAATTTAATATTACATGATGTTAGAAACGGTGCGGCAGCATTGTTGCCTGTTAAAAGCACCAAAGTTATAAACTATATCTAAACAATAATTATAGCAGGAACCACATAGAAATGGCGTGAAAGCACAAACAAAAAGACTGATATTTTTATAGGCCTACAATAAAGTTTATTTTATTCCGTGCCTTTTACCAAGGATATAAAACTCGACACCTTTGTGACGTAACTTTTTTCTCTTTTTCTATAATGACAATAATTGAATGTACTGAAGGATCTGTGTGGGTGATTCAATGTGTCTTTTTGCCTCTGACATGTTTGTATGAGCGTGTGCAGGTGCACGTGAGCGCATGTACAGGATTGTTGCCGTATTGCAGAACATTGCATAACACTCTGTCAGAGATATTGATACACGACTCAGATTATCAAAGCTCTCTATCTCATCTGCATAAAGAAAAGACAGACAGATGAAAAAACTAAGATAAAAGAACGACTGATTTTGCTCTGGGTAGATGATAAGTACTTAAAATGACAAAGATACTGACAAGAGTGAAGGTTTGTGAATAGTGCATGTGCACATTTCATAAAGGTTGACTGCAGCTCAGTGTGTTTAATTAAAGATTAAATGTGTTTGCAACTTCTTTTCTTTTTTCTCTCTTAGTTATTTGATTTGATATTGTTCCCCTTTAATATGTTCCCTTCATAACAACTCTTTGAATATTGCACACATATACAGTAGTACTTCCGTGACCACTGTAAACTTTTCCACAAAAGTGCAATTTTACAAATGATATGAACTTGTATGAAATCAATTGTATGCACGTTTTAAATGTGAAGTGCATCATTCTAGAAAGAATAATAATGGTCAGTCCAACAAGTATAAATAAGAGCACAATTGTTATTGGCATAATTTGAAGCTGTTTCTGTAAGAGTGTTGCAGTGCTTAGGATTTGGGCGCCTAAAAAGGCTGTTAACGCCTCCTCAAAACATTGCAAAATCTTTGGGGAGATTGTGCAGGGAAAACTGGGTCAGCTGCTACTTGCGAGTATGTCAGTAGATTTGGGGTTTATTGTCATTCTTTCTTTTTTTATATATAGAAACACACATATACTGTGTAACAAATGATGACACCATCCTACAGGTTATTCTCTGTTTGTATGTTCTGATACACACATGCTGCACACACACATTCACCTTTTCCTTAGGTAATGGGGATTGATAAACAGATTTTTTCCCCTACTTGACAGAGAGACAACAACAGCAAAGAAATAAACAGGATTATCAAGCAAGGAAGCACATAAATCTGTTGCAGATGTATGTTTTCAGTATGCTTGGTGAAGCTCATCACATCACAAAATTGTCAAAATTTAGCAGCCCTTTTTTTAAAATACACCTGTCCATCTGATGAATTTTTGACGAATAATTTATGTCATAAATAATGGCTACATATATTAAAGGGGACTTTTAAAATCTTTTTTTTATTATTAGGCTAAATGCCATATACACTCACTTTAAGCAATCTATTCGAAGCATGTCTAAGAAACACCAGGGGTTTAATCCATTTACCTTCCCTTTCCAAACTGTTTTTATTGAGTCAGATTTTGGCTTCTCGGGATTGTGCTGATCATGTGTCAAGTTTGGACTTTCTTTTTGAAAGATATACAGCATCATATGATGCAGGAGGAACCGGGATGAGTGTGAACTGATTAATGGCACAGGTCTAAAAATAAAAGCCTGAGAAAGGAAGGGTGGATTTAAGCTTTATATAAAGGTCAAGAGCAGAGATGAAGATGATTTTTTACACTGGTAAATTATTCACTATATCTGATTATAACAGACAGGCTGTCAAGAGTGAGAAAGGGTCACCTGTGTACTAGACCCTCAGAGATACAGACCAGGCATGCATATTTATACATATACATGCAAGTGTGTTGTAAAAAATAAATCGATAAAAATACAAACTACTACCAGAGTGGAACCAGTAATGTCTTAGCAGTTTTTTTTTTAATTCCAATCTTAAGAGAGCACCATAAGATTTAACGTCTGAGTTGAGTTGTTCTGCCTCCACAGGTCTCTCTTCATGGTTTTGAACTGAAGTGCTTGCCACATCAGTGTGAGTATCACTGCCCTGCTATTGGCAGCTGTTTACCACTGTAACTAGGTAACGACTCAGAAAGAGGAGACCCTTGCTGGTACCTTTGTTTTTCGTACAACAGACCACAATATTATGCTCCATGTGAACACACATTTATAATATCTGGAGAAAGCTATCCATTAACATTCCCATTAATCTCAATGGCAGTTTCTCAGCTGGCCATATCCCCCTGGAACCATACTAACCAGACAAACTCTTGAGTCCTTGGCAGACACAGTCAGATGCGCATATTTTTCATAGTGCTCTCTAGTGGTAAAATGAACTTTTAAATAGGTGCTTGTGTCCCAAGTAAAGTCATACCAGAGAAGCATTTCACCTTTAAATGCATTTTTAATGAATGTCTTTTTGAAGAAATTGGCTTTATTTTCAGTTGTTTGTTAATGGCAGAAGTTTAGGTATTGGGATCTGATGATATGCCCTTGAGATTAACTGTTTCTGTAATGTATTTTTACATTACCGTTCAAACGTTTGGGATTAGTATGATTTTTTTAATACATATTTTTTTAAAGAATGTTGTGAAAGTCTCTTATGCTCACCAAGGCTGAATTTATTTCATCAAAAATGCAATAAAACTGTAAAGTTATGAAATATTATTATTAATTTACCTGTTTTCTGTTTGAATTAATTTCTAAAATGGACTTTATTCCTGTCATGCAAAGCTTTTCAGCAGCCATTACGCCAGTCTCAGTCTTCTGAGAGTCCCACAGGGATCATTCAAATTGTTATTATTGATTCCTGATTATTATCAATGTTGAAAACGGTTATGTGGAAACCATAATACAGTACATGTTTTTCAGGATTCTTCGATAAACAGACAATTCAAAAGAACAGCATTAGTCTTTTGTAAAAGTATACATGCACATGTCTTTACTGTTACTTATGATTAATTTGATGCATCCTTGCTGAATTAATAATGTGTATCTGTATATAACGATAGTACAGGTATAGTTGATCATCATAACCTGCTCAGATGTGGACATAAACATGCTGTACAGTCAGCAGTTGGATTAGATCAGCATCTGGATTGCTCTTGATCATCTTTAGCCTTATTTTTCATCTTCAATCATTCCAAATCACTGGGTGTGTGTTTCTATATGTGCGTGCGTGAGCTAAATCATTACGTATTTGAACCTATAATGTATTGTTCTGGTTTTCATGATAACATAAGCCTAACAATAAACAGAAACAGTTGGGTTTAGGGCAATATAATGATGTGCAGGTGTGTTTGTGAGTGTGCATATCTGCTTTGCGTGTGTTCCTTGGCTTAATCAAACAGTTTTTTGTCTCCAGAAGATGGCACTGTGTGCATAGTGTAGAATTTGCCAAAATCTTCTCCAATGATTTAATATAGAAAATAAGACAAGAACACACAAATGTCTGTCTATTTAGTACACAAACTCAATCCCAATGCCTGCATGGATGGATAGTGGAATGATTATATTTGTGAGGGCATCCTCGCTATTTAAAAGGCTAATGAATCATGTTTTGATTTAGATCTAATAATGTCAGCAGATATGTTTAAGGGTTAGTAGTTGTGGTAGTGAGTTACAACCATCGCTGCTGCTCACTAGCATTGTATTTTGAATGCTGGTGTACTAGCCAGGCTTCTTAACTTTACCAGCAAGGATGACCTGCATTTTTTGCATGACTATGCTGACCAGTTTGAACTAGCATTTATCTTCATGCTGGTGTAAACTGGTCTTTCTCTGGGCAGTACGGCCACACACTGCAGCACACACAGGAAGCCATTAGGAGTCAGTGTAAGTAGACACATACATCTATCTTCTTTCTCTCTATTTTCCCAATTCTCTTTCTTTCACGCTTTGAAGATCACATGAGTTATATGTTATCCATACCTCTCCACTGGGCTACCCCTTTTTCTACCTTTGTTCTTTCCCCTGCAGCAGTTAAATAACATGGTGTGTGGAAGCACCCAGTTTCAGGCTATTTGCAGTGTGTGTTAGTTAAACAAGAGCTCTTGAAGTTGCCAGTTGAGTGTGTGCTGTTTTTCATTATGGAGTGGGGTGAGCAGAGGAATGCTCTTATAGCACTCCCCACTCTTTCAACCCCTCACCCTCTCATTGCCCCCTTGTTTCTCTCTTTGAACTTCCCCTCTTCTCATTTTGCGTCTTTCATGTGTTCTCCACCATCTCACATCTCCGCATGTCTCTGTTCCTCACGTCTCACTGTGTGTTTGTGTGTGCAGCTGTGATTTCTCAACAGTCATATCTGCACCTACATGTGAGGAAACGTGTACTACTGTACCTAGAATTAAAAATACATATAACAGCCTATACATCAGTACAAGCACTGCCTTTAAGGCAACAAGATAAAGGTATAGCTCACAAAAAAAATGAAAATTATCATCATTTACTCATCCTCATCTTCATCCTCAACTTTCTTTCTGCAATGCCACACAAAAGAGAATATTTTGAGAAATTTCAATTTTGAGTAAACTAACCCCTTTAATACAGATCAACAAAGTGATTTTTTTTTAGTTGTGTTTAGTCTATTTGTTCAATATTTACTTGAACATTGAAAAGAGTGAATGTGAACACTGAAGAAAGATAGTATAAAATCGGTTATATTGAGCTATTTTAGCACTTAAAATGGTCACTCTAAAGTTTGAAGTTTTTAGCTGTTCTTTTTTATTCTTTATCCCAATATGTCCTACTTTGGATCTTTTGGTGATGTTATGCCCTTTTGTTCCTTCTGCAGCTTTTGTTAGAGTGTGTGTGACTGAAACAGACTGTCAATAGCAAGATAAATGGCTAATCTTTTTTCAGCACAGATTTGTCTTCTCTCCGCCTGCTCTCATTCTGCTTGTCTTTTCTTTTTCTTTGGTGAGGTAGATCTTTTGATACTCTTCACATACAAGGTCCGATAACTAAGTCACCAATCAAACTACTCAAAAACTTTATGCTTACTTTTCTGAACAAAATCCCCTCCCTCAAGCATGCACACAAGGATAATAAAGGCACATAAAAAGAAAAGAATTCCATTGACCTTCAGTGAAAAGAAATAGGATCAGAAGTGGGTTGAGTCCTGCATAGTACAGAACACACATACTCCAATAAGGTCAGACAGTCTCTTTTTAAAAGAAGTAATTCATCCCAAAAAATGTAAATGATTTACTCACCAAGAAACTCAATAATAATAATAATAAGTGACATTTAAATCATTATTCACGATAATCTTCAGCTCCAGTGAGCAGTTAAGATTCGGGGTCAGTAAGATTTTTTTCAGTACTATTGAGAAGTATTATTACAGTGTAAAACAGCTGTTTTCTATGTTAATATATAATTTAAAAATCTAATTAAGTCCATTGATGGCAAAGCTGAATTTTCAACAGCCATTAATCCAGTCTTCAGTTTCACATGATCCTTCAAAACTCATTAAAATATGCTGATTCGGTGCTCAGGATTTTCTTATAATAAGTGTTAAAAACAGTTGTGCTGCTGAATATTTTTGTAGAAACCATGATGCAGTTTTTAGGGTTGTTTGATATGTACAAAGTTCAAAAGAACAGCATTTATTTGAAATTGAAATCTTTTGATACATTATAAATGGTGTTAACTTTTATCATTTGTATAAACTATTTTGTGGTGTTTTTTTTGTCATTTTTTAAACTTAACATATTTGGTCACAATGACCTGTTGTTCTGTTCAAACCTGCATGAAAAATTCCTACTTGTATCCCACTAACGAAATAAAATAATTGTTAATAATGACATAATTTCCCTTTTTGGCCAAACTATCCCTTTAAGAAAGTTCTCCAAGAGTCTGTAAGATAAAAGCACATTCTAGACATGTTGTACTTATCTCTCTCTCGCTCTCTCTCTCTCTCTCTCTCTCTCTCTCTCTGTGTGTGTGTGTGTGTGTGTTGTTCCTATTATGGCATCTGGAAGGGCAAGATTGAGCATGCAAGAGATACAATCCTTTAGAAAGTACTTCAGTGTCCATCACTTTTCTCTCACACTCATACTCATGCACACAATCTTAAACTGTGGTAAACGAAATCTCAAGAGTCCCAAATGTCTAAATCTAGCAAAGTCATGAGAACAGGAAATTACCTCGATTCTGATTTTGCCCCCAAGTGTGACCTCAAGCAAACAGCTTGTGTTCACTGTTCATGCAAAGAACAGTGGACCAATGTGTGGTGTTGTGAGAGTGCTACATATTTTCAATACGTCTACAGGGACACAAGGGGGGAATATCCGGCCATAATCCTGATGCTCGGGCTTAACTAGGGCTGAATTGAAGTAATTTAGTGTGATTCTCAGTTTGACTGCTTTATGGCACTGGGCTTGTTGTCACCTGGGTAGTTACAAGAGTCAAACAGAAGGGGGTTGGGCAGGGAATCATTTGAAAGCAGGGAGGTTGAATGGATAATAATAGGCAAATTGAATAGAGTTGAATTTCTGTGTATCGAGCTTCCCTGAAAGAGGTGGTGCGATGTGTGTTGCATTGTCTTTGCAGATACTGAGACCCTGATATTGTCTTTCCCCAGAGATGTTAAAGGGATTAGTTCACCTAAAAATGAAAATGGCACCATCACTTATTCACCCTTTTGTCTTTAAAAACCTAATTATACTGGTTTGGAATGACATGAGGGTGAGTACATGATAACAGAATTTAAATTTTTGGTAAACCACCTCTTGTACATGCCTACTGTGATGTCACTCCATATGTAACCACTCAAGAACTTGTTTAATTGCAATTTTTTTTTTTGTCATATTCTCTAATTGTTGCTAGTAAATCACTTGAAAATGAGTGTGCATGTGTGTCTTTGTGTCCATCTGTTCTGCTGTATTGCAGCTGCTTGACCCACACCCTCAGTCCTGGCTCCTGATTGGCTGATGAGAACCATGTCTGGAGAAGCTAGTTTAGGCCCTTATGAGGATTCACATCTAAAACCTGGACTGGACTTTCTTTAAGACTGGAATAGAGCCTTGATTGGGACTGCAGTGTTTTAAAGGGGTCATATGATGCAATTTCAAGTTTTCCTTTCTCTTTGGAGTGTTAAAAGCTGATTGTGCATAGATAAGATCCCTGAAGTTGCAAAGACTAAAGTCTCAAAACCAAAGAGATATACTTTATCAAAGTTAAGACTCTGCCACGCCCCCCTAAAATGGCTCGTTCTAACACGCCCCCACATATCTACCTCACTATGTGGAAATATTTGCATAATGCCGCCCAAATGTGCACGCAAAGAAAGAAGGCGTGATTTCAGTAACCGCAGTTAGTGTTGAAGCAGGCATGTCAGGGAGACGCTGTGTGTTTCTAGGCGAAAGCAAAAGCACTTTATTTGGCCTTCCGAAAGTAGATGCATTTAGGAATCTTTAAGATTACTTACAACAGAACAGCAATGCATTTTATGGATGACCATTTCATGAAAATAGGAGAGGAGGTAATTCAGACTTTGCTATGACAATCTGGCGCTTCCACAAAATAATGATCTTTAAAAAAGCATCAATTTGTGTCGGTCTTGCATTGATCTTTGACACAAACTGTATAATGGAATCCATTCAGCCATGCCAGCTTATAGTAGGGCTCCACTGTCCATTTTTGTTAGAAGACAACACACAGTTATTGGCACAACTCCAGGATATCATCTGGACAGGTTTCAAACCTCCAGCCTCTGGCCAAGCCTTTTATCTCACAGACACGTTTGCTTTCGCTTTGCACCTGGACTGGTTTTTCAAAATTCCTCAGTTGAGGGATTGAACTGGATTGTTCATTGTGCTTGCAAGGCAGTTGCGTTTTTAGAAAATTCTAGATTTTTATTTTAGCCAACAAATGTTCACCATATGTTTGAGTGACTTTTGATGTTATTTGTGTGTGTTAAATTAATTCAATATGGTTCAAATGGCTCATCTCAAAAATCGATGCAAAGGTTAATTGTTAATTTAATTTAGTGGTAAAGCGCCCTTTTTGTACCTCTTGTATCACTCAAGGGGTCAGGGTTTGGCTGAACACCATGGCCCTGTTAGCCCCTGCTGGTAGACGCCATACTGTAGCTTTACCATCTAGCTGAAAAATATACTAGATGGAGTATTTTTTTCTCTCCTAGCAACTACTCTAATTGTAGCCATTTTACCAGTGGGTGTTTTAGGGCTCTTAAAAGCATGACTTTTCTGTATATTTTCACTGCCTGTCTGCTGCCTGTGCCATCACAACTCATAAATGAAGAGATTTCAGATCGCATGCTTTTGTAGGCAGGTGCCATTGAGATGAATAGGAATTATAATGGCAGGCTTTATATTCACCTTTAAGCTCATCATAATAATGTGATCTAATTTGGATATAAATTCAAATTTGTAGGGAAATAGAATTGGTCCAAAAAGAAAAGAGAGAGAGGGAATTGTTTTTAAGCAGAAGTCTGATGAACTTCTCCTTTTACTTTTGAATCTTACATAAATACACAGTGAAATGAATAAAACCTTACAACATTTCTCATTCCCAAACAAGATTATTTTGTTTATGAAGTTTAAATGTATCATGGTTTCCTCAAAAATATTAAGCTGCCTAATAAATGTTTCTTGAGCAGCAAATCAGCATATTAGAATGTTTTCTGATGGATCATGTGACACAGAAGACTGAAGTAATGATGCTGAAAATTCAGCATTGCCATCACAGGAGTTAAGTATATTACAGTTACAGTTATTTTAAATGTAATAATATTTTAAAATCGACTGTATTTTTGATCAAATAAGTGCAGCCTTTGTGAGCAGTGAGCAGAAGTTATTTCTTTTTAAAATTGACCTTTATACCGCATGGTAGTATTTATTGTACTGCTTTAAATGTGATGATTTAAATAAACAATAATTGTATTACAGTATCAAGAATGATACTGAAAAATGCCTGAAATTACACCAGCTCAAAAGTAAAATGCATAGCGCTAAAGAGAATTTGATGTCACAATGCAAAATAAGATTTTAGTGGTACTAAAAGTATGCTAGTTGTCTTTATGCAATATTATTTTGTATTTGTGTTTATAATTTTTTATTGTAATTTTTTATTTTTTATAAAACTTAAATGTGACTGAGAAATGTTCTTGACAAGTTCTTATGTTCCACCTTCTCCTGATCCAGCCCTGGTTTTCACACAAACTCTTCGTACAAACTTTGTCTTCTGGCTCTCTCTCTCTTGGTCTTCAATGGCATACCTCTGCCTTCCCACTACTTAGAGACAAAGTGTGTGTTAGAGAGAGAGAGAGAGAGAGAGAGAGCATGTGGCACTGAAGAGCCTTTTGAGCTTTTCCCCTCTCAGGGAGAAATCAAGCAACAGAGAGAGAGAGAGAGCAAACTTTCCCTCCTACTGTTGGACTTTTCCCAGACTTGAGTGCTGGAATGGATTTCCTCTGATACTTTGGATGTCACTTCACAACTGTGGAGTTTATGCACAGAAGGGATCTTTAAAGTTTTGTTGACTGAGCGTGTGTATGAGAGGCGTGTGTGTGACAGCAGCGTGCTAGGAGCTATGTCAGGTGTTACACGGAAAGGTTCTGGGAGACCAGGATATTACTACAGACTCCTGGGTCGAACGAGGCTACAGAGACAGCGCAGCCGCTCCAGGAGTAGAAGCAGAGCCACGAACAATAGGGGTAAACATCTTGTTCTAACTTTACTACATTGTTTCTGAAATATTCCCTCCGACCTTTTAAAATACTTTTACGTGTTGTTAATGGTGCAGTATATATTAATATTTCCCATAACAGTTACATTTGTCACACTTACCTGCAGTATGTTAAGTTTGTGTGTGAGATTTCTGTTGTTGCCACAGTAGTAAAACATCATAACAGCCCGTCTTTTAGAGTGCAACTGCCATAAACACGGTTATTACCACATTGTTTATGACAGCACTCTTCTGAGTACTTCATTTTTTAGAAAAGCCTTTTAAACTTTATTTTAATTCTGAATAAGAACATCATTGAATGAATGAACTCTCAAAATCTCAAAAACTGTATGCAAACACTTCCTTTTTAACCATGAACCAGAGTTGCTATTAATGTGTTTCTGTTCGAATATTGTGTGTGTTAATGAGGAAAAAATGTGAATGATGCTCAGATATTGTTGTCTAATCACAGTTTGTCAGTTGTCGAAGTGTGAGTCTGTGCTTTAGTAGTGGGACTTTTTTTGGAGATTATATTGTTGGTGGAAGTAGGTGACTGTTTTTGTGTATCATTAAAAAGTAATTGACACATTCACTCAGCCAATTCATTCAAAAAAAGAAATATAACTCACTTTAATTTGCACAATTTTTTAGATCTCAAAAACTGTATGCAAACACTTCCTTTTTAACCATGAACCAGAGTTGCTATTAATGTGTTTCTGTTCGAATATTGTGTGTGTTAATGAGGAAAAAATGTGAATGATGCTCAGATATTGTTGTCTAATCACAGTTTGTCAGTTGTCGAAGTGTGAGTCTGTGCTTTAGTAGTGGGACTTTTTTTGGAGATTATATTGTTGGTGGAAGTAGGTGACTGTTTTTGTGTATCATTAAAAAGTAATTGACACATTCACTCAGCCAATTCATTCAAAAACAACTAATTCATGCAGTAACTAAGTGCCACTACTCTATGTTTCTTGGCAATGCTGAAAGACTGATTCTTGGACTTTGGAAGTATTTTCTTTTGTTTTAATATAATATCAAATTTGACAAATGTATTTATTCATAATGAAGACATAGTACTGAGATGTGAAGTAAAGTGTTAACTTCTGTTTCATAGAAATATTGTATAAAGCAACATCAACATGGAGCGATCAATGTGGCCTCATGTCTGTGGCCTGTGGCTGTTTTGACATTCAGTACAAAAGCATGTATTTAATGCTAAATGTTTTATTTTTACATATCATTTCTGAATATATGTTTGTTTCTATCTGATCTTGAGTAATTGGTTAAAGGGGTCATATGATGTTGCTAAAAAGAACATTATTTTGTGTATTTGGTGTAATGAAATGTGTTTATGCGGTTTAAGGTAAAAAAAAACACATTATTTTCCACATACTATACATTATTGTTTCTCCTCTATGCCCCGCCTTTCTGAAACGTGTCGATTTTTACAAAGCTCATCGGTCTGAAAAAGCGAGGTGTGCTCTGACTGGCCAGCTATCCAGTGCCTTGTGATTGGCCGAATTCCTCAAGCGTGTGACGGAAATGTTACGTCTCATACCATATTGTAATGCCTGCGGCAACCACATGTGATGACCCCGGGCTGGACTCCGCTTCGTCCACAGTGAAAGCCGATCTGGCGATCGACAGCGCGAAGTTGAAGTATTTCCTCAGCGACCAGCACAGATCAGCTCCAGGCATGACGAAACGGAAACTCTTTTGGAAGACCAAACAAAGTAGTTTCACTTTCACAACGAAGCACACAGCGCCTTCACAACATGGCGGCAGCAACAATGCTACAGTGAGAATAAAAGTTACGCCTTCTTTCTTTGCGTGAACATTTGGATGGCGTTATGCAACTCTTCCCAGATAGTGACGTAGATATGTGGGGGCGTGTTAGAACGAGCCGTTTTAGGTAGGCGTGGCTGACTCTTAACTTTTATAAAGAATATCTCTTTGGATTTGAGACTTTAGTCTTTGCAACTTTACAGATCTTTTTTATGCACCAAGAGCTTGTAACACTCCAAAGAGAAAGGAAAAATTGGAATCGCATCATATGACCCCTTTAAGTTCCCTGTATAAGAAACTTAGCCACTTTGTCAGTTTAGTGTTATTTGTAACACCTAAGTATCATCGGATAAAACCACAGAAGCCGTAAAGTTAGTTAACGAGCCCTCACGCAAGCGGGTGGAGTGAGCACCTGTTTGTGTTGAAGTGGTTATTATCAGCTGTAACTTTATGGCTTAACAACAAGACAGGTGACCAGCCACAAGTATTGAACCTGACACACCAAACGCGCTCTTACTCACACAATTTTCCAAACCAGTCAAGCAGGAACTCCAGTTCTTCAGTATGGCCCAACAAGCTTCTGCTCTCTCTCTTTCTTTCTCTCTCACACACACACACACACACACACACACACACACTGAGTAATTTCAGATGTGATGGCTAAGAATGGCTTCTTTAAACTCTCATCCAGGTTATGGCTATCTAGGCTCATTACACAGGGGGTCGATTGAGATCCCTGAGTCATTCAAACTTAATTCAGTCACTGAGAGAATCAATTCATGTAGTAGATGAGGTGCTTTGCGATGGGGCTTTGTAATGGCACAGCTGTTTTGGGGACTTAGCAGGCTCAAGGTGACATCACTGTGGTAAACTTTTGAGTTTGAGTAAAAGGTTTGAGAAAACAGAAGCAGTGACTTAAGAGAGGTTCTAACATTCAGGATAGATGTCTTGAACTCAGTATGTTTGTTTATTTGCTTGAATGATAATGATATTTTCTGTTCAGTAACATGAGGGTTTTACTTTATCAAGATTTTTGTTTGACAGCAAGAGAATCAGGAAGTTTTCCAGTGGGATGATTGTCGTAGAAGATTTTGCATGTTTTGTGGGTGTGGATCTACTTACCTGTCAAGCTGTATGTTAAAAGATCAGTTCTTGTTTACAGTTCTGCACTTATTCATGTTAAGTAGGGATAATATTGCAATGTCTATTAGGGTTGGGTGATATGCTCCATTGTCATACCATCCTATCGTCAGCTTGTGAGATCTTCATGGTACGGCTAGAAGCAGCCTAATGTTAGTATAATCTATTAACTAAACATGTCTTTTTAGTCAAGTAGCGTATGGATGTCATATTTTTAATATGCCTAAATTTGAATTTAAAGGGATAGTTCACCCAAAAATGAAAATTGTCATTAATTACTCACCCTCTTGTCATTCCAAACATGTAAGACCTTCGTTCATCTTCAGAACACAAATTAAGATATTTTTGATGAATTCCGAGAGCTCTCTGACCCTCCCATAGGCAGCAAAGATCCTAACACGATCAAGGTCCAGAAATGTAGTAAGGACGTCATTAAAATAATCGATGTGACATCAGTGGTATAACCGTTTATTCGACAATTCTTCTCCTCCGCATCACCCTATAGCGCCATTTTGGGGAGTATCACATATGTAAACAACGTATGCTGTTCTGTGTCAGCAGCACCGTACACTGTTTACGTTGTTTACGCTTTGATCTGAACGTAAACAACGTATTCCGCACACATACCTTGCATACGTTATTTATGTATTTGATACTCTCCAAAATTGCACCAGGGTGATGCGGAGGAGATGAATTGTTGAATAAAGTAGTTATTTTTGTTTTCTTTGCGCACAAAAAGTGTTCTCGTAGCTTCGTAAAATTACGGTTGAACCACTGATGTCACATGGATTATTTTAACGATGTCCTTACTACGTTTCTGAGCCATGATCGTGTTAATTACATTGCTGTCTATGGGAGGGTCAGAGAGCTCTCGGAATTCATCAAACAAGTCTTAATTTGTGTTCCAAAGATGAAAGAAGGTCTTGCAGGTTTGAAACGACATGAAGGTGAGTAATTAATGACAGAATTTTCATTTTGGGTGAACTATCCCTTTAACATGATCACAATTTAATAAAAACATTGTAAGCTACTAATTATAATGCTTACATCTCCTCAGTTATTCAGCAGCTATAGAAAACAAGCAAATAACATTTACATTATCAAAGAACATCACTCATGTCCGTCTAGTGCGAATTTTATGCATTTTTAAAAATCACTCCCGTAGTAATCATTGAAACAATCTCTTATACTTACATTGCACATACATCTGCACTTTGTTGTTTATCCTGAGAGAATTCGCACGAGAGCAGAATTCAGTCAGCAAGCGCTCACACTGACAACAAAACTCATCTGAACGCCTCTAATTGGCCAGTGCCTTCATAAACTCAACAGAATCACGTGTGATTGGTTATAACGCGCAACACTGTAAAAACGCGTAAAAAGAAATATGATGGGACAAATAAGCCCTAATATTAATTAGATAATACTAGCCTAATAATAAAAAAAAATGTATAATAATAGTAATAATCGTCTTGATATCATCAAGGGCATCAGCCACAGGCGTTATTTCTGGCTATCGTTGATACATGATACTATCGTCTATCGGCACAACCCTAATGTCTATGTGTGCATGGAACATCACTGTTAGTGTTACTATTATTATTATTATTTCTTATTTATCTTGTCCTCCAGTAAGTAACCAGTATTTCAAAGAGTGAGTAGTAAAAAGTAAAACATACACACTCATTATTCTTGTGTGAAGGTGCACGTCACCGGTGGGATCATGCAAATTGAGTGTACAGGGAACAGAATTATGAGCTTTGTTATCTGCGGTGCTTGTTTTGGTTCTGCTGACTGATAGCTTATCAGTTCATGCATGAAAGAAGATAGCATCACTTTGGATCTGAATATTCAAATACTGCACCAGCATGAGGTAATGGCGCCTCCATGAGCTCAACTCTATTACACAACCAATTACACACACACACCTTACATGTCGTGGATAAACACCCATACTGTAATTACCTTGTTTAAACTCATGTTTGAGAACATGCATAGGACTGGAGAGAAAATTGTAGCCTGTGTATTTACGTCCAGCACAGCCAGCTGCATGTGTGTTTGTGCAGTGTTCTCTGTCTAGCTCTCCCTTCCTTCCTCCCCTCTGTTCATTTTTGATAATACAGCATTACATCACCACTGTATCAGCTGCTAAACGGACAACCTGTGAAACACACACACTGACACAGCTGTGTAAGGAATAACCTGTTCTGGGAACAGTACAACAGCAGCTTTTCCCATAGTCGATGCGTTTTGCTATGCTATGGTTTTTAATATCTGATTAGTAAACGCATGGGAACGTGATTAGTGGGCTTAGCGGTGACTGACAGTTACATGCAGCTGTGGTTTTCAAATGTTTGCTCTGCATTATCTCACAGGAATGCTATGTCAGAAGATTATGGTGGAGAATGTGTTGTACTGCTGATGATGGACCAGTTTCACCATTTCTTACTCTAGATACGACCAAGATTAAAACTGGGAAATTGGTCTGAGTGTCACTTTGTTGGAGCTGTGACACATTGTGTAATGGAGTCAGGGCAGACAACACTTCTTGAGCCCATTCTCACCTCCTCTAATCAACATTTCCTATCTACTGCTGTGGCCTAGTAGGTGCATGTTATTTGATGTTAGGGGTTGGCAACATGACCAAAATATTATATCTAGGGTGGCCATATGTGCCATTTATACGGGACACGTCCTGGCCAGGATTTTTATATTGCCTAAAACACCCAAAGTACTTTGAACAAAATATTAAATCTAGGTTGGCCATATGTGCCATTTATACAGGACACGTCCTGGCCAGGATTTTTATATTGCCCAAAACACCCAAAGTACTTTGACCAATAACATGCAGGTACATAATCAACCAATCGTGGCACATGAGAAGATGAGGTCTACAGAGAAAGAACAAAAATGTTTGTTCGTTCATTTGACTTGAAGCACCGCTGCACAGACCGATCATTGTATGACACCAAAGTATACAGCGAGAGCGATTCGAAAGCATATGGAGCCGTCTGCTCTGCTCTCCATAGCTCTCGCGAATGTCATACAATGATCGATCTGCACAGTGCAAACAGCCAAAACCTGGCTATTTCAGGCAATATAGAAATTCTGGCGTGGACATGTCCCATAAAAATGGCCTGTATGGTTACCCTACTTATATCACAATACGAGTAATTTTATTTCACGGCAGCGTATATCACAACATAGTTATTTTTACTTTAAATAAGGTCTTTATGATATAAAAATGTTTGATACCTTAGAAATGTCATAATTCTTGTCACCAGTGTCGATATCACAAAAAAACTAATACTAGCCTAAATAAAAAAGAAAAGAAATGCTACATACATTGTATAAAGTAATCAAATGTATAAAATCACTGCATGTTCTTCACTGTGTAAATTAAATATATATTTCTTCTTATTAAAGTCAAGAGTAGTGAGAGATTTTCTCTCTTTTGTTATTTGATTAACGTGAATAACTTTAAGAGCTTCCCGGATCAAATATACTGTTGCACACGTGTTTTCTTTCTCTGCTTTTTGGCCTAAATTACTGTGTTTACGAGGATACTTGCATTAAACGGGAATTTTTGTGTGTATTTAATCGTTCAAGGCCTATAAAGCGGCAAAAATAACTCTGTTCAATACTCCGCACTCTGTGAGAACTGTCTTCACGTGCGTGCGCCTCTCTTAACAGCACTCAGAAACAGTTTCTCAGACAGAGTGCGCATATAGTGAAATTAGTTCTCTTTCACTGCTAATTGCATTTCAACATCTTAAAATTACCATGTAGCACAGCAATGTCACGTGAGTATGTAACCATGATAGAGACGATAGTCAAAAATCTCTACTGGTTGATACATTTCTACCAGTTAATCGTGTCTACTGATATATCACCCACTTCTATTTGAAGCATTGCGCTATCCCCATGTGGGCAACATGAGGTTGAATCTAGCTTTCCAATCCCATTTTTACTAGTAGCTAGTGCATGGGATTTGATGCATTGAACTCTGGTGCTCATGTGGACACTATGAGTTTGAATCTGGCTTGCAACACATTCTGATCCCAGTTCCATTTTTTCTTCCCATCATTTCTTGTCATGTCTTTGCTATATTTATAGCTCTCTAAAGAGCTATGGTTTAGTTAGATACATTGGGCCATGGTGCTCATGTGGGAAATAAGAGGTTCAATACAGCTCACATTACTGTCCAATTCATACCTCTTCTCATCATAATTTCTGTCAACCTTGGCTTAGTAGTTGGTGCATGTGATTTGATACATTGCACCATAGTACTAATGTGAACAATGTGAGGTTAAATCTGGCTTGCAACACTTTTGGATACTTTTCCCATTTCTTCTCCCCATCGTTTCTTGTCATCTCAGAATTGTTGTCACATCTCTACAAAACTGTAGCTTAGCAACTGGTGCATGTGATTTGATACATTGTGCTGTAGTGCTCTCATAGGCAACTACCAGCTCCAGAATCCAGCTTCCAGCATTTTCCTGTTCCCACCTCTTCACCCCATCATTTCCTGTAATCTCTCTACTTTTCATAAAAAAATAAAAAATAAAACCTTTACGCATTTATAATCAGAGACAGGTGTTGTAGCACATCAAATGTGTTTTGTGATGTGGACACACAATCTGATATGATTCACTTTCTGCACCCTCAACACGGATGAGTTCATCATACTCTGTGCCGAGAAGTGAGGAAATACAGTTGCTTTACAGAATGCTGATGGGTTTGAGCCGGAATTCTGCTGGAGTTTCCATTAAACGTCACATCTCATCTATTTATACAGGAAACTAGGGTAAATACCACTTAAAAAAAATAAAAAATACTTGCCACGGTTACAGTATGTCAAAGAGTGATCTGATAAAAATGTCTATCGTTTTCATAGGGTGTGGGTTTTACAGTTACAAGCTATAGTGTAATCCAGAGAGTGTAAACTTAACAACAGAAGATCTAGGTCAGTCTGGAAAGTCAAAACGGACAAAGGAAGAGAGTGAGAAAACTGAAAAAGAGCTTGATGAAGACAAGAAAGGCAGGAAATAAAAAGAACGAGGGAGGTGAAAGGACAACAGAGATAACAGTGATTAAACAGGCAGGGAAAAACAAAGCTTTGTCAGAATGGTCTGACAGCTGAATGTTGTGCTAGAGTCGGTCAGTCAGTGAAATATTTTTAACTAGTTCATAGTTGTGTCAGTGATTTGCTATAGTTGCGTCTCCGTGTGTGTGTGTGTGTGTTTTATGTCTTGGAATGTCTGAGTTTTCTTCAGCCTTATGTGCAAAAACAGCTAATTCTTTTTGCTGTGCTTCCCACACACATACAGTGGGGGAAAAAAGTATTTAGTCAGCCACCAATTGTGCAAGTTCTCCCACTTAAAAAGATGAGAGAGGCCTGTAATTTTCATCATAGGTATACCTCAACTATGAGAGACAAAATGAGAAAAAAAAATCCAGAAAATCACATGTTCACATTCACACTCTCTGTCTCTCACTCACATTGACATCTGACCAAAATAATAATAATAATAGAGCTAATTTGCATTAGTTGTGTTCAACTTCTCTTTTTGTTGATCTTTTAGTAACTATTGGCTTCAAAGATTTGTACTTTCAGTTGTATCCTTTCCTTTTTACCTTAGTGGAAGTGGTATTTCAATAGGTCTGGCCCAATAATATAAAGGTTTCAAGTTCACGTTGTAGTGATGATCCAGGAACTGAGCGGATACTGAGATCACAATTCAGCACTGAGCAAAGCCACTAAACCAGATTCTGCTCCAGATGGATTGGCCCTGTTATTAGTGTTCTGTAAGTTGTTTTGGGCAGAAAGCATGTGGTGAGTGGTTTGTTAATTGGATTCGCTTCAATCATGAGTAGTCTGACATACCGCAGACCCCTGTAGAGAACAGATCGAGCTCATAATGTGCCGCCTTGCTTCATCTCTGACTCTTTTACTCATTATGCACTACTACTGTTGACTTGTTTAAATAACGAATGGTCATTACACATACAACTAACCAGAAGAGATTAAATCAAATACACGTGTCTGTGTATGCTAATGCTGCATTGTTATAATGCACACACTGGACTCTTTGGAAAAAGTTGGTTGACTAAACATAGATTTGCAACATGTTTAGAGAAAAAAAGAAAGAAAAGAAAATGGGCCTCCTGACAGACAGATGCACTGTCTCATAGTATAATGTTTTACTCTACCATTTTCAAAGAGCTGACAGGTGGGCATCTCTTTTGCGTATGTGTGCACTCTTTGCATGGCTGTTAAGTCATTCAAGCACAGTGAGCTTTAGGAGTGGATGCAGAGAGTGTTTGATTAGAAAAAAAGGAACCACACACCCTTTGCATACAAAAACCATTCATATGGTTGTTTTTTAAATAAGAGTGGCACCCCTCATATTTGCTGCAATGTTGAGATCACATGATAATGTGCCACTCATCTCAGTAATTCTACTGTTGTTGGACTTTTCCAGTTGCAGAGCAAACAAATCACAATTATTCTATGTAGTAACCTTTGCAACAGGTGTCAGTGTTTTGTCCAAGACCACTGTTGTATAAGTTGATTAGGAAGATAAATAAGAAAAAAATATATATATATGTGACAAATAAATTATGGTCTATTTTAAAGAAAACATTAAACATAACAGTTATGCTTCATACAATACCAAAAATCATACTATATGTTATACATAAAGTTGCTACTGCAAAGCGAGTACAGCAAACTGTGAGTGTTCTTATGTTTGCTTATTTCTAATTCCTAATCATGGACAGACTACCTTTCAAAAGTCTGGGATGAGTGCAATTGTTGTTGTTGTTTTAATAGAAATTAATATTTTTATTTAGCAATGATACATTAAATTCATCAAAGCAATAAAGACATTTATAATGTGACTATTTCATTATAAAATAGATATACATTATTATATATAATACATACATGTATTATTTAGTTATTCCAAATAGTATTATATTTCACAATATTACTTGTTTCACTGTATTTTTGATCAAAAATAATTTTTCAAGAGAGAGAGAACATAAAATGATGATTTAAAATGGTGAAGATCACATGAAAGGATCTTATAACTCGTTTACACGTGTCAATACATTTGTGAGGACATTTTCCAAGGTTTGGACTTTACAATTATGAGTACAATAATCCAGTTTGTCGGCATGTAACGGTGTGTTTCAGTTCTTGATGGAGTCAGGTTTTGTGGCATTATGTGTGTTCGATCATGAGGCATGTTCCGTAACTTCACTCTCACTCTGGAATGTCCTCTACAGGAAAACCTGGAAACATTGTGTCCCAGCCCTCAGCTCAGGAAGTGTGCTTTCTGACCCGTGTGCGTCGATAGTTGGTCTTGCTTCTGTAAGAGAGTATTCTAAGACTGGCTGAATTCTCAGCAGGTCTGAGATGTGGTTGCTATGGGAACAGCAGAGCAAGGCGATTGTCCTGTATGACCACTGGGCAGGTACCTGTCAATCATGGTGTCGGATAGGACAGCCGGGTCTAATGGAAACACATGTTCAGCTCAATGAGAGAGACAGTTATGCAGGTGTTGGTGTGTGTGTGTGTGTGTGTGTGTGTGTGGTCATATCTTCTTGCCTTATCGCACTGTTCTTCAGAGGTTACATCATGACGCTGGTTGTAATTTAGTTTAGACAACAAAAGAAATTCAACAGCAAACACGTTTTTATCGGCATCTAAGGATAAATGAAATAAATTGCTGTTTGACATCTCTGACTGAAAAACTCGACCTCTGGTGAAGGACTTTTATTTTTTATTGAAGTAAAAGTAAAACTTTGTACATCAATAAAGCAGAAATGTATTCCTTTTTTTTTTGACTAATATGTCACTGAAAATGACCGTGGTACAGTTTTTCTTGACATGGCACCATGGTAAAAATTTTCTATTTAAATAGTGGAATAAATTAATATAATCATATTTTAAATTCTAAAACGTGTATTTAAAAATATTTGTGCCATGTTTTGTCAAATACTTCATGGTAATATAAATAAATAAATAAACAAACATTGTAATCATATCATAAATTCAAAATTTGTATTTAAATGTATATTTAAAAAATCCTTTTGTCATATTTTTGCCAAATAATTTTAATGAAGTTTAATGAATTCATTTTCTCGACATGGCACCATGGCAAAATAAAAAAGAATGTTTAATTCAATTTAAATTTAGAATATTTCTATTTAAATAGTGAAAAAATAATATAATCATATTTTAAATTCTAAAATGTATATTTAAAAATAATTTTGTGCCATATTTTGTCAAATACTTTGTGGGAAACAAACAAGCAAATAAATTAATACATAAATAAGAATTATAATCATATTATAAATTCCAAAATGCATATTTTAAATGTATATTTAAAAAAAAATCCTTTTGTCATTTTTGTCAAATACTTTTAATGAAATGTAATTGTTTAATGAATTAATTTTACCTTTAACAATCTTTTATGATGAAAATTAGCAGCCCTGTTTGATGCACATATGCAGTGTAATCAGTCCTAAACCAAAAACATCTGACATGTAGTTGGTAAATAAATCAATGTTATAGATTACAGATAAGTAAATGTTGTCTTTATAAAGACCTGTGTGTGTTTGTTGGTATATTTGTGCATCTTTCTTTTATTTTTCTCTGCCTGAGCATACAGGTGGTTGACACTTGTAGCAGGACTAAATGAAACCACAGTGATCGCCACGCTAATCTAGAACCACACACATAGTAGCCACAAGGACTTAATTTTTTTGATTTCAGTTCAAGCAGACGCTCGCTCTCACTCTCTCACAGCTGCGTTCCTTCACATCTTCTATCTTTAACAAGCAGACACTCACACACTGAGAGAAAGTGAAAGCCATCTCTCCCAGATCAAACTACACGGCTCCTCACTGTTGAATTCTCATTACACATCACCGCCGGGCTTGATGGAAACCGGTTGACTTGATTGAAGTTTAATAATCCGCTGTTGAAAGGGTTTTTAGCAGGATAATCAGACCTCTGCACTTCCACCTGCTTCTTTGCCATTCATTTTTGTGTTTAGCATTTTATAATCTGTTTTGAAAACGATCTTGATCTGAGAGAATATGTATTTAGGCATACTAGGGTAACCAGACATCCGGCTGCAGCTTTCCTGTGTAACATCCTAGTTTCGTTTTTTTGTGAAATAATACCAAGTAGCTAACAGGGCACTGCTCACTATAGAGATTTTGGTAACACTTTACCACTTTATTCAGTTATAATTATTTACGGCAAAAATACACAGAGCAACTTTTTATTTCATAGATAATAATATAGGCAAACTTATTGATTCATTGACCGCTGTTCTAGAAAAGTTTTTTGTTTTCATTTCAAAATTCTGTTTACATTAGTGTGCAGTTTTCCTGAATTGTCCTGCAGTGTCACATGCTAAAGTTCGTCTAATGTGATTTAAATGACTTTTGTGTAATACTTTGTTTTGGGCCTTCAATTCTTCATGGAATATTTGTACAAAGTAGTATGATTGTACACAATTTTATGTATTACAATGTATTACAATCACACTATTAATATGTACTGTAAGTGAACTGCAAAAAAAGCTGAAAATTATTTCAAATGGTCTAATAAATAATGTAATGAATACTTTCCATATAAATGTAAACTTACAGTACAATCTTGCACTTGAAGAAAGCTTATGTCCACGTTATTTCCCAGTCCACACAACATACCAGATGGTTGAAATTTGGGAAATTGGGTGAAACGATGCTTGAAAAGAATTCATACTCCTGTCCCCCACCCCCCCAATTGAGTTCTGACTGAAGATTTTGCTCAGGCAGTGTTTTGGAGGGGATCAGTGTGTGATAGTGAGATCAGAGCGGAGCACTTAACATAATCTGTTTCTAGATCTATGTACCTATACTGATTGAGTGAGGCAGTCAGTCAGGCTTCACTTTTTCCCAGCATGTGAATTCTGAAGGGCAGTGAGGAACAGTGGGAGGATTTAAGAGCTTTGTATACTGAGGGCACATTGAGGTAGAGATTTGATGACTTTATGAATGGGCTATAATTTAGGACATCTATGTAGGGATGCACCGAATGTTTGGCAACCAAAATAATTTGGCCGAAAATTGCAACAAAAGCTCTTTCGGTGTTGAATAAGAGAAAGACCAAATAAATTGTACCGAACAATGACATGACACGATCAAATAGAGGCGCACGCTAATGCAACAAACACGTCGGCAATGTGGAAGCATTTAAACTTTCCGAGAAAGATGCAAAAATCATTACAAGCAGCAACAGTGAGAGACTGTTTAGTACTGCATCACATGTCTTCGATGAGAAATGGAAGGGGTGGTTGTTGCTGGTTACTGTATGATGATTAAAATCGCGAAATGCCCTTAAACAATTCAACTGCTGAATGTTATGTTTTCTAATACATGCATAAATTGAGCATGAGCTCGCGACGCCAGGGTTCAAAGTCCAAAGTGCGAGGAAAATCTGCACTGAAATGGAGTTATTCGTCAGTTGCTCAGTAACATTTTTATGAATTTTTACAAGGCATGCATGTGGCAATGTGATACGTGCAACAAACATCTTCCCAAATTCATAATGAGAATCATTTATAAATCTACTGTTGTCAACAAAAAGAAGCACTGAGGTCTTCCGGCGGGTTTCTGCCAAAATAAAAGCTGGAAAAAAAAGCAAGAACTCCATCAACATTAATAAATGTTATTATTGTAATGTTACTGTTGTTCTGTAAAATAAAATAAAAAAGACAATGATAAGGATAATAATAATTACAACAGCTCTATTAATACATTTATTATAGCATTCACACATAGTGTTCAGACTGGGATCTGTAATATTTTCTAATGTTTTAAAAGTCTTCTCTGCTCAGCAAGGCTGCATTTATTTGTACAGTAAAAAAGAAGGGGATCTCAAAAATGGCCAAAAAATATTATTTTACTAAATTATACATTTTGAAGTTAAATTGTGTTTTATTGGTATAATGTCTGCTAGAATGTAAAAAAAAATGTTCAGTGTTAAGTAAACATTTTTAAAGCACATTTTGGCTTTTTCATTTATGCAATGGTGAAAAAAAATGGCAAAATGGGGGAAAAAATGCAAAAGAACTGTGTTCGGTATTCGGCCCAGTGTTTCATTTTGTTCGGCTTCGGCCAAGAATTTTCATTTCGGTGCATCCCTACATTTATGACATACAACTCTTACATTATGAGTGGAAGATCAGTCACTGAATGGATGTGTTGGCATGGTGATTGTTTATGTGGTATCTGCCTATTTGATTACATGCTGTGAGAGTCTCACAGTCTACATCCACACTTGGACAACATGCTGGGATTTGTGCATGTGGGTTTATTCTTGGCTATTATAAAACTATCTCTAAAAAACATCTTTTCAGTTGCGTTTTACAATTTAAAAAATGTCTGTAAATGTCTATACTCTGTGTGTTTGTGTGTATATACTGTATATATATAACGGTGCAGAAACTTCTATATATGGAACAGTCATTTTGTTAATAAATCAATTTCTCCGTCTCTCTTGTCTCACAGACTCTCCACCTGAGAAAACAGGGCGGAGACGTAGCATGCCAGGCTCCACCCCTGACAAAGCCCCACCTACAATGGAGCCCACTGCCACTACTACTACACCCTTCAGGGTCACAGTGAGTGTTATATGTGTGTCTGATCAAACACAGTCTGGAATCCAGATGTGATGCATACTGTGCCCATATGTATCTTATCTTTATTGCTGCTACTACTTCAGATCTTTAGTATTAAAATTCTGCAGTACTAATAAACGTTAGCTTGCAAGTCATTTTGTCAAATGCTAATTTCATACTTGAGGCTATAAATGTGAGCAGTGGTGGTGTTTTATTAATATTTTAAGTAATTAAAAAGCAAAAATCCAGTGCAACATAATGTTAAGCCTAATAACCAAGCAGCTGAAACTCAAGATGGTGATCCAGCCCAAAACCACATACCAAGCCTAATATTTTAAGTATTAAGTTGAAGTCTGGATCAAAGCTACATTTATAGGCTAGATTATACATCAGGATATTACATACAAATGAATCCCGAACAAGCTCCATTTGAAGAGAATGTTTTATTGATGGGCATCAGGGAAGATTTAACAACGTTCGAATGCTCACTATAATTGGTATGAAGTTGTAATGATATGTTTATGAGCATGAGCTCTATTAGCAAGGGATGAAAAAACTTCTCATGATTGAAAAGCAGTCTGTTAGCAATCGTTTCAAATTGAAGCTCACATTATGTGCCAGTTGCGGAAGTAAATAATTAGCAGTCAACAGCAGGTGGTATTCAGTAGTTTCACCCTCTGTATAAAATGCAGTGCATGTGGGCTTTTTATGTGTTTTTGCTGCTTAGCATTTACTGAATGTAGGTGTAATTACATTTAAATGAGATCTCTGAGGTGACTCGAGGGCCACTTGACCTCTGAGCTTCTGCAGATTCATGCCCAATTACTTGTCTAGCCTAGTGCATAGTTTGCAAATATCTCCTACGAAGTTAAAACATGATCTGAGAACACTTAAGTTCCTTCACAAATCTTCTCAGTGCTGTACATGTTTGAACAGGTTCAATGCACACAAAGGAAGCCTTAGATGACATTGTTTTGGATGAATGATGGAAGATGCCACATAGCTTGATTGTTAGGTCAGTCTATATGGACAATTAGGGAAGTAAAGATAATCCCCCTGCACCCCCCGCTGGTAGGCAATGGTACTGTACCTTTCGGAATCAGGATCTCATGCAATTTTTCTCCCCTCTCCCTCTCTATCCTACTTTTATCCTCCTTTCTGAACTCTTATTCTCTGTGCATGAATAACACCATCAATACCAGATGGACAGATGTATTGAATGACCTTGAAGATTCTTATATGAAAGAAATGGTGATATAATTAATGCACATGTCAAGAAAGATGGATGAATAGTTTTGTTTTGTGAATGCAGTAGAAAACCCACTCTGTGAATTAATCGGTGCTGTGTGTGTGGTTAAGATGGAGTGTGGGAAAAGCACAAGCACACCGTTTTCAGCAAAGTTTTCTGGTGTTTTTTTTTTCTTTAATCGATTAGTTACTCAGCCTAAGGTTTGTTTTGTGTTAAACTGTATCTGACACTTTACTGGATGCCTGACATATGCAGTTGACTGAACTGACAAGGCATTGGGAAATCTATTTAAAGTTATACAGTATTATTTAGATATAATCATATGAATAAGCTATTATTATTTTAAAAAATGGCTTTAGGTAAATATTTCAGGTCATTTTCCATTGATTTGCTCCTGGCAGGTTTTTGATATATAGGCTTTATTTAATTTCTGCTGCTTGCACCTAACCCAGGCTTTCTCATCTGCTTTCACATTAAGAAAAGGTGAAATGTGCTTCATAATTTTAGTCAAAGCATCCTTGTGGTTTAACGTAGAACTAAGGGTGACGGAGTCCTGCAAATATGTGTGCCCAAGGGCCTCATGGGACCACGATCCGGCCCTGGCTTTTGACTGCCAACATCCATGACCTGTTTGACAGACCTGCTCGATAGTTGCTTATTAACACTGTTTGACATTGCATACCATGACTGAATTATTTACTAGGGCTGCAATGAACACTGTTTTGATAACCGATTCGATTATTTTTCATTCAATCTGATTTATCACTGCATGTGTACGTGTGATATTGTGTGCAAAAAATTGTTTACACCAAGGTCCGTTTACACCAAGAAAGATAACTATAACAATAACTTTATTGGCGTCCACACCAAGGACGATAATGTTCTGTTTGTTATAAGAGTGTGTTGCAGTTATTTAATTTGCTGCTTTAATTGCTCAAGCTCATTAAGTCAGGTGGATTCTGATTGGCTATCAATGTTTTTATCATTCATCAGCTGGAGAAAAGTTCTGAAAGTGATTGCAACAATATTGTTGCTCTGTGTCGTTATTGTTGTGTTGTGGACTTTACTATTCTCATAGAATTAGAGCAATTATTTAAACCTTGTAGTTATAGTTATCGTTCTTGGTGTGAATGGCTCTTTGCAATAAAAGAGCAAGAGAGCAGTTTTTGTAAATACTGAAAAGGGGAAGAATGTTTAGCAGGAATGCACACATTCTTTCCCTGTATCAACACATTTCTGTCATCATATGACATTCTCCTGGAAAGTAATTGTGATTTCAGTATGGTTCATTTAAAACCATAATTTAATGTTTAACAAAGAATATTGTTTTGATCCACATGATTGTGCTTCCTTGCTGTTGAGCTCTGTTTGATTGACATGGTCTGTGAAGCGTTTTTTTGTTTGTTTTTTTGTTTTTAAATAATGTTAATGACAACAGAGACATTTTTAATCTGATGTTTGCTATCACAACATATGCATTATAAGAACATAACATAAGAACATACAATAATGTGCTGCTTGTTAAGTTGAATGGATACTTTTATTCAGCAAGGATGCATTAAATTGATCAAAAGTGGCAGTAAAGACATTTACATTGTTACAAAAGATTTCTATTTGAAATAAATGATTTTCTTTTCAAAGAATCCTAAAAAAAAAAGTTAAGGATGCACAAGCGTTTTCAACATTAAAAATAATAAGAAATGTTGAGCACCAAATCAGACTGTGAAGCATTCTGTGACACTGAAAACTGAAGTGATGGCTGCTGAAAGTTTAGCTTTGCTGTTACAGGAATAAATTACGTTTAAACATATTAACATAGAAAACAGTTATTGTAAATTGTAACAATATTTTACAGTATTATGGTTTTTGCTGTATTTTTGATCAAATAAATGCAGCCTTGGTGAGCATAAGATACTTCTTTATGTACATGTAAAACATTAAAAAGTCTTACTGAGCCCAAACTTTGAATGGTAGTGTAAGATTATGTCCAAGTCAAAAAAAAAAAGGGCTCTAAACTGCTGTTCTTCATAGAGCCACCAAAATACTGCCATTTATTCTAGTCATTTATAACTAATACTAATAAACTGAAAATCAATTAATTTAGGAAATACCAGTCAAACTGATTATCAGTTTACTTTCGACTCTACGGTATTCAGAGCACTTGACAACCTGGCAACATGAAATTACAAACTCATAACCTTCTTTAAAGCCAGCTTTGAAGCTTACTGCATCAATATTTTTTGCAATTCATGTAATGTTTGGACAGGGGAGCTTGTTTATTATTCAGATGTCTTCTTGTCATTGTCTTTCTCAGTCCTCTTCTGATTTGATTTCCTTTTCTAGCGAACGGTAGGCTGCAATACTCTGACTGATTGCTCTGTGATTAAGAGATGTCTGTGTGTAATCATTTGCATATATTGTGAATAGTAATCAGTAGGGTGCTTTAATTATGTAGAATATGCAGATGTGTTAATCGGTAGGGGGGAACGGCCTGCTTTCTGTTTGTTTACTAACACTTTCTTGTCAGAAACTTCATGTCTGCTGCCTCACCTCTCTTTTCCTCCAGAAACTCTTTCCACACCTTTTCTCATTCTTTCTCCGTTGCATTTCTCACTTTCTCACATTCTCGCTTTTTATCTCTACAATCTTTTTGTCCTTGACTCTTTCTTTTCTTACAATCCTTCACGTTCTCGCTTTAAAATTGTTTTCTTTTTCACTCTTTCTCACTTTATGCCTCCCTTTCCTTTCCATGCCCTTGATGCCAACCTGCTGTCTCCATGATAACTGGTGCCTAAAGGAAGTTGAGTTTTGAGCTGCAAAAATGTGACAGGTGCTTTCACAGAAAAATATAAGGTGTATAATGTGGGATAATTAACGAGTGAATTTATGAAATGGTGGTGAAAGATCAATATGAATCTGCCTGTTATTATTATAATGTCTGTCCTATTCTCTGTCATTTCCTCATTAGGGGTTTTTGAGTCGCAGGTTAAAGGGCTCAATAAAGCGGACTAAGAGTCAGCCTAAACTGGACAGGAACAGCAGTTTCAGACACATCCTACCAGGCTTCAGACTAGTGGACAACGACAGGTAAACAACAACAATTTTCCATCTTATTCCAAGTGTTTCATTTCTACACCACTAATGTCATCTAGAAGAACCTTCTCTATAGAGGATCTGTGTGTTTGGATAGTTTTAAACCAGTGGTTCTCAACCTTTTTGACTGCAATGAAAGCTTTTTCTGTAATGACATAGCTGCTTGTTTTCAAATATATAGGCATATTACAGAAACTAGGAGTGACAATATGTTAAAGTAATTCAATAAAAGACTTATAAATAATAACATTTTAGTTTTACAAGCTGAACAATTTTTTATGACTAATGAGTTTACTGCCAATTTATGCCAAATAAAATATTTTAGAGCCTGAGAGAACTAGAAAAAATAATATTTTAACAATTTAATTTAAAATTACATTTGCTGAAAGAACAAATTAAAATGTCTTGATTTTTTTTCTTTTAACTTGTGACTCATTTTTACTCATTTTAAAGGGGTCATATGATGCGATTTCAATTTTTCCTTTCTCTTTGGACTGTTACAAGCTCTTGGTGCATAAAGAAGATCTGTAAAGTTGCAAAGACTAAAGTCTCAAATCCAAAGAGATATTCTTTATAAAAGTTAAGAGTCAGCCACGCCTACCTAAAACGGCTCGTTCTAACACGCCCCCACATATCTACGTCGCTCTGTGGGAAGATGCCCAAATGTCCACACAAAGAAAGAAGGCGTAACTTTTATTTATAAAGAAGGGCGTCATCACAATGTGGTAAGGGGCGTAACATTTCCGTCTCACGCTTGAGGTATTCGGCCAATCACAACGCACTGGATAGCTGGCCAATCACAGCACACCTCGCTTTTTCAAACCGATGAGCTTTGTAAAAATCGACGCGTTTCAGAAAGGCGGGGTATAGAGGAGAAACAATAATGTACAGTATGTGGAAAATAATGTGTTTTTTTAACCTTAAACCACATAAACACATTTCATTACACCAAATACACAAAATACTGTTCTTTTTAGCAGCATCATATGACCCCTTTAAGCGTTTTTGCAGCCCACTTGGAAATGCTTCCTGGTTGAGAACTATTGTTTTAAACTAGTTAAATGATCTTAAAAATAGCATTCAAATGTCATCTTTAATCTTTCAGTCACTGTCTTGACTGGAGATCAGTTGTTACAGTCATGGAACCATGTGTTATTGGAGACAATAAAAAGTTGGCAGTTGGTTCTGACCTATTTTAAAACTTTACTGGATGTGAATGGATATGTTGCTGTATGAGTGGCTGAATGAATATGGCAGTTGAGACTTAGTATAGATATTTTTGCATGTGTTTGCATTCTGTGTGCTAATTCCTATGGAATAGCACCATATGTAAATGTGCGATTTTGCATTTCCTCATGTCCGTGCTGCATAATTTGCTGCACAGTGAACAATGACGTGTGTGTGTGTGTGTGTGGCCTGAAAGTTTGTGTGTCTGTTTGGCAGACTGGTTATTGAGGTCACTTTTGACATGCCTCTCTTGTCAGTGAAAACCGACAGAGCTTTGCAGTCCAATCTGTCATCTGCCTCTTTCTCGGAGATGCTTCTTCATGCATCTTCTCTTTCCCTTATCCCATAAATATCCCTCACTTTAAACAGACTGCAGCTGTGCTCTGCTCTTGAGTTTTTGCTCATTTCTATGCAAATTTCTGATTTGGAAACTTTCGCTGTACTTTATTTTACCATAAATGTAATACACTTACTGTTATGCTCACAATTTGCAGAACAATAACAGTTTGGTAGTGGTACTAGAAATAGACTGACGTGACAAATTTCAGGTCTAGCTGTTTATTCCTATTTTCTTTTCTAGTTTAAATCTTGAAAGTGGGCATTAATTGAAGTATTGTGAGATGGGAGTCTGCTGTAGGACTAAATGTAAATCATATAGAGAAGTCAGGCTTCCAGGCAGGACAAGAATGCATCGATCGAAAGCCCACTGTCCAATAAACAATTAATAGCTTTTTTTCCCAGTGCAAACAGCAGTCATGATAGACTGCCAGTGAAGCACACTCTCCAAGCGGGACTCAAAATGAAACATTTGGATTCTCTTGTCCAGTGAACATTTATCTTGGCTCCTATTAAACATTTATATTTGGTGCTTTTGAATCTTATGGATTCCAGCAATGTCTACAAACAGATTCATGTGGCATTGCCAGGGGTGCACATACGTTTTTCAGTCTGGTTCTCATATGAGAACCTGGAGATTTGGTTTGGTCCTCACACGGCGGCACATGGTGTGACCCATCAAATATAACTATAAAAAATAAATTAATAATAGTGATAATATTATTACACTTTTATTTTTTTTAAATAAAATAATAAACTAAATTATAAAGTGTAATAATACTATTTTATTTTAAAATAAAAAGGGAGTATTAAATACTAAATACTAATGCAATTATTTTATAGTAAACTTAAAAATAAAATGCTAATATTTTTTTATTATTATTATTAATTTAATTTGAACCTTAATTATTATTTTCAATTTGAATTATTTTCATTTTTCATTTTCAAACTTAAAATCAGCAGGCTTTTATTTTGGCGGGTTGCCGGCAAGTAAGTATTATACAAAAGCATTGTAAACCTAAATTGATCGTAGCTCCATAGGTGGCAATGGGTCTACGATGAACTTTGGCTTACGATGATTTTTGGAAACACAGCCTATGTCGGTACGCAAACGCACGCTCTGAACTCATTTACACAGCACATTTCTTATTTTGGTCACGCATGCGGACCTGCGGACCACTTATGTGCACCCCTGGGCATTACAGTCATTCTGCATGATATTATTTACACTTTTATTTGATCAAATATCACATTTATTAGTATATCAATAAATTAAATTGTTGGGAAAGCTGGATTCCATTCAGTTTTAAAGCAATCATCATTTATTTTACCTGGTTGACCTCAGCCCAACAAGCCAGCTGATTAACCATATTAAACTATAGAGAGAGAAGATATATAGACATATATAGAGAGAGATTTTTTGGTGGATCTCAATCAACCCCAGTTTGTACTTTATCTGTGCTCAGCGTCAATTCCCTCATTAATCTGGGCATTAGCTGGCAGTGTTTTACCAGTTTAGCTTTAGCCATTAGCTTAGACCCTAATAATTCCCAGTCAGTCACAACCCTCGTTTTACCTTATATCAGCAGCATTAACAGCAGCCGCTGCTCCAAACCCACGGCCTGAGCTGCTCATCCATTCTTTACACAAATTAGATTATATGTGCGGATGCTGCTAATCCCAAAAGCATCTCATTTGATTGGATTAAGTGTAGTAATTGTCTGTGCTTTCAGCATGGCTTGGCTGGAGCAGACTATGGATGACTGTGCTTGTACAGATAGGGGATGAGTACTCTGGACTTCTGTGGGGCCAAATGGATTTTTGTTGAGTTTGTGTACCCGATGCCCAGGCTGATGTGAGTGCAGCATACTTTTGTGCCGCTTACGATCTGTGCTTGAGTGTTTGTGTGTGTATCTCTGCATTATTACATTCATTTGGCTGAAAATGACCCTGCGTTACCAGACAGTCTGATTGTTGCTTCTATTATAAAGAGTCAAGAGCTGTTAATAGAAATCGACTCTTCTTTTGAAAGCACTTACATTAAGGGATATGTGTATACAAAGGCAGTTACATCTAAATGGACATTTATTATATGCAGTATTGACATGCACACAGTTTTCTCTGTAGCATTTTTGTAGAAAGCCAGTATGTACAGTAGGGGAGGTTTAGTTTTACTGATTTCTGAATTCTTGCTTACCTTTTCTTTATTTCTTTATAATGTTTACCCATAATGCGATGAAACATTTAGTTTGTGCTGTTTGTCCGATTGGTACAGATGGCACTTAGGAGACTTAGGACACATGATACCTGCCACAAGTTGAACCATTTACCAATAAACCAGGCTGTTCTGTTCCAGTGGATGGAGAAAAGGATTGTTCTTAGTGTGTAAACTGGATTACAAATCAAATTAATATCAAAAATAGACATTATTGGGGGGTATCTACTAAGTGTTGATTGTTTAAAGGGGTCATATGATGCGATTTAAATTTTTCCTTTCTCTTTGGAGTGTTACAAGCTCTTGGTGCATAAAGAAGATCTGTAAAGTTGCAAAGACTAAAGTCTCAAATCCAAAGAGATATTCTTTATAAAAGTTAAGAATCAACCCCCCCTACGTAAAACGGCTCATTCTAACACGCCCCCACATGTCTACGTCACGATGTGGGAAGATTTGCATAACGCTGCCCAAATGGTCATACAAAGCAAAACTAGTTTGTTTGGCCTTCCAAAAGAGGACACAACTAGAGATCAGTGGTTAAGTTGTATTTACAACACTGTTCCGGAACAGTTCAACCCAAATATTCAGATGTGTGCAGCGCATTTTATGGAGTACAAGGACTGTTTCCTGAGAGAGTAGCCTACAATGCCTGTTTGTTTCTATAAAGTTGGGCAATTCCAACTTTGCAAGGACAGTCTGGCGCTTCTGACTCACAGCCTGTAAGTAAGTTTTTTATATTTAAAGAATTTGCCACTTATGATTCAAACGTGAGTTTTGAGCAGTGTAGAGTAGAGCTTGTTGTTTGTCGTTTCTCCGATCACAAATGCAGACATGGTTTTATGTTTACGCAGCGTGATACGCAACGCCACATGTAAAAAGACAGTATAAGTTATTATAATCCGTAATTATGTCCCAACTGGATGCAACAAATGCCTCGTTTATAATGGGTTTTAATGTTTTTGTCTCGTCGTTCCGGCCGGGACATGCCATCACAATATGGTAAGGGACGTAACATTTCTGTCACACGCTTGAGGTATTCGGCCAATCACAATGCACTGGATAGCTGGCCAATCAGAGCACACCTCGCTTTTCAGACCGATGAGCTTTGTAAAAATCGACAATAATGTACAGTATGTGGAAAATAATGTGTTTTTTTAACCTTAAACCGCATAAACACATTTCATTACACCAAATACACACAAAAAAATTCTTTTTAGCAATGTCATATGACCCCTTTATGAGGGACCATTAATCTGCTATGTCTACTTTAGTTTTATATGACGATTTTCTACCCACTGTCTGACCTTAGAAATCATTTATTTATTTATTTAAGTACCAATTTTATTTTTTTATGTGTAAATGACATCTGTTATGATTGCCTATTGACCTGCAGAATGTTGAATATCGAAGAGGCAATAATATGTAATTATAATCATATGCTCATGGTTGTGATGTCATAACCACAATGATTTTTTTAATAGTGTGTGTTTGCAGTTTAGTTTTCAGAAATTATTTGTGGAGGATGGACTAAGGAATGAACTGTGTTGTCAGAGTTATCGTATATAGTACACAAAATTATTTGTATTCTTCTTATTTTCCATGATATGTTAACTTTAAAAGCCAAAATTACAATGATAACTTAACTTAGCATATGTTTAAATAATAAAGAGTGCCACAAATAGACATGTGGACAGAATTGGAGCAAAACATTTTTTTCTCTTAAAGCACACACATTCACAGTCGCACAACTCGTGTCATAGACACAAACAGACTTTAATAAAGTTCCTTTTTATTTGATGTTCTCAAATGGCGCTAATAGATTCTAATGACTTTACAGGGTCAAATCTAAATTAAAAGCATTTGAACATTTGAGTCAGTTTTTCCTACGCTTATTTTATTGTTCTCTCACGTATCCTTAGTTTCTCTCCCTCTTGAGCAGGAAAGAGGCGATGTTGTCAAGGAAACTGTCATATCGAGGGGGGGAATCTCAGCATTGCTTTATTGCTCAGTAAATTTCATTTGGTAAAAAAGGAACTAATTCCTAAGGAAAGACTGAAGTATGAAGATTGAACTAGAGCCACTTTTAATCAAACTGTCAAGCTCAATATGTATGTTTTGTGATGAGTGATTTTAATAAGTCCTCAAAGACGACCGTTGGGTCTGCTTGGACAAAACAAAATTGGCTTTATTGAATGTGCAGGCAATAATACTGTTTTAAATCACTGAAGATGTTTTTGAGACTGTCTCCTGTTTTCATGCATTCATAATGCACTAGATAAATTTGAGTTGTTACAGTGATTTACAGTAGCATACTCAAATGGCTACAACAAATAGTTATTATTAAATGATAATAACTATTTATTGTAGCTATTTGAGTGAACAATTCTTCTTAACACTTGAATGGTTACACGAGTTAGTTCTTTTCCTTGAATGTGATTGGCTAGCAGCACTGGGAGTTTTCACTTTGTGTATCACTTCGCTTGTCTGTGTTTGCATGATTCAGATATCGGTCTGTGTTTGGTGGGGATTTTTCTGTAGGTTACAGTGTTATGCCAGTAGGTGGCAGTAAGTGAATCATTGAGTCATTCGCTCCAACAAACCAATGTTCAAATTCAAAATATTGATTCATTCAGAAATGGCACAAGTGAAATTATAGCGTGAGGGAACTATGACTTCATTTATTAATTTATGCTATGACTTCATTTATAATAATTTATGCGTAAAATAAAGCTTTTATGTTTTATTCTACAATGTAAACTGCAGACACTCACAGCCCAAACGTTCTTATCTAGTTACTTAATAAAAACATACGCTTTTAAAAATGAACATAACTGCTTCAAAATTTGTGCTTTTGGTATGGATGTGTAATTTACATTGTACAACAAAACGTAAAAGTATCGTCAAGTTATGTTTACCACAGGCTTTATTTTACTAATTTATTAATTTATGCTATGACTTCATTTATAATAATTTATGCGTAAAATAAAGCTTTTATGTTTTATTCTACAATGTAAACTGCACACACTCACAGCCCAAACGTTCTTATCTAGTTACTTCTTAAAAAGATACATTTTCCAAAATGAACAAACATTATATAACCCCATAGAAAAATCTTGAAGGAGCCCGCGGCGAATTACTCTTTTTGTGGTTCTGACGTCATAGTTTCCCCCACTCTATTTGAGTAAGTCATTGAATCATTTACCCTAATGATTTGTTCAAAAACTCCAAATGCAAAAATTATGGATGCGCCGATCCGATATTCATATCGGGTATCGGCTCCGATACTGTCATTTTTCTTGGATCGGGTATCGGTCAGAGAGGGCCGATCCAAATCCGATAATTTTTTTTTATTTTTTTCTCGATTGTGTGAATTATTCTGTTACTTCTGAAGCCATACGATAGCTTAATGTGAGCTACATATGAATATTTAAGTCCTTACATTAATATGGATGTGTAATTTACATTGTACAACAAAACGTAAAAGTATCGTCAAGTTATGTTTACCACAGGCTTTATTTTACTCATAAATTGAAAAACCTCATTATATAACCCCATAGAAAAATCTTGAAGGAGCCCGCGGCGAATTACTCTTTTTGTGGTTCTGACGTCATAGTTCCCCCACTCTATTTGAGTAAGTCATTGAATCATTTACCCTAATGATTTGTTAAAAAACTCCAAATGCAAAAATTAGGGATGCGCCGATCCGATATTCATATCGGGTATCGGCTCCGATACTGTCATTTTTCTTGTATCGGTCAGAGAGGGCCGATCCAAATCCGATAATTTTTAAAAAAAAATTTCTCGATTGTGTGAATTATTCTGTTATTTCTGAAGCCATACGATAGCTTAATGTGAGCTACATATGAATATTTAAGTCCTTACATTAAAGATCACACAAACTCTTTTCTCCGCTGTGGCTGTCAGTCATTCGTTCAGCCTTTAAAACCTGGTCGCATTCAGTTACGACAGTCAGTTTGGTAAAGCTCTCTCCAAGATCATTCTGTGTTCCCATTATACTTGATTTGTAAATACATGTCTATGATTTTGCAAAAAGTACTTTATCTTCTTGCCGGAGTTTAATGTTGTTTTGTTACTTGCTACCGGGTGTCTGTGAGAACAAAACACGGGCGTAGAAAAGACTATAAATAGTTTTTAACGTGCACAGTAACTGAATTTTAAAACTGTTAAAAGAAAGGCTCAATAACCGTTGCACAGATATAATACACTACGCATTAATTTATCTTCCCTTTCTGCTTTGCAGTTTTGAACACGAAGTGCTTACAATGCGCTTCGTGCTCATAGACTATCAACCCTCTACATTGCGAGTAAATTACTCACATATGAGACTAAATCTTCACTCTGGGCGACTAAATTATGTCTAATATTAGCCAATGGCTAATAAATTCTCAGATTTTACTCGTCAGTGTGTGAGTTGGATGCTGAGTATATGATTAGCACAGATATATTTTAACTCACAGAACACTCTGACAAGCGATCTGTGATATTTTTCAGTTCATTTGAATGGATGCGCTGGGGACTGTTCAGTAATGTATTCTTTTGTAATTATTCCTAACAGTGTCTGTGATGGGGGATGTTGGTCACATTAGATGTTCTGGGTCACTGGACTCCTCATGTGGTTTAATTCTGATGGCATTTTAGTGTGGAGTCACTGTGGCCAGCAGCAGCACATCTGCATTAAGATTTTTCAATGGCTGCATCTGATTAAATTAAACTTCAATTGAAAGTTTATTCTGTATGAGAATGAGGGCGTGTCATTCTTGTGGTAATTAAAATGATTCGTTGAGGATGGCGCCTATTCATCACAGGCTGCCTGTCACTTGTAGTTGTTTTGTTTTTGTTTTTTTTGATGACTTTAGGTTATGAACTTCTCAACCTGTCGGCTTGTGTATGTGTTTGTCTGTAATTATATTTCAGTTGAACAGCTGCTCGCATTCATAACACTGAGGCTCACTGTGTCTCGCACTATCTAATCTCCCTCCCTGGATTTATAGATTTAAAGATTGATAAATGATTGATTACATCTGCATACCATGCAAGTGAGTTATATCGACACTTCATTATCTGAAGAAAGTGAAGGGGTGGTGTTGTTTCACCACAGAGCTTTTTCTGCCTGATCTGACCCTTAAAATTACTCTCGTTGGTGGAACCAAAATGAATGTCCTGTGGTCATAGAAAACCTTCCTAATATCAGGGATTTTTAAAGTTGCATTTTCTATTTATTCTAGGTGAATTGGTTAAGTCAGAAATCTTTCTCGCGTGTCCGTTTTTTGAGTGAATCACATTTCACTCGAGTCAGTTCTTTCTAATGAATTTATCTCAATTAAAATCATTTTTGAACATCCTTATTCAGTAATCGCAAATGACTGGAAAGGTCATGGAAAAGCGAGGTTATGAACTTCTCAACCTGTCGGCTTGTGTATGTGTTTGTCTGTAATTATATTTCAGTTGAACAGCTGCTCGCATTCATAACACTGAGGCTCACTGTGTCTCACACTATCTAATCTCCCTCCCTGGATTTATAGATTTAAAGATTGATAAATGATTGATTACGTCTGCATACCATGCAAGTGAGTTATATCGACACTTCATTATCTGAAGAAAATGAAGGGGTGGTGTTGTTTCACCACAGAGCTTTTTCTGCCTGATCTGACCCTTAAAATTACTCTCGTTGGTGGAACCAAAATGAATGTCCTGTGGTCATAGAAAACCTTCCTAATATCAGGGATTTTTAAAGTTGCATTTTCTATTTATTCTAGGTGAATTGGTTAAGTCAGAAATCTTTCTCGCGTGTCCGTTTTTTGAGTGAATCACATTTCACTCGAGTCAGTTCTTTCTAATGAATTTATCTCAATTAAAATCATTTTTGAACATCCTTATTCAGTAATCGCAAATGACTGGAAAGGTCATGGAAAAGCCCTGGTCGTTCATTGGTCAAACTTTGAGATTATTCAGTCATATTAATATTTTTACTTAAAATAAACTAGTTTTTATGATTCTATTCTATTCTGATTTTCCACATTTTGTGAATGTAAACATTTTACTGTTTACATTCAGTCATATTGAATAATGTTTTTTGATTTCAATTAAGCTAGGTTATGTACATTTTGTAAATCATAACATTTAATGTTTTTTTTATATGATAATATATATTATATTATATTATAAATGTTTATATATTTACCACAATTTATGAATACATTATTTTGTGTACAGTTCTACTTCAGTTGTATGATAGACACATGGTTAAATTCAATAAAAAAGAAACGCAGAAGAAATCAGATTGTTTATGCAACGTGTACACAAATGGAAAAAGTGAAAGCTCTTGTATTATAGCACAGAGTGTGTAAGGAAAGCCAAATTTATTTATTTGACAAACACCTCTAAACTGAGTAGAGAGCGAATGAGAGATGGTGTGAGAAATGAGAGGAGAGTGTCTCCTCAGTACCAGCTGTTGTTCGACGTCTCTACAGCTGTGCTGGAACAGAAAATTAAAGACGGATAACAGATTTGATTGGAGGATAAAAAAGACAAGAAAAAACAATGTAGTGTGCAAAAATGTTTTCGAAACCTGCAAATCAAGCCCATCTCTCTTTCCCCCTGCCTGGTTTCTCTCAGTCACTCTCTAATTGCACTGTCATGACCAATCTCTCTCATCTATTGATTTGTTGTGCGCCACTGAGGCATGTCTATTGCTCTGCTCTCCTGGAACATAAGGAGGGTGGTAGGGCATCTTCTCCTCAGGAGAGGGTCACCTCTGAATGCTCAACCTGACCAGAGTGTCTGGGTAAAGATGTCTCAGAGGTGAATGCTTCCGAGACATTCAGATCAGAACAAGGACATAAACGTTCAATGAACAGAAGGGCTCTGTGTTAGTTGCTGGCATAGGAAGCCTGTTTATTTTCTCTGATCTCTGTTGCATGTAGGACACACTCGGAATGGAATGTTACCATATTTGTAAGTGGTATGCATCAAGATAAATATGGAGGAATCTTATCAAGCCATTTTAAAGCTGTTATTCCTGTCCTACCAGGCAGGAACGAATGTGGAAAGGACAGACAAACCAAGTCCAGGGAACAAAGATGAGAAATGCACAGTTTAAAGTCATTCAGGATGCAGACAGTTTTTATTATTTTTACAATTTCCTAAATTTTTTCTCTCTCTCTCTCTTTAAGAAACCACAGATTTTTTTTTCCTGAAATGTCTGCTAGTTAAAACAATGAATAGTCATCTTATTAACTGTCCAGCTGGAGTCTGAGGTGAGTCAGATCTCTACACACGACGGCAGCGCTACCACAAAACCGCTCTTATTTCAGTGTATTCAGTGCAGCTTTTCCATAGGTACAGTACAAGAAACACATTTGCCGCTGTATACTTGTGTTGTGCTGACAGTAACTGGCAGATTGTCATAGTCCCTTCACATTGCGTCTTGTCTCTTTAAGTGGCAACATGAATAAAATATGTGTGTGCTGTGAGTTGAGAGCTTTTCTCTACAGCTGTGCTGCCTCTCCAATGGTGTTGCTGAGACCCAGATTTGACAATGGACATCAAGTGGTGACCCAAAACTGTACCTTCTCTTCTTAAAAGATAAACATGACATTTAATAATACACAGCACAGGAACAACAATATTCACAATTATTAACATTAGACAGACTGAATAGGAAATTAATCCAATAAAAAAACTGTTTTTAATCATAATAAAAATTGTTGCAACTTTATATCTCACAACGTGACTATCTTATTGCAAACTTTGTGAAATACACATTTAATGTTTTTTTTTTTTTTTTTTGCTGAGGCAAAAACAGGCTTCCATGCTCGACAGCCAGTAATTCAAAGCACAAAACAAATTGTGGTTGGCACAAGCCTTGTTGCTGCAAGCTAACTTATATTCAGTGTAGTCTTTTGTCTTTTTTTGTTTTTTTTTACCTTACATACTTTTCTTCATGGTTTTCGGGGATGAGGGCATGTGTCACAATCTGTCTATGCTGGCATATGTGTAATTTGGCTAGTGTCTACCAAGTGACAGATGAATATTTTGTGCCAAAATATTAACAACAACCGAAATGGAAAGTGTTTCTCCTCTCTTTTAAATGTGTATATATTTATTTATTTTGTTGCCTTAACTATACACAATTATATGGTTAGTTGCACTTTATTATTTGCATTTAGCTTCATTGTTTTCCCCTGTTTTTTGTGAACAGACATGTGACCCATTTTTGGACCCACTGTCTGAGATCCAAAGCTGTTACAGGAAGCCACGCCACAAATGGCCAGCTTTCAGTGGAATATTTACTCAAATTCATCAATAATCCAATCACTTGCACCTCTGGGAATAGATGTGTTTGCTTGTAATGGCCTGTATGTAGTGTGCGTGTGCATGTGCGTGTGCGTGCGCGTACGCGTGTTCTAATGTTATTTTCTCCTTTGGCCTAGTGTGTGTAAGCGGCTTTTCCAGGCTGCTAGATAGAGTGATGGGTGGATGGAAAAGGGAGGAGGAGTGAGGGATGAGAGATGGATAGATGAACGGATGGCATAGTTAATGGCCTGGCTTGGGCAGGGTGGCCAACTGCGGTTATGTAATTCTTAAATTGCACACATAAAGGAGAGAGAGAGTAGAGACAAATGCAGAGAAATAAAGCGTGCTGTACAATTATAACTATTTTCATCTCATAATCAGTTTCAGTTTAATAGGTTTTATTGACATAACAAATAATGTATGCACATCTGGATAATTCGGTATAATTACCGAATAATTACGATAATTCGGGAGAGTGCAGAATTCAGTCAGCAAGCGCGCACACTGAACAAAACTCTGGTGGATCAGCAATGACTAATCAGAACGCCTCTGATTGGCCGTTGCATTCATAAGCTCAACAGAATTGTGTGTGATTGGTTATAATGCACAACACTGTAAAAACGCATAAAAAGAATGCTGATGCAACATGAACAGTTCTAAATTTAATGCTGCAATCAACACTTTTCATTTCATTTTAATTTTATTTGTGACCGCTGTAATGGATTTAGTTTAACAGTGCAGCAGCATTATTGTTCTAAGCCCAAGTTAATTGACTGCTATGACTGTTTTGTTTTCATATCCTATGCTATAGTTCATCAAAGCATCTTGGTGTCAAAGACAGTAAATGAATGGACACTGTGCCCACTGTCTGTATCAGCTGATGGCCGTCACAAGCCAAGTATATACATATATTAGCTTCTACAGAAGTCAGTCTCCTGTCTTCATATTAAAAAGCATGATGGATGAAAAAAAGCCACCTCTTTGTCATGACTGTTCTTTCTATAAGTCCTGTTTTTGTTGAAGGTCACTGAGGACTTCATGCTTCAACCTCATCACGTCCTGCTTCTCTCTGTCTCTCTCTCTCTCTCTCTCTCTCTTTTTCTTCTTTTTTATGTTCTACTTTTTATGTTTTCATGGGCGTGAAAGAACTTGTCTGGAATGTTTCCTTTCCAAGGTTGCATGTTTGTGCATGTGCTTTGTTTTCATTCATAGAAAAGGTATTTCAGAGAAAAGTGTTTCAGAAAAAGAAACAAATCGCTTAGTGTGCAAATTTTTTTTACATGAATTTGACACTGAACGTTAACACATTTACACATCCACACACATGAATGATTCACATGAGAAAACAATGACAAACACTTTCATTTAAACCCATCTATTCGTACCATAGCCTCTTCACTCTGCAGTCTCGTTGTGTTATTTTAAAATTACATTAGCATAGCAAAATGTAAAAAAAATGAGATGACTGTAATCAGTTAAGTGATTCTCTGTGTAGTTATTCTATATGTAAATGAGCTTCTAAGAGGATTTCCCAATATGTGTAGTTGTTCAAAGCAAAAATGAAGACCAGGGTCATAGATTTATGTTTCATAATCTATTTTAGCATGGCAAGTCACTGAGCGCGCGAGCGAGCGAGCGAGCGTGCGTGCGTGCGTGCGTGCGTGCGTGTGTGTGTGTGTGTGTGTGTGTGTGTGTGTTTATGTGGTTTAAAACAAGGAAGTGGCCAGTCCAGAACAACCTTTGGTTAGCCTTTAACCAGATGCCCAGTAAACACCAAGGGCTCAACTGTTTGCTTGTGATAAGACAAAGGCGTTGTGTGTATGTGTGGTATTGTCTTATTCAGACAGGATTCGTTCAGGCCAAGGCTAATTTGTTTGTTGTTTAGCACACTTAGCCCATTTCTCTTGAGAATGACAAGTCTTCCCTCAGTCTGTCATTGTGTTGAATTTTCCCAGCATCCTTCACTCTCTGTTTTCCATCCTGGCACCAACTGCATCTTTATTTCCTTTTTTATATGCATATGGAGGTGCTGGCATCCATCGCCTATGTGTTTCTCTGCCATGATATAACTGTGAAATTGTCCATTTGGCCCGTGTGCGAGGGCAGGAGATTGTGTGTAAAGCCTTTGCATGAAAGCTAAATCATATCCTCCCTCTCTTTCTTTATGCACAAAATGGACTAAAAATGAAATGTTGGAGAGGTCTGTTTTTCACGACATTCAAAATCCTGATGGAAATGTTGGTCCGGTTGCAGGGGTGTGAAATGGGGGTCAGTGGTGGTACTGCAGGGGATCCGCCAAGTATTGTTTGGTCTCAAAATAATTGTGAAAAATCCCAAAATATAAGTTGAACAAAAATTAAACATTTAATATTAAGTTAATTTCAACCATGCAAAAAAAAAAAATTCTGCTGTCTCTATCAAGTAAAATTAATGGAATTAAATAAAATTAAATAAATCTTTCCTCGCTCTGCTCTGTTCTCTATCCAAAAAAAGGCTCCTTGGCTTAAAAAGATCTGAAACACCTGCCAGTTATGAATATGACATTCTAAAATATTTAACTAGTGTCAGTTAATCTATGTGTGTGTGTTGTGTGTAAGTGTGTTTGACCCCCCCATAGTGAATGTCTGAATGACCTTTTGACTCCTTCAAACATTATTTTGTCTTGCAGTGCTTTTTCCCCCTCGTTCCACATATTTTGGTCTTGATGTTAATGTCCTTTCTTGCTAGGCACACAATAATAGATCAGGGAATGTTTTATGTCATGGACCCTGCAGACTTCCTGCTTTCTGTTACATATGTCTAGAATGTCTAATCTCAATGTTTTAAAAAAACAAACAAACAAAAAAACAGGTATATGCATATTTTGCCTTCATATACAGTATTTTTCCTATTAATAGATCATTACCACATGTATTTGTTTACATATTATGTATATAGCTAATAATTCTTATGCTTTAGTCCATTAATTGACTACATAATTTGGGAAAATACAAATAAGCATGCTTAATAAAAGAATTAATTAGGAAAAGTGAAACTACGGTCAATAAAAGAGGCATGGGATGTGATACTGGAAAGTTAAAATGTTATTGAGCTTGATGTGGGAAAGTGAGCGCTATCTGTTTAAATGGGGCGTGTGAGTGAGGAGGTGTGTTATCAGTTATCCCATGGGAAGTTCACTCTCCAGCACGCAGCGCGGAAGCCAGAGATCCCACAGAATTCCCCTTAACAGTCCATGTAGCGAAACGCAAATTCAGATCGGAAACACAGAAATGTGCTTGCATTCGGTCATGGCATGAGAATGGATTGATGGAGCTGGGTTTAATCACAATTCAATGTAAGTAAATCTATCTATTCTTTAGACTTTGGATTTGAGCTTGTTTTGAACACAGTGTTCAGTTGACATTTGATGGTGATGTCCATTGTTATGTTTTATGAAATTACATATACTGTATGAATGGTTTTGGAATTATGGCTATATTTTGTTTTTCATAAACAGTTACCTTTGTCTGTCTGGTTTAATAAAAAATATTAGAGTAGGCCATCTTTTATGCGTAAAATGTGTTTTAAAGCACATGTTAAGAGGGGACAAGGAAACAGTTACATTTGAGGTAAACTGCTTGTATTCAGTAAAAAAATACTAATTTGAATATCTTATCAAACTGTAATAACATATTGCTGCTTTCATCTGCCCTGTTTTTTTTTTTTTTTTTACTTTTATTATTTTATGTGCAACAAACATTCATTCTTTCATTCTGTCCCCATTCAATGAATGATAATTGAAGAACTGAATTAGAATTGAAGTTTTAATTACCTAAGAAAGTAAAAAAAAATTATGTCTGTCTCTGACCTCAAACAAATATTTTAGTTAACAAAATATTAAATATTTAGTTTGGGAAATTAATGAAAGAATGAATGAAAATCACATTGTTGAGCCACTAATGTGAATATAAGGTGGTTACTATCCTGTGCCCCTTCACTCCTCTTCTTGTTTAAGGTCAGTTTTCAGCTGTTTATTGATTTGAACCGCTGCTTCCCTCCTTAATACAAGTGCACTGCACTACCGAACAGATTTACTGCTTGATAACAATTTACTATCTGAATGACAGCAAAAAACTGGATAGATTTATCAAATGTTCTTTTTTTCATCTTCACTAAATGTGATTATTTCCTGTGCCGTAGATCATTATGGGCTGTGCTCTTTTTTTGGTGGGCTAAAATTGTACCTGTCGGCTAGTTGCCATGGAAACACTCACCTTTCTGTAGTTGCGGTCCATTCAAGTGTAGAGCCAAACCCAAGCAACGAAAGAGCCTAGTACATTGATCTCTCTCTCTCTCTCTCTCTCTCTCTTTCTCTAAATCGGAGCACAGTAATGACAGCAGAGCCTTAGGCTGTATAATTAATCATATACTGCATTAATTGACATTGTGATTTTAGCCATAGCAGTATGCAATGATTAAAGGCTGTTTTAATGTATTCAATTCAAAACTTGTTATTTTTCCGTTTTGGTTATGCCAGCTGACATGGCTAATTGAACCACTCACACAGTGTGCATGTTTTTTTTTAGCATAGACCATCATTGCTAAAAATATACATTATATTTTATTTTAAAAACTTAATTTTTGAAAGAACAACTGTTTTAATATATATATAGTTATAATGGCCACTCATTAACATTTGTCAGCTGTGACATAGATTTATCAGTGACCTCACATAACTTGCGCATTTATCAGACCAGAGAAATGTCTTTATTGTGAGTGTAAGGTCGCATCTCAGTCTCCAGCCACCCTGCTAGATGTGTTTGTGTGTGTGTGCGCATGACCTTAACTTTTTGTTTCTATGTGAGCTCCATACACCCACACTCCATGCATTTGAAAAGAGCCTGTGATGTGTGCTCTGAAAGGCTGAATTGTGTGTATCAATCAGTGTGTGTGTAAGAGTTGTGATGGCCTGTGTGTTTGGGAGCATGTCCCTGCACATCTTCCTGTTTTTCTTTCTCCTCCCATTTCTTTCATGTCGTGTTCAAGGTTGCTTTGATTTGTGAACTGTATTTTGTTGTAAGTGTTTCTACCCTTGCTAAGGGCACTGTGAGTGCAGGGGATGAAGAATTTCTTGATGAACTGAAATGTAGTCAACTTAAAGAGCACATTTGATTATGGATCTTTTTGGGGATGTAGTAAATGTAGTACATTTCCACATTCAGCATTCCTGAACAGTTCAAAAGTAAATTCATACTTGAAATTAGAGATGGATCTTTAGTGGATTTTCCTTACACTGATTAATCCAACTCATACTATTTCTGACTTCAATGTGGGATCAACTAGGCGTCATTGGATTAGCTTGATTTCTTTTTTTTAATGTCTACAAAACTGGCCCCATTGGTTCAACTGAGTTTCGCCAAAATGCAGTAGAAAGAGTAAAAGCCCACCCAACTCTTCTAATTCTAATTCTCTATTTTTTTCAGTTTTTATATTTAGATTACCTTCGTCGTTGTCTAATGTGAAAATCAATCTTTAAAAATACTACATTTGATAGCGTTGTTAAATCTTGCAAAATTAATTTCATTTTTTTTAGTTGCAAAGCAGTCTGTAGCCCTGAGAGCGTAATCTTGTTTTCTTCTATCAGTCTGTCACTTGTATCAGTTCAAAACGTTTATTTATAGAGCATCTCTATCTCCGTTCTCCTTTCTTACTTTTACATGCTGTCATGAAAATAAAAAATAATAATAAACAGCCATTTGCAATACGTTTTTATCATGGCACTATCACCTCTTTTTTATGTTTATTTTCAGACTCAAATGCCTTTGGTTTATTCCATTGGTTTGTTTATTTTTTTGAAGATATGGCCAAGGACCAACAAATTAAGCGGTCTGAGTTAAAAAGAAGAACAGAAAAGGAGGGATGGAGGCTGAAGTTTGACTTATATGTCTGGTGCAGTGTCTGAAATATTTACAGAGACAGAGATACAGAGCACTGTGAAGACAGGAAGTGTGTGCGCTGGGGATGAATCCATTTGGGAAGGATTCTGGGTAAATTTGGAGCAAAAAATGAGTAACTGAAAGATAAAGAGAGAACATGGCAAAGTGTCATGAAAAGGATTCTTTTCCAAGGACAACCGGGTCAGTTGCTTCTCAGCAGACTGCATGTGCATGCTGCTCTGTTTGAGGGGATAAGTATTTGGAGGTGAGCTGTTCAGTTCAGTTTTTGTGTTAATACCTCCCCGCCTCAAAAGCACACTCGCACATGCTCGCTTTCATTGGTAGGAGATGCATAACATGAAAGAGCTTGTAACACATGCCATTAAGCATGCACACCACATCACTGAGCGTGCCAACATCACACTAACAGGCTAAAATACATGCTCTCTTTCACACACACAGTGAACACAGTTAGAGCGACTGTATTATCATTCATACGGTGTCGTTCATTGCCTCCAATGCTGACATTAACATTCATTCTGCTAGACTGATGTGACAGTTAACCTTCTAGAGACACACTCCATGTGGAGTATTGGGTGTGTTTCCATGTGTTGGTGTTCTACATCCATCTCCTTATTAGTCTCACTTGCCTTTAAATCAGACTTATTTCGACACGTAGACAGCCAAGGACAAGTAAACATACACACATTCCTCACAGGGTGCACCTCGGCACGATCCTCTTGTCTGAACATGTCCTTTTCCTCTCTTAGGCTCACCTCTAACTCCCAGAATGCACTTCACTCTGATTTGCCTAGTGGCAATATTTAGATGATCCAGAATGTGCTGTTACATCATATTAGTACAAATGAGAAAGTGCTCTTCTTGGGTGTCCTTTAAAAACATTATTTCTAAAATTAGATAGGATTGTACTCAGGATAACATTTTTAATGTGATTTTTATGTAGTTTTGACTGTAGACTGACACGGAAGAGAAGAAATGTTGAATGAAGTAATTAGGTTTTTTTTTTGCGTGAAAAAAGGATTCTCGTAGCTGATGTCAGATCGTGTCACATGGACTATTTTAACAATGTCCTTACTATCTTTCTGGGCCTTGAACGTGTCAGTTGCATTGCTGTCTATGCAGGGTTTTGAAAGGTTATGGATTTCATCAAAAATATCTTAATTTGTGTTCCGAAGATGAACAGAGGTCTTACTGGTTTGGAATGATATAAGGGTGAATAATTTAGGGCTGTCGCGATTCGTCGATTTTATTCGACTATTCGATTTTTAAAAAATCCTCAACTTCATTTTGCTCGCGTTGACTAACCGGCAAAATACCGGAAGTGGCGCTTTCACGGACGAGAATCCATAAAACACATAATTAGTTTCCCAAGGCTGCATGATATATTAAACCTATTTAAAAATCATAATTAAGCATAATTGTGAATTCACTGAATGAAGTAATTAGGTTTTTTTTTTGCGTGAAAAAAGGATTCTCGTAGCTGATGTCAGATCGTGTCACATGGACTATTTTAACAATGTCCTTACTATCTTTCTGGGCCTTGAACGTGTCAGTTGCATTGCTGTCTATGCAGGGTTTTGAAAGGTTATGGATTTCATCAAAAATATCTTAATTTGTGTTCCGAAGATGAACAGAGGTCTTACTGGTTTGGAATGATATAAGGGTGAATAATTTAGGGCTGTCGCGATTCGTCGATTTTATTCGACTATTCGATTTTTAAAAAATCCTCAACTTCATTTTGCTCGCGTTGACTAACCGGCAAAATACCGGAAGTGGCGCTTTCACGGACGAGAATCCATAAAACACATAATTAGTTTCCCAAGGCTGCATGATATATTAAACCTATTTAAAAATCATAATTAAGCATAATTGTGAATTCACAAACGCTACGATTTAATTAAATAATTATATGCGATGCAGTTCTAATACAGTATAGGCACTTTAATTATTTAGCTGTGTGTAGGTTAAGTACATGCGTCACACAGCGGCTCCGTTCACAGTAGTTCTACAGGAACTGTTATCATTTACATGTGTGGAGCATCTCAAACTCTATCTCTGCATGTTGTTGTGAGTTTGGGTTTATTATAATGTTCATCTGGGAACGCAACGTGCGCCATTTCATCAGATTTGTTAGGTAAATCATTTATAAATCTACGTAAACACAGGAGAATACATCGCGGTTTCAAAATAAAAGCTCAAACCCTCACTCTGAGTTTACACATTTTGATGTCCACATATTCATTTAATTGCAGTGGCTATAGCATTTCTGTCCTAAAGAAATGGCCAAATATTAAAGATTAAGTGGACATTTGAATGAAATGGTGCTTGGTCAATATTAAACAAGGATTAGATCGCACAGTAATGTGTAAAAATAATCATCAGGCCGTTGGCGCCCTCTGCATGCCTTTATTGTAATGCGTAATGTAAATTAGCTCTAGTTGTAATACATTGTATTTTAACAGTTTTGTTCAATAAAACCATGTGATTTCTTGCTTTTGATGCTTTATTTGAACTAATTATCATTGCCTCATTGCTATTATATATGTATTTTAACTAATTTTAAAGGCTATTGTTCACTTACATCTATTTTTATTACCACAAAAAAATGTATTATAATTATAGGGCCCTATGAATTCTGTTTTATTTCCAAATTCATTTTTTTTTCTATACTCTGTTTTAATGCTTAAATTAAATTTTATTAATCAAAAAGCCTGTCTAATTAATTGAGTTTTACAGTTTTATCTTCCATTTTAATGGTTCCATTAAATTTTAATAATCAAAAGCATCTCCAATTAATTGATTTTATAAAAAAAATCTTCTTTTTTTTTGAACACGTGGATATGTTGTCATTCTTACACTATAATACTGAACTTAGATTTCAGTGATTTGGACTATGAGATGGACACTTGCTTTTTGCACTCTATGTTGCACTTTACTTTTGCTTTAAAAAAAGGACTTCATTAGGTTTAATGAAAATATTCTTAAGTAAAATTGTTGATTTTTTTTTGTGGGAAATTAATCGTTTAGATTAATCGATAAATTAGTCGATAGATTAATCGAAATAAAAAGTTATTGTCTGAGTTATTGTCTTGTGTTGCATAGAAAGTTATGAATGATGAGAGATTTTTTATCTTCAAAACAAAAGATAAGCTTTATATGAGCCCATGGAAAGTGCTGAACTGTTCTCTGGTTCATTGGCACTTGATCCCTTTACAAACTTGCTGACCAAAAACGAGCTTCTGAGGTATTTTCACTCCTGATCCCTTTTTCTCTCACAATGCAGTCTTGAAGAGCTAATGTTAAGTCCTACTGAAGGAAACTGTCTGTTTCATTCAAAGCAAAAAGTTCATCTTTAGAGAACATTCTTTTGATGCTGAAAGTTTCATATCCAGTAACTAAGTGATTGACGACAGTTCAGAGGAACCCCCAACACACACTGTTTCTTTAGATTTTTCCTTCTCTCTCTTATACCATCCTTTTGATCAAGCTGGTTTTTGACAGCTATTCCCAATACTTCCTGTCAGTGTCATCCCATCAATGTTTCCCAGTCAGGAAAACTGACGTTGGTTTCTTCTCGTTCTGGAAATCAACCTGTCGTTTGGACTGCTAGCTCTGTCTTTCCTAACGCTGCTTCAAGAATGGATCAATCCCACAATCCCCTCTGCTCCAATTACTCTCAGAGCCCTCTGCTTCGTTTCACCTCAGCCAATCAGAAATAAACCAGTTTGTACACACACACACACACACACACACACACACACACACACACGTTTTGCTCTCTGAAGCCTCGGTGGTTAGGAGACAAGGCTGGTCTCAGGAGTAGTCTTACCTCTGAAGATCTTTGTGGAGGAGAGAAAGAAGGAGAGTGCAAGGAAAGGAAAACAAAGGAGAGGGGGAAGGGGGAGGTAAATAAAGAGTTCAGGGTAATAGAGAATAGTAAATAATTTATGAGATACACACAGCAACAAAGTGTTGATGATGATTGTTTATGGAGAGAGATGTGGGTCGCTTCCTAGTAGATTTAATTGTCTCTTTGTGTGGGGGTAAATGTGGTTTTATGTCAAGAAAGCATCACCAGCATCACATTTAACAAGAGGTCAAAAATTGACCTTGTGTGTTAATTAATTACTAAACTGATTAAAATGGAGAGTTCACCCAAACATTTGTCATTTATTCACCCCCATGTCATTCCAGTTCTCTGTTTCTTTCTCTTTTCTATGTAACACCAAATTAGTTGTTAAGCAGAATGACCGAGCTGCTTTTTTTTTTATATACAAAAGGAGTATGGAAGTATGGCACGCATGCCAGTTTTTTCTGCACACAACAACATTAGTGAGCTGTGATGTCTGATTTAATGACTGAACCGGTAATTTTAAATGAGTCAGACAAAATCATAAAACAGCCTCAAACTTCCTCGTATTAGCTGTTTGAATCAGATTCACTTAGTGAACTGTTTAGAGAGTTCACAACTGACTCCTTTACGGAACCACACTGTAATTTTTTTTTTTATTATTTGAAATTGTAAATAAAACAAAGTACGTTTTAGGGAGGAAAAAGTATTTCAGTCTTTAATCTTCAAATTCTTTTCTTTTTAAAAATGGTTTCTAAACAAATTCAGTTCACTTCAGTCTGTTTGTTCACTAGTTGTTAATACGACAATGTGTAATTAAAGATACATATTCACAACGGATATATATACCCTTCACCTTCCCCAGCTCCACCTGTATAGATCTGCTGCGGTGTAATTTAATGTATGTTATACATGAGGGTTATTTCATGTTATATGTGCAGCAGCAGTATTTCTTGCATGATCACAGCAGCAGGTTTGTGGATGTATTGGCAGTAACAAGTCTCAGCAAATGCATCAGCAGTATGGCATATCTATTCTATCAAGACCAAACACGTTAACATTGCCATGTATATTACCATGCTAAACTTTCTGAGAGTTGCCATGACAGAAATATAATTAAATATATAAATAATATAATTTATATGAATAATGTACACTAAAAAGTAAGTATTATACAAAAAAAATATTGGTTGTTGAGCTCCAGTTGTAACAAATTTATACTAAATACAACTAGAAAACATCCTAGTTTATATAAATGCCTAATTCTTTTATGAAACACTAGATGGCGCAGGCTGATGGGTTCTTAACTTAACTGATGATATTCACAGCGTTAAATGACTTGGCACAAGCTGATTGGTTCATGTTGCATGCGCAGCCAATAAGCTTGCTGCTTTACATTTAAATGGCTGGTTAGCATCCACTTAAGCATTTTGCAGTGTGCTTTCAGAGTTCCTCTGAAACCCTCCTCCTTCCCCAGCTCCACCTGTATAGATCTGCTTCAGGTTATTTTATATGCTATTTTTGCAGCAGCTGTATGTATTAAATACTCACAGCATGTATCGCCATATGCATTGGCAGTAGCAAGTTCCTGTACTTGCTTGCAGCGGCAGCAGCAGCAATCATCTACAACTACAGCAGTAACCAACAGCAGCAGCAATTCAGCAGCAGCAGCGTAGCTGATCTATTCCTCCAAGACCAGATCCATTACCATGCTAAAATCTTCCAAGAGTTGTCATGATAGAACTGAAGCCGTTTTAATCTGTATTCTAATGCCTTACCTAACCTACTGTACTAAACCTTCATCACAGCCAGATGCACAGCAACCCAATTTTTAGGGGGTATGCTGCAAAACAACATTGGGGTGTGTAAATAATGACAGAGTTTTCATTTTTATGTGATGTATTCCTTGGAGATCAGAAGATGAAGAGTGTTCTGTGCACGTCTCTGTCCAGCTGACATGAAGGAATGAGTAGTGGAACTGTTCCCAGATCAGATCTGCTTTGTAGCAAACACTAATTAACGTCAGTTCAGACCAACACAGGCTTCATCTTAGATGAGATCTCCCACTCTAATTACAGCTGTAAACATGTTGGATTTTCTAATGATATGCTTGCTATCTCCCATCACTGTTTATTATGGATGCGGAACGTGTTGAATTGATGTGACACAAGTGGTATTGGCATCTTAAATGGCTTCATTCTTCACATATGCATGCAAGCACACATAACTTCCTCTATGATCTGGTACCTTTCTGACTATTTTTCTTAGCAAGTTAACAGATATTGAAATGTATGGCAGAGATTTTGTAAACTCTATTTTAGATTATTAAGAGATAATTAACAGTTTGAAGAAGGTACTAATTATTTTGTCAGAGCACTAATCAATTTCTGTGCGCACTAACATTAACCGACAGCTCAGTTAATGACACCTGTAGTGATCAGATCACATAAACACTTTGCTCAAACAACACATGCTGAACAGCAAGCCTGTGTTCATTCACATGCCTTAATGAGTAATTAATGCATTTATGCAATATGTATGTCTCATATCATACAGAATATTTTGAGGACATTTTTTTCTGACCCAGTTCGGCCCTTTTAAGACTTGTTTACTGTAATTTATTTTCTTAAGTTTTAAGTTTAAATTGCAATGATCTGAAATTAAGTTTATTTCCACTGAATTAGGAGTAATATTATAGAAAATTTGCTGTATGACCTCTATTATTGCTATATTATTGCTGCTGTCTTCACACTTTGCAGACTCAAACTATGTTGTTGAGGTTCAAACATCTATTATTCTTTGATCCTCGAAACCGCTGTGTCCTGTAAACCTCTTTAAGGCTGCCTACGGAGTCTGTTGTCTCAGCACACTGTCTGTGAATAGGACCAGAACACGTGTCCTCATATTACACCTGCAATTTAGGCAGTGATAACACTTGCTTTGTGGTTGCCATAAATAAACCCATTCGGTTATCTTGTCTTGTTTTCAAGATAAACGATTATGTGTGTATTGAAAGTGTGTGTGTACACGAGAGACACTTGTGTCAACTGGTTGGTTTGTGTTCCTGTCTCAGGTCTCATCTGATGCCCAGGCTGAAGGAGTCGCGCTCTCACGAGTCTTTGCTCAGTCCCAGCAGTGCAGTAGAAGCTCTGGACCTCAGCATGGAGGAGGAGGTCCTTATTAAACCAGTGCACAGCTCCATCCTCGGGCAAGATTACTGCTTTGAGGTATAGACACCTCTTTCACGTGTTTTACATTATTTACATTAATAAGTTCATTGATCTGATCTCTCTCAACCCTAGGTACATGTTCATTTATATTTAATATTACAGTATATCATCATTCATAAGACAGTGGTTTTAACCAGGCAAGTTTCCAGCAAAAAGCAGTTTGTCTGATTATATAGATTTCCATTTAATCGTGATCTTAATTGAACAGTCCCAAAATCGATTTTTTTAAATCCCAGTTTCGATTTTGAATTAATAATTTGAATTTTAGTAGTGTAGCGTCTGCGTAGGATCATGCATGATAGTTGGACTGTTTATGGCTTAAAAGACCCCTTTTAGCCTTTTGACATTTGCATATAAATTACAGTTCTGGTCAGAGATGTTACGTTGTATAGGGGTTGTAAATTGCCAAATGGTTCTTCGCCGTCAAGTAAGATTAGAACCAGCCCCACGAGCATCCTGCAATCTGATTTCAAACACATTCCACAAAAAGCTGTAGATGGCCAAACGAACACACACACACACACACGTAATATTGATTCTGCTACAGTTAATTCGAAGATATAATCTAAATATTTATTATGAATCATAACCAGTTATAATTCGTCATAAATATTCCCCTTTTTAGAGCTAATAAATAATAATAAACGTTACAGTAGAGAACAATTTTTCAAAAAAAGCGAGAATGAATTGTGTACAAAATGGCTATTATAACTGAAATATATACAAATTATTTAAAATTTAATTAAAACCAGAATCAAATCAAGAGATTATGGATTAAGCCCGAATTTAATCAAATTCAGAATCATATCAATTCAAGAGCTTGTGGATTAAACCAGAATATGATCAAATTCAGAATCAAATCAAATTAAGGAGTTTAATCAAACCTGGGAAATCAGAATTGATTCAGTTTGGTTCAATTTTGATTCTCTTTTTTATAGCTTCTTTTATAGCTTGTGATTCATGGTCAGAACATGTGTGATTGTCTATATGCAGATTTCTGAACATGTTTTTTTAAATGCTGTATTTGTACCCAAAATATCTGTCAGTAAATGTGATTCAGTTTTGCATTTTGTAACATATTTTCAAAGGACATTAAAACGTGGCACAGGTTTGCTTTTGATGTAAGTGAGCTGGAAGCCGTGAGATTGTTGCAGCAAGCTGACAATTATCAACCTTTTTTCCCAGGTGAGCACCTCCACAGGTAGTAAGTGCTTTTCCTGTCGTTCGGCCGCAGAGAGAGACAAATGGATGGAGAACCTGCGACGAGCCATCCACCCTAATAAGGTAAACTCGCCTTTCTGCAGAGTTGCTATTATTCCTGCATAGGCTAAAATCATACTTGATGCTCTGATTTATTACTGAAGAAATGCGACTCAATGCAAATAAAAAAGAGACATCAAATAATGTTTCTGCATCTGTAAGAATGATGAAATTCAGGGCAGTTTTTTCCATCGCTTTTTGATATAAGCACATGAGACGCAGGAAAGCAAAACATATGGCTGCTTTGGTGAAATGAGCTGTCGGATGAGATCTCAATCAATGATTAAGCAAATTAATAGTTAATTAGATTGGAACAAAAATTCAAGCACAACCTTCAAGTTATATTTGCCTTCTTCATAGCTTGCCTGGGGATGTGTTTAATGTCTCCCCATCGCTCAGTCTTACATTTTAATTACTCAGTGGGTTTCTGAGGTGAACATCAGAGCCAGGCTTTACAGAGCTTTGCTGTGAACAGATGATGCTTTCAGACAGATGTTGATGCTGTAGTAGTGTGGAGATGATCATAGCTCAGGCATTAGCTGCTGCGGCAGAGGCCCATTTCTGTCTGCCTAATTAGTTCATTATCTGTGATGAGGGCGCACAATGGAGCACCTCAATACCGAGATGCAAAATCAATTGCCTTAGTGGGTGTTTATTTGTGTGGGAATATCCATGAGCACTAAAGCCCTACACAATGCCCAGTGCCTTTAGTATAGTCATCTGCTGTTGTAGAGCAATTCATCCGTCAAGCCTTAAAGGCATAGTTCACTCAAAAATGGAAGCTGTATTACTATTCATTATGTACTTATTATTCAAGAATCTTTGTACAGTTGGGGTGTAACGGTTCTAGGTAAAAAACGAACCCTACCGTTCTCCACCCACGGTTCGGCACGTACTTGCACCGCGCTCTTAAATCTGACACCGCAACTTAAATCTGACAATGCATCTAAAAATATTAACATGTAAAACAGACTGAGTTCAGCTAATACACATTTCTGTTGTATTCACTATACATTACAAAAAAATGCATTTGTTCAATGCAAGTGCCGTATGCTTGAATATGACCAGTCATTTATGCCGTCATCACCTGGGTGTTGATAGCACGTGTGTGCAGAGGAGAACTGAACAGCACATTTCTATCTGTGTTTAAACTAAACTCATTTAAGCCTTGCCATTTTAAACATTCAGAGCCAGAAGACATGAGTTATCTTACAAGTCTTGTGCTCAAATAGACAAATTCATACAAAAATTATGTCAAAATGTCCATCTTGGTACTATAAGTTGAACCTAGAGGATCAGTGTAATGTATCCATGCATTGTCTTAAAGTGACAGCACTTTTTTAATGTTAATCAAACAACAAAAACAAGGAAATCACTCGCTGCTCTTTATTTAATAGCTTATGTAACTTTAATAAGGATGAATATTTAATTTATACAGTCAAATACGCAATGTGATTACTTTATACATTTGATTACTTTATTCAATTTCTGTACCTAAAAGCTAATGTTAGACCTAAAAACCTGAATAGCACTGTTTATTTTATCTGTATCTTTGCTCTATTTTATTTATTTGTGCTGATGTTTGTAGTTAGATTATTTGTTCTTATTTTCTTTATTTTTATTTGCCAGTATAGTTTCTTCCCTAAACTTAGCACATACCGAACCATACCGAATCCGTGACTCTAGAACTGTGATACAAACCGAATCGTGAGTCACTTTAACTGTTACACCCCTATTATACAGCCTAGGGCTGCATGATTAATGAAAATAAAACTGGTAATAATACAGATGCTTCTGCATGACATCACTAATTGTGGGTGGGGCAGTGTGGAGGGACAAGAATTGTTGTATACCGCTGTTGAGCGAGGGCTTTAGTCTGTTCAGTTCAGTGATTCACGATGGTCTGTGGCCTCAGAAATAACTGACATTTAGTTTATTCTGATCTCATCCTCCATTGCCTCCTAAGTTATAAGAGGAAGGAGGGATATCTATAAATTAACCTCTATTATAGTCCAACGAAAGCTTAACCTTAACTGCAGCATGATGCAGGTCAACTTTATGGCCGTCCCTCGTATATTAAACCACATGACTTCACACTGGAAAGACTATTCTATTAAAAAAAGGCCAGTGAATGACATTAACTGCTGAATGATGTCACGCAGTATTTACAGCACCGTCCTGCTATCTTTATGGGAAGGACATGAAGTGATCTAAAATTAAGGGCCTTTTAATTTCAAGCCAAGGGTGGGTGATCTGAAGCAGAGGGTATTTAATCACGTCATCTCTAAATCACTGACCCTGTTAGATGCCACACTGATGCGCAAATAATTCATTACAGCCGTGACATGACAGCCTAACAGTCCACTGACCTCACAATGCCCTTCCGTCTCTAGGACAACAGTCGGCGGGTGGAGAATACGCTCCAGCTGTGGATCATCGAAGCTAAGGACCTTCCGGCCAAGAAAAAGTACTTCTGTGAGCTCTGCTTGGACGACGGCCTCTATGCCCGCACAACCTGCAAGCTGAAGACAGATAACGTCTTCTGGGGTGAACACTTTGAGTTCAGTAACCTCCCTACGGTCCAGAACATCACCGTCCATCTCTATAGGGATTCGGACAAGAAGAAGAAAAAGGACAAGAACAACTACGTGGGGCTGGTGAGCATTCCAGTGGTGAATGTCATGAGCAGGCAGCTGGTCGAGAAATGGTACCCAGTTAGCCAACCCAATCCAGGGAAAGGGAAAACGGCTGGACCCATGGTCCGCATCAAGGCCCGGTACCAGAGCATGAACATCCTGCCCATGGAGCTCTATAAAGAGTTTGCCGAGTACACCACCAACAACTACATGCTGCTCTGCTCTGTGCTGGAGCCGGTCATCAGCGTCAAGAACAAAGAGGAGATGGCCCGCGCTCTGGTGCACATCTTACAGAGCACCGGCAAAGCAAAGGTATTGTAAAAGTCTAACAGATTTTTGTCGTTTAGCGAAGGGTTTTCAAACTGTGCTCCAGGAAAGTACTAGGGGGTCTACATAAAAGACAACCTTAAAGAATACAAAAGGATATAATAATATTAACGAAAACAACAATAATAATATCAAATAAAAGAAAGTTTTGTTCTGCCTCTAATTGCTCAAATTTGTTTTTTTCCACAGTATAAATTGGATCTTTATACATCAAAAATATATAGCTGCCTTTTGTATTTTAGGAAGGAGTGACATAAGAGGTGTTTAATGTATTTCTGAAGGTCACAGTGGCATTCATACCTACAACCTTGTGGTTTAATTTTCCAAATGATTAACCGGTATGCTTTACCACCACAAGCTGAAAGACATGACCTAAAGTCTTTATCTAAAGTTTTTATCTACTGCACACATACAATCAGTAATTCTAATAGATGGAGACTTTAATATTAGAATATTGGCTTTTGCTACACCAAATGTACATGTATTCATCTGGAAAAGCTTGTCACATGACTTACAGTGTTTTATATAGTTTTTTTAGCTGCATAAATAACATATAATATGTAATTCTTTGTAAAGCTTGACAGTATTTTGTTATTCAAAATATTTATATAACAAAATTTTATATATATATATATATATATATATATACTGTGTATTTATGAATTCATATTTAAATTGTTTATGTGACTGTTTACTTTTTGTTTACTTTGTCTGTAATTCTTTGTAAAGCTTGACAGTATTTTGTTATTCTAAATATTTATATAACAAAATTTTATATATATATATATATATATATATATATATATATACTGTGTATTTATGAATTCATATTTAAATTGTTTATGTGACTGTTTACTTTTTGTTTACTTTGTTTACTTTTTGCAGCTATTGGAAAATCAATTTTTGCCTTTTTTTTGACTGTTGTATTTTCCCTGTGCATTTTGTTTTCATTGATGCTCTTATTGAACTTTAGAGGTCACGGTGAATCAAAAGCAATCCAATTCCAGTTTGTTATCTCTGCTGTAGTATCCCGCTGTTATTCCTTGCTGTTTGGGTTAACAAAGGCATACTACATTAAAGATATTGTGTGTAGTTTGTATTGGCTACATCTGTGAATCTTTGTATTTGTGTGTGTCGGATTTCTCATGCTGAGAGTATTTCGGAGGGATTATCTCCCCCTGGTTCTCACAGCCTACCGCAGGATCCAGAGAGCAAAATAGCCAATCTTCCCATTATACCATAAGGGAGGTATTAATACGGCTGCTCTTATCTGTATTGGCTGCTTTTAAGTCTGGCTGGCCCTGATTGGCAGATCCAGGGTTGTTGTAAATGGTATGTTTGCAGTGACTCACAGGATGATATAAACACAAAGGCAAAATGACCTTAGATGGAGGTGGATAAGCCTCTAGTATGGCATTTAGTGAGAGCGTGTTTAGACTGCACTAATGTCACTGTTCACTGAACAGAACAGACAAAAGACAATTTTGCTGGTTACTTTTTTAGATATATATTTGAGCTGAATATTCTCATTATCATAACCTGTGTCTGGAGTCTAATTAGACAAACTAAGCATGAAACAAGATTGTCAGATAGTAAATCTACCACTATGTTTTTAATCGGGGCCGAGCTTAAGGGTAATTTCTCAAGAAACTGATCTTTTTGCTGCTTTTTTGCTTACACAGTGCAGTATTTTAATCTAACATCTTGCTGTCGCCCATCAAGTAGTTATTATAGTGCCATAACCTCTAGTCATGGAGAATCAGTGAAATGAAGCGTGAAACGTTTTTTTTATACTACAGGGGAGGTCTTCTCTTCATTTGTTCATTTGGGGTGTCAGTGCAAATCTTAAATTAATGGTTACGTATATAAGGTATTCAGCTTCAGCAGAGGTCGGAGGTTTTTGTTGGCATCATTTCAGCAGTACATCAGCAGTCATGGTGGATTGCTTGTGGAGAGTTAAGAGGCTCAAAGAGTATCTTTTATTAGTCCCTTTTGCTTCCAGACTACAACATCACTTGAGAATAAAAACTTGCAACATTTAGAGCCAGATGATTTTTGGTAAATTACAGAATGAAAATACTTCAGATTGATCCCTCATAGGCTGTTGTTCAAATGTGATGTCATGCGTTACGTTTTCCTTATGGAATTTGAGAGTTCAATGAAACAGTCAATGTTTACTAGGAAATACACCAATCCCTTTATAAAGTTTGTAAATTAAAGCTACACAGTACAAGGTTTGGTGAACTTTCTACACTTTAAACTCCCATTAGTTCTTCTAGCGTTTAAGAATAATAGTGTGTATATATTTATTATATATCCTATTCTCTCCTTATTGCCCCACCATGGCTGGGTGAGGCCACATTTCTGAACACCCACATCATTGATGTATAAGTGTAGCCTGTCAGACATTATTTTCAGTATTGGTAAAGTAAGAGGTTCAAGAATTTTAAACCAAACAATTGTAAAAGTTTAATTTTAATAAATTGGCTCTTTTTTTTTGAGGGAGTTCTGAAAGTTGCAGCACATGCAATTAACCCATATCTCTAAAGATATGGGGAAATTTGATTCTTCATGAAAAGACCCCTTTGAGAACCCTGATAATGACTAGTCCAGTCTTCCCACGGTCACCCAAAAAGTATCAGGGAAAAGTATTCTGGAATAAGTCTTTGATCATGGTAAAGTTATTGAAATTATTTTGAGTAAATTATCAATTTTCCTATTTTTCACACTCTGCTATAAAATATTTTTAGAGATAAAGATATATCTGCCAGATAGTCTCTTGCTCTTGTTTAGTATAAAACTTGCTTCGCAATGATGCAACGATGTACCATTTGTGAGCAAGTTGCCCTTTTGAGTCAGTTCTTTTCAATTAATTTGTCAAACTGGTTCACAAACTGGTCTAAATGATTCATTAATGAACCCTTCTCAATCAAAAGGATTTTGTAAAAACCTTCATCCAGTAATCACGAATGACTGGACATTTGTTGGAAATGACACAGGAATTAAAGGGTCAGTTTGTAACAGTTCATATCAGCGATGCCATCCTTTATGCTAATATTTTCATTTGATAGTGTAAGTTCTGAACCACCACAGTGTCATTAGAGATGGTCACTGGTCCACAAACCACTGACTGATCTGCATCATTATCCTGTGAGTGCTGACTCTGGCCGCTTTTTTCTATTGCATTATTAAAAGTCATTAGTGTCTTTCACTGGTCAACTGCACTTCAACTCTGTAACTACTGGATAAAGGGGTAACGGGAGAGGGAGTCTGCTATTACTAAACCAACTAGTGTTCACAGAGGGTCATCATAACTGGACAGTTGTGTCACCCATGTCCTATCTGGCCCTCGTCTGCTGTCCCCTAGGTCCTGCAGGGGGGGATCAGGCCTGTTAGTCTGATGCTGTTAATTACTGATCCTTAATTACTTTGCTTCTCAAAGAAGCCCTGAGGGATATGGGCCGTAAAAACTGTAACACTGATGGAATCATCCAGGCTGTCCAAGGTCATTTGTTTTGAGGACAGCTGTAAAATCCGGCCTACTTGCTTTTGTGATATGAATGTGTTGTTTATCAATGTGTGGAATTAAACCAGCTGATCATATGCAATTCAATACAGATGCCTGTTATGAGACACAAGTGACAGTTATGCATGCTTTCAGATTTAGTGTTGATTTATTGTTGCATTTGGTCCAAATGGAAAGCTGTTAAGTATGAGTGTTAAGACAAATGTTTTAAAAGTTAAATATAGTTTGAACTTCGGTAGTAAAAATGGCACTAAAGACTGGCAGCTTTGCCATCAGAGGAATAAATTGCATTTTAAAATACATTAAAATAGAAAACTGTCAAGTTGTTACTGTTAAATAAATGTATAGTAGCCTTGGTGAGCAAAAGATTTCTTAACAAACTTTTAAATATTTCAGTAAAATGTTGTAGTATAAGTAGTAGTACTACTTATTGATATATTCCCTAGTGAAAATAAATATACAAAAATGTTTAAAATACATTTATTTCATGCTAAGTATACTACAATACATTTACATATTATGTTCTTAATAAAAAAAGACCCTGCATTTGTACATTTAGTATACTAAACTGGTGTATTTAAAGTCTGCTCAACTGATTTTGTACTTAACGCACTTTAATTGTGCTGAAGTAGTGTTGAAGTCCAAATAAAGATATACTTAAGTATATTTTACTGTGCTAAAGTGGAACTATTGCAAGTATACTTTAGGTACACTTTATATGCAAAATCTTTAAAGATCATACAATCCTCATCATTAGTGACATTAAAACATATTTTAGGCTTAATATTAAGAAATGTGCATTGTGCATAAGTAGTACTCCAAATAAAGTTTAATTACAATTCTCATATCAGCAAGTCTCGAGCGATATGTCAGTAAATATGTTAATAGACTTGATCTACACTTAGTATAAAATAAATGCATTTTAAATCTATTACTTTTTTACTAGGGTTGGTATATGTACCAGTTAATGAAAATTATGTGTGGGAAACCAGTCATGGCTCCTCTAATTGAATGAATGCTTAAAAGAGTGCTGGTAATCAAACAATTGATGAGTCCATTGCCTTACATAGTATTTATTTCCCTATGGAAGTCATTGGGGACCAACAACTGTTTGGTTCTTCAAAATATCTTCTTTTGAAAGAAACGTATACGGGTTTGGAATGACATGAGGGTGAGTAAATGATGACACAATTTTAATTTTTGGGTGAACTAATCCTTTAAATTAGCATTTCATACATGGAAAGAAGACTCAGTTTAGCGCTTTACTTTCCTAACATCTTGTCTCTGCTTTATGTCTCGGTGTGTCTAAAGCACTCAATTATATTTGAACAGTCATTTTCTGAGTGCTTAAAGCAGATGTAGAAGATGTATTTTAGGAGTTCTTTGTTCTACTTCAGCTGGCTTGTCTGTCTCTGACAGATGCAGAAGTTGACAGAACAAAATTAAATTGGACTAAATTAGGTTCAAATGAAGATGAGGCGGACTCCTCTGTGTGGATAACAGAGCTTGTCTGTTTATGTTCCTTTGAAAAGTCTGGACATGGTTAGTTGAGCTACCAAACTGAGCCTGCAGTGACAGATTCACTGGGAAGGATAATCTGATGGAATCTTGACAACTGAGCGTCTCTCACTTTGGTAATGTTGCAGTACAGGCATTAGACTTTTCTATCAGTAGATACGGTCGCTGTGTTCCCTTGACGGAACCTGAGACCAGTGTGCTCGTGATGTAAAATATGGAGAAAAGATATCCCATAGAGACCACAAGCCCAAGAGGATACAATAACACTCATTTATCACTTGCTCGAGTTTCATGGGGGTGTGATTTTTATCTTTACATTCCTTTTTTCTCCACCACTAAATAAACTTTGGAAGAAGATGAAATATATAGTCAATTGGGGAGAATTCTATCTCGCTCACTTGAAAGATTCCCACAGTCATGGAAACCTGGGAAAATGTTTTAAAATTCTGACAATTGTTCTAGCAATGCTTTTTAAATATTTCATCAGCTAGATATTGTTTTTGAAAATGAACATTAAAATGTCAGGGCGTATTTTTTTGTCTTACTAGAGACATTTGTGTACTTAAGTAAACATCATGTATTTGTATTTAAGTATACAAATGTAAATATATTTCCTTCTGTTCAAAAGTTTGGTGTCGGTAAGATTTTAAACATTTTTCAAAAGTCTTTTATGCTCGCCAAGATTGCATTTGATCAAAAATATAGTAAAAACAGTAATATTGTGAAGTATTATTACAATTTAAAATAACTTTTTTCTATTTTAATATATCTTAGAATGTAATTTATTTATGTGAAGCAAAGCCATTACTCCAGTCTTCAGTGTCACATGATCCATCAAAAATCATTCTAATATGCTGATTTGGTGCTCAAGAACAGCTGCGCTGCTTAATATTTTAGTATTCTCTGATGAGTTATTATTATTATTATTATTATTATATAAAAAACTGTATTTATTTGAAACCGAAATCTTTTGTAACATAAATGTCCTTTTTGTCACTATGAAGAAATTTATATGCATGCTTACTAAACAAAAATATTAATTTCTTAGGGGAAAACAAATCTTACTGACCCCAAACTTTCGAATGGTAATGTTTTGAACTACATTCTTCATAGCACATTGATGTATATATTGGATTGTGGCAAAGCAACAGCTCGACCAGCATCTTCCATCATTAACTTAGAGACACGAGACGAGAGTCATTATCTGCATTTTCCTTCAGCATCCTTATCTTTCCTCTCTTCATCCATCACCCATTCTTTTTCTTGTTTTCTCCCCATCCTGCCTCTCTCTCCCTCTCTCCATCACCTCTCTATCTCCTTATCTTGTCTTAGACTCGTGCTCTGCCATTCTCTCCTTCTCTATCTTGCTTGGCTGCACTTTAAGGCAGGCTGGCTCTGAAAGGATGTCATTTCTGGTCTGAAGCAGCACATTGCCCTGACAGCTATTACAGAAGTCGTGCTTCACTGTAGATGTGACATCCACTCCAGTGGTTTCTCCATGCACACACACTTTTAACACTTTTTCATGCATCTCAAGAGTTTGAGGTTAGACAAGGTATTAATCTGTTTCGTGATATGATGTAAATGTGATGTCATTTCCGTGCCTGATTGCAACACGTGATTATTCCTAGCAAGAGAGGATCCCATGGACTGCCATTTTTGAGACCCAGTATGCAGATATTGACTTCACAATACAACACATAGGCCTGTAGCAATCATTATGTAATCACATGATTACAATTATTTGATGACATCTGAATTGATCCTCGCACGAAAGTATAAAGTGCTTACAAGACCCCACAAAATCTATATAAAAATTTTGCATTTTACTCCATATAGTATGTGTTAGCTATGAGACTATATAATGCACTGTACACTAGTACGGGGGGGGGACCCTTTTTGCTGATATATCAAATTGACAGACTTTGTATTCTGGTAAATGGAGCAAAACCTACATATAATAACAAATAACATGAATAAAATATACACAAATAATATTAATAAAATGTATATAAATATAATTCTAATTAGTGCTGTCAAGCGATTAATCACATCCGAGTTTTTGTTTACATAATATATATGTGTGTACTGTGTATATTTACTATGTATATATAAATACACACATGCATGTATATATTTAAGACAATATATGTCATGTTTATATAAGAAATATACTTCTATATAATATAAATATATTTAAATACATGTAAATATTTTCAAAATATATACTTTGTGTGTGCATTTATATATACATAATAAATATACACAGTACACACACATATTGCTAAACAAAAACCTTTATTTTGGATGCAATTAATCAGGATTAATCGCTTGACCGCACTAATTCTAATTATAAAATATAAAATAATTAAAAAATAAAACCATTTTAAAATGCAAAAATACTATTTAATGTGTATATGAGTTTACAATTAACATTAACATAGCAACTATGTCATTAATCACACATATTTGTCTCAGAATAAATAATCAGGATAATTTCATGATTGTGACAGCCCTAAAAAATATACACTTACATAGAATTAATACAGAATACAGAGTTAAATTGATTTCTTCTCATTAACCTGTTAACCTGCACCCCCCATTTTGGGACTCACAGCTGAAAATGACCTACCTAACTTAAAATTATAACAGTTCCTGACTTCAGTGTGCTACACACACAATTTTGGTGTCTTTGGAAAGAAGACCCTTTAGGCTTTACTATCTATCATCCAGAGTTGATAATGCTCAAAAAGATAAAAAGTTATAGACACTGAAGTGCCTTGAAAAAATTGTACCACATAATAATAATATTAATAATAATAATAATAATATTCCTGACTTCAGTGTGCTACACACACAATTTTGGTGTCTTTGGAAAGAAGACCCTTTAGGCTTTACTATCTATCATCCAGAGTTGATAATGCTCAAAAAGATAAAAAGTTATAGACACTGAAGTGCCTTGAAAAAATTGTACCACACTGAATTTTTTGTTTGTTTCATGAAATCAGTCCTGGAGCAATCCAGAATAGTAATGGGTTGAAAGTCACATGTCTCATGAGTTTCTATTTCAAATCTGAAGAAGATACCATGAAAAGTTAGTCCAGGTGCGGGTTGACAGGTTAAATTTAAATCAGTAAAGTGAGATAAAACCTCAAATGGTTTTGTTTTCTAGGTAGGGTGTGTTGATATACAGACTGTTTAGCAAGCATAAGAAGGTAAATGTTGAGGACATATTGTTGTATGGTCCTTTGAAGCGATGTCTGTTTGACCCACTTTAGTCATATAGCTCAACAATCAGTCTTATCTCAGAAAGCTGGATAAAGCTGCCCAGCAGCCTTGCATTTCATTAGCAGAGCATTTCTACATTTCACTGAGGGTCGTGAGCACGCACATAAACACACACATCTGTGCCGAACAGAATCATACGCACATATTTGCACACATGCAACAGAGAAAACTCAAGGTTATAGAGTGTGGGTAGATTGAGAGCTTAATTCAGCGCTTCTGTGATATTTGACTTCTCTTTCTCTCACACATACGTTACAGCATTCGCTCTCTCACTTGACCCTCCTGACGTCTGTCTGCTAAATAGCATCTGACCTTCTCTGACCTCTAGTTTTTGAGATGGAGAGGGAGCGAGATAACAACTAGCGTTTCAGCTTACAGCTTGGCTTCAGATCAAATGAAAAAATGTGCTGAGAATGACACAAGTAATGATGAAATTGGAGGAAAGGTATTCATCTTTGACATTTAATGGCCGCTCCCTTTTGTTTTTCAGTAGGTCATGATGAATTATTGTGTGTCTGACAGTGTTTAGTGCCCATTTTGAGTGTGTGGGAAAGAAAAACCATTCTCACATAGAACACGTGGGATTACATGGTACCCATGCACTTTGTAAACCCGCTTTGGACATTTCACATTTGCAGTTAAGTAAAGCTAATTATTAATTTGTTCCATCATCTAGCACTAACGTAGAGGGATAGCAACAGATTTAACCCTATAATCTCGTTAAGATCACAAGTTAGCAGCACTACTGCATTTGTGCTTAAAATGAGTTAAATTCCTACAAAAAAAATAGAACATCTTTATTAATGCTACTTTACATTAATACATTTATGCATAACCAAGTAGGAAGGTATATAATCTGTTCATAAGCTATTAAACTAATTATTTTATTGAATTAATTGGTAATTATTAAATTATCTTATCTGTATCAGTCAGAATTCCAGTATCATTACATCCCTAGTAATTTAGTGAAAAGGGTTTTGTTCAGCTCTAAAATATTTAAAGGGATAGTTCACCCAATGAAAATTATTTCATCATTTACTCACCCACATGTTGTTCCAAACTTGTATGTTAAGATATTTTAACGGTGAGTAAATGATGACAATATATATTTTTTTTCATTTTCTTTTTCCCCCCATGGAAAAAAGGCAAAAAGGCATAGGATGTAGCTCTTTTGCAACAATCTCTGTTTCTCTCACTCCCCCTTGTCTGTATTGTCGCTCACTCCCTCGGAATATCTTTACAGAACTGAATGAGTCATCCCGTGTCTGTAGATTAATGAGAGAGAACGTGTGCGTGTGTGTGTGTGTGTGTGTGTGTGTGCGTGCAAGAGCTATTGTCTTAGTATTGTCTTAGTAACCTTAAGTTTTATTTAAGGGCCTTTGATAGCAAGTCTCATTCAGCTGTCCTGACACACAAACATATACACAGACATTCATAGATGTTAGACACAAATAATGGGCTTTAAAAGGGCCCTCACATTATTATTATTTTTTTTTAAGCTATTTAAAACACTCTAAGTTAAAGTTAAGTTTAACTTATCTATCTATCTATCTATCTATCTATCTATTTCAGTCTTTATTCAGAGCTTATGATATTTTCTAACCCTGAACTTAACCCTGACACAAAACCTTCTGCATTTTTTCGTTTTCATTAAAACATTATTTAATACAGTATGTTTATTAAGCTTAAGGTTTCCAACTGGGGGCCATTGGCTGCTTCACACAATGTAGGTGATGTCAGGTTTTACTATCCTTGTGGGGACGTTTGGTCTAGACAGTGTAGTAGGCAAAACCTCTCTTTCTCTCTCCCTCAGCTGAGCACACAAACTGCTGTATCGGTCAGATGCTTCCTTCTTTATGAGTTTTTGCTTCCAGGGAATGCAGTGAGACCTGAGGGATTTTATCTCTTCTTTTTAATCCCTCTATCCTCGCTTTATAATTTTTTTCTATGTGCTACAGTACGTATCTTTCTGTTTTCCTCTGTTCCCCTGTGCAATGGCTTTGCTTTCCTGTGCACCCGCTATTTTTACTCACCCGTTTTATTTTTATTTTTCTGCTTTCCTTTCCATTTTATATTTATATTTATGTCTTACTGTGCTTAATGTCTTCTCGCTCTCTCTCGTCTCTATTGTTTCTTGTGTTTCTCTCTCATCTCGTTCTGATTACGGGTGAGCTATAGTCTAGCTAATTAACTCTGACAGTAATGGACAATATTCTTGGCCTTTTCTTAATAGTTCCCACTACTGTGTAAGGGGAGAATCTCAAGGCTTATGTGTGACTAGTCTCATATTTTAATGGTTCTGAGAGTTTTTTTTTCCCTCACTCTGCTGATCATACCTTTTACAACTTGACAGTTATTATACCTGTAATTATTAAAATGTGGAAATGCTTGAATACTGAGGTTTGTTTGTATGTAGCATCCAAAATAATTTTTTGGGCAACACCTGTCATTGCTGAAAATTTGCCAGGCATAAGTATTTCTTACCCTGCATAAAACAGCATTTTGCACTATTTTTTTTTTAATTTTATTAAAAATGTTTAGGAGAGTGAGATTATTTAGCTGTCAATTGCAGCATTCTATATGCATAATCTGTCAAATGCCACCTCATTTAAAAAATAAATAAATATAAACTTTAAAAAAAACTTTTTATTGATAAACTTATGATTGTAAAATAAGGTAAAAGTTGTTTGAAGGTGAGGTCAAGCATGATGGTAGAGCCACTACTTTAAAATAAGGGTTACCACAATCATGGAAAACCTGTAAATATTCCGGTAAATACCATGGCATCAGCGCTCATGAAGGATTTTTAAGCTCTGAGGTCTACAGCCACACTACCCACACTCCTTTTCTCCTGTATCCCAAACCAATGCTTTTGTTTTGATTGACATAATACCCTATTATCTGGAGTCAACACGTTTTTTGGATTCCTCTAAGCTGAAACATTCTCGCTTTTCAGCGATGTCTTAAAATAATACCCAGTGCTGAAATTCTAAACATTGGTGGCCAAATAAATATCCACATTTACTATGAATGGAAGGTCTGCTACTTGGAAAAAAAAAAAAAAAAAAAAAAAAGGCTGCTTACCAAGGCAGCATTTATTTGATCAGAAATACAGTAAAAGCAGTAATATTATTAATCATTAAAAGTTAATGAAAATAACTATTTTCTACTTTAATATATTTTTAAATACATTTATTCCAATGATGATAAAGCTGATTTTTCATCAGCCATTATTCCAGTCTTCAGTGTCACATGATCCTTCAGAAACCATTCTGCTGATTTGGTTCTCAAGAATCATTTCTTCTCATTATTACTGTTGAAAAGAAAATAGTTTTGCTGCTCATGTAATCATGATTCACCGCTGTAAATAGAGACTGAGACACACACACACACACTCTGAATTGTATTTGGGACGCTGGGCTGAACTCTGGACTGTGTGTGTGCGCACGTCAACAGTGAGTAGACTGATTTTTCTGTCTAACTCCCATTTGCTGGTTTTGATAGGCTCCCTGCCAGATCGCTTTGATCGGAGCAGCTTTCACTTCAGCACTAGCATCTCTCTTTCCTTGTCTCTTTCTTTTCTTTCATGTCCTGACAGACATCAGCAGCACAAACACTTCGATTACAATGACAGACCCTCCATACAATTGCTCCATCTACTCTGCTCTCTTTCGTTTTTTAAACTAATATTGCTCACATATCAAAATGTTTTTGTAATAGGACTTCCTGACAGATCTGATGATGTCGGAGGTGGATCGATGCGGGGAGAATGAGCACCTGATCTTCAGAGAGAACACGCTGGGCACTAAAGCAATCGAGGAGTACCTCAAACTGGTCGGACAGAAGTATCTGCAAGATGCACTGGGTAAGATCTTTGTGTGTGTGTGCAAAAAAAAACATTATTTTCTGAAAATGTCTGTACTACAATTTGTTATGTCCGAGTTGCCAAGTGACAGGACCGTCAAAATAATTATATTAAATAAATATGTACTGGTGTTCAGTCTGCAGACTTGAAATAGGAGACACTTTATCAGCACAAACTTTCTGTCCTGCACAAACATTAGAAATATTTCCCAATTTTATTTTGTGCTAAATTGCCTGTATTCATTTTAGATGAGATTAAACAGCTGTGAAAACACACACAAACAAACATGCACACACATATCCGGCCACCACATTCACTGTTGGCTTACTCTGTGTCCGATAAGGATTGTGTTTATTAATACCACTGTATTTTAGGAATAAAATGTGTAAATCGCTGGACTAGCAATTTATCTGCAGAACCAAAATACATGCTGCAAATTTCACACTGTATATAAATATCGACTTTGGGGAATCTAATGAGTGTAGATGTGAATGTGAGTGAGTACACCAAAGAGAGTGAATCTCTCATTAGATTTGCTTCAGGAAACCATTTGTTGGTGCTGAATAATGTATAGTTGTTTTTCTTAGATAAATGTGACTTGTGAAGTGCTGCTAAATTATTAAATGTCCCTCAGACATCATAGCAAGAGAGCAACAGTAAAGAGAGTGGATTTCACCACATGGTTACATAAACGGCATATATGCACGAGAGACGAACCTGGTCATTTCATTTACTCTAGTTACTACTACATCTACTCAAAAGCAACAGATAGAGTACTTGGAAAAAAAACTTATGTTTTATTTTTCAGTGTATTATTGTTCAGTTGTTCAGTCAATAAATCTCATTTTCAGATTGAATCACGGGTTACCACTAAAAACGATGGCTTAACTAATCATGAAATTAAAAATAAGGATTTTTTGGTGTTATGGTTATTAGATTTTGATTGATGAAAAATGCTGTGAATGCAAGTTAAGTCCCGTGTTTTCTTGATGAGTACTTCGGTAATCATGCTAATCGCTAAGAGTTTGTGTGTGAACTTTTGACACTACTGCAGCCCAACATACTGGTTATTTGAGCGATTCGTTTTGTATTTGTGGCCTTGAATGAGTTTTCAAACTTCTTTTGTTTTACATTGTATTAGGGGCGTAATGGCACACAAACATGACGGTTCGACACGTACCTCGGTTTTGACGTCACGGTTCGGTATAGTTTCGGTACAGCAGGGGGGAAAACGGTTCGACAGTATACAGTATAACTGGTTAAATAAATGCAGCCTTGCTGAGCATTAGAGACTTCTTTCAAAAACATTGCAAAATCTTATTGAACAGCAGTGTATTTTTTCTATTGATCTGAAGCCATATAATAATATGGCCACTGAGTGTCTCTTTAGTCTCTAACAGGAAGATGAAGAACGAGGAGTCTAGATCAGTTGGACGTCCACATGGTTTATGCTACACTAGTTTGATTTTTCCCTGATGCTTTTATGCGCAACAGAACTGAGGGGGGGAAATCGACCAGTATCTGTTCTGAGTCTCTGTGGAGAGGGATCTGGCTGTGCTGTTTGTTTGGGATCAACAAAAAGTTTGTTGTATATTCCCAGGACAGCTTCTCTCATTAGTTCCGAGTCAGATAACTAAAGAGCTTTGACTGGTTGCCTCATAGTGGAATGGAAATAAAATGGGGATGAGCTCTGGGGTGCCGATTTTCATTTTTGCTAATATTTGTGAGACAGGTTGTTTGAATGAAAGATGGCAGGGGGGTTGTACGGCAGGTTGCCTTGCTGACATTTAGGAATGCAAGCGTTCTTGTGCCAAATACAGAATAATGTCAAGATTAATCGATAGATGACACCATTCCTTGAAAAATGCTATTTATGTTGAAACAACTAGACTTTACACAGGATGAATTTAAAAACACCAGGGTCTTTAATGTATTTTCTATTTCTTCCACTGTAGGTGAGTTTATAAAGGCTCTGTATGAGTCTGATGAGAACTGTGAGGTGGACCCATCCAAATGTTCATCTAGCGATCTAGCTGAACATCAGAGCAACCTCAGGATGTGCTGTGAGCTGGCTTTCTGCAAGATTATTGAGTCTTACCGGTAACTACAGTGTGCCCTTCACAGCTGTCTGTTGATGTGAACCAGTGATGCATTTTATTACTCAGATGTTTCATAGCTGCTTATTTCAGTTATCAACGTTGTCTCGGGTGTTTCTCTTAAAATAAAACTAAATAGACAATATATAATATGAGTATAGAGGTATAAAATGAAGCAGGGGAGTTAAGCTATACTACTACTACTACTAATAATAATAAAAATAATAATAATATTAGTATTATACACAGACTGATGATCAGAGTGATTTGTTTGTGAGTGTTGTATATTACATTTCTACGGTGACCCAATAAGGCACAACACAACAAAATCTCCACAACACAACGGAATCTCCGCAACACAACAAAATTAACGGAAATAAGCCAAAACACAATGGAAACAAACCGCAACACAGTGAAATTAGCACAACACAACGGAAACAAGCCACAACACAATGAAATTAGCACAACACAATGGAAACAAGTCGCAACATAACAGAATTAGCACAACACAATGGAAACAAGCCAAAACACAATGAAATTAGCACAACAAAATGGAAACAAGCCGCAACACAACGGAATTAGCACAACACAACGGAAACAAGCCACAACACAACAAAATTAGCACAACACAATGGAAACAAGCTGCAACACAATGGAAACAAGTCGTGTAACAACGAAATTAGCGCAACACAAACGGAAACAAGCCACAACACAGTGAAATTAGCACAACACAACTAAATTAGTGCAACACAATGGAAAATAGTCACAACACAACAAAATTTGCACAACACAAACAGAAACAAACTGCAACACAACATAAACAAGTCGCAACACAATGGAAACAAGTCGCAACACAACAGAAACAAGCCACAACACAGCAAAATTAGCACCACACAATGGAAATAAGTCATAAAACAACGAAATTAGCACAACACAATGGAAATAAGCCGCAACACAATGGAAAAAAGTCATAAAACAGCAAAATTAGCACAAGACAATGGAAACAAGCCACAACACAACAAAATTAGCACAACACAATGGAAACAAGTCGTAACACAAGGAAATTAGCACAACACAATGGAAACAAGTCGTAACACAACGAAATTAGCACAACACAAACGGAAACAAGCCACAACACAACAGAAACAAGCTGCAAGACAACGGAAACAAGCCACAACACAGCGAAATTAGCACAACACAACTAAATTAGCACATCACAAACAGAAACAAGCTGCAACACAACGTAAAGAAGTCGCAACCCAGCGAAATTAGCACCACACAATGGAAATAAGCCGCAACACAATGGAAACAAGTCATAAAACAGCGAAATTAGCTCAACACAATGGAAACAAACCACAACACAGCGAAATTTTCAGTTTTAGAAGTGAAATAAAAGTTTAATCACTGAGATCTAACACTAAAGGATATTTTTCCCCCCTCAGTTGTTTGCAAAAGGATAATAAATAGTTTTTATTATAAAAATGTTCAGTTTTAGAAGTGAAATAAAAGTTTAATCACTGAGATCTAACACTAAAGGATATTTGAAAGGATAATAAATAGTTTTTATTAACAAAATTTTTATGAATTTTGTGAAACTACTTACTAGTAGGAATAACTGTTTGCAGTTTTGTCAGGGTTTTTTTCCCCATCTAAATTCAACGTTCAACTCTCCACTCCTCAACAGTGTGTTTCCACGGGAACTTAAGGAGGTGTTTGCGTCATGGAGACAGGAATGTGGTAATCGAGGGCGACCAGATATCAGCGAGCGTCTTATCAGCGCTTCGTTGTTTTTACGTTTTCTGTGTCCGGCAATCATGTCGCCTTCTCTCTTCAACTTGACGCAGGAGTACCCAGACGACCGCACTGCACGCACACTCACTCTTATCGCCAAGGTTACACAGAACCTCGCAAACTTCACCAAGTAAGGATTTCATTTACTCTGGTGTGAGTGTGTGTGTTTGAGCAGGGTGCTCAATGTTTGTGCTTTAATGTTTCACAATGGAGCTGACGAATGAGTTTCAAAATACCTCAGTTTGATAGCTTGTCATGTTGTTATGAGCACAAATACTATTAATAAGAATGAAATGAAGCTTATAGATATAATTATGATTATAGGATCATTAGCGTGGTTAATTGAGTTATTAAACGCATCAACGATTCGTTCTTATTCTTGCTTTTTTGTCAGGTTTGGTAATAAGGAGGAGTACATGTCCTTCATGAATCAGTTCTTGGAGCAGGAGTGGACCAACATGCAGCGGTTCCTACTGGAGATCTCTAACCCAGAGACCATCTCAAATACTGCAGGCTTCGAGGGCTATATTGACCTGGGCCGTGAGCTCTCCACCTTGCACTCCCTTCTAGCTGAGGTGGTGTCCCAAATGGACCAGGTTAGTCTCTTGACTCTGCAGTTGGTTCCATTTGATTGTATTTGTAGTGTAAAGATTTTCAGAAGGAATGCATTGTGCTGTTCATACATGCATACATACTGCAAAAATTGTTTTCTAATCAATATTTTGGAAGGAGAAAAAAAACAGAATATATTCTACAATTTTGTTTTTGCATTGGAAACAAATAAACTATAATTTTAAGCATACAGTGTATCTATATCTAACTCTCTCTCTCTCTCTCTCTCTCTCTCTCTATCTGTCTATCTAAAAATATACAGTATATATATATATATATATATATATATATATATATATATATATATACATACACACACATATACATACATATATACATATATATACAATATATGTAATAAAAATATGTATACTATTAATAATTATTAGATTTTTTCAGAAAAACAGGTTAAAATACTGATTGAAAATAAACTTTTGGCGTGATCATTTATTCACTGATGGTCAGACATTCAGGTTTCGCCATGTCTTCAGTGCAGTGTTTGCTGCAGGTGAATTCAGGATAGCATTGTGATAAGGCAGTTCATCACTTTGATGCCACAGAAGGTTCTAAAGTTGTGCTCCAGTTTTCTGTGTTCTTTGAGTAGGTGGACTGATTTAAGCAATTGCCTTCAGGCTGTAACAGTCAGACTTTAAAATCCTTCATTTTGTTGCTTTTAATGTTCAGACCATATAAGATATGTTCCCCATGTGTTTGTTTCTTTGTATCTTATTTTATACATATTTTTGGAAGAAATTATCTTCTAATCCTCCTCCTCCTCGAATGCTAAATATAGCCTAGCTGTTGTATTTGCCCAGATTTTCCACACTAAGAGAAAACTTCCAGTCATGCAAAATTTGTTTAAGCAGAGATGCATTTATCTGCAGCCTGTGCCTGTATGCCGGTACACCACAGACACTGCCTGCAACTATACAAGCATTGATTGCTAATTAAATGTGTAAATCTGGAATATACTCATAGCAGCACTTTGTTGAATTATTCAGATCACATTAGGTGGACATGCTCTGAAAGCTCATGTCCTCTCAGTGTTTGAGTTCTATGGGAAGTCCATTAGTCCCTAAGGCTGCCACAAACTGATAGTGGTCATATAGTGGTCAGACACAGTTATAAGAACTTTTAATTGATATTTCACTAATAATTTGTAGCCATACATCCATTAACATGTTGTGATTATGAAACAATTCTTTTAAAGCCAGAGAGATTCAGCCAACCAGAATGTCACAGAATCAGCCAATTATAAAAAAAATTAAATTAAATTAAAGTCAAATTTGAACTTATCTAGGTCTTGCCTGTTCAATTATTAAATGCTTTTGGAAAAGATCAGAGAGTAAAAAGCTTATGTGCAGAAACTTAGTCTTCTGTATCTTAAATTTTGTCATATAAATTCTGTACATGAAGCAGGTTCAATTCCACCCATTTTCTCCATGAAGTAAACACAAATTTACAGAATACAATATAGTTATAGATAAATTATATAAATTATTATCTTGGTGAGCATTATGTTATTATGAATATATTAAGCATTATGTATATATTATGATTAATATATTAGATTATATAAATTATTATCTTGGTGATTCTCAAAAGTTAATAAGATTTTTAAATGTTTTTGAAGGAAGTCTCTTATGCTCCCCAAGGCTGCATTTATTTGATCAAAAATACAATAAAACAGTTAACTTGTGGGTTATTCTTTACAATTTAAAGTAACTGTTTTTTATTTTAAATATTTTAAAATATAATTTATTCCTGTGATGGCACAGCTGAATTTCTCTAATCTTCAGTATCACACACACAAAAAAGCATTCTTTGGTTTAATAGAAAGTTCAAAAGAGTGGCATTTATTTGAAATAGAAATAGATGTCTGCTTTCATATTTGATCAATTTAATGCATGTATTAATTAAATATTACTGATCCCAGTTTTAAAGTTTTTAACAACAGTGCATATTTGAGGTGTAAAAAAATATATGTCATTAATTAAGTTTTATTTTTCACAACTATTACTTAAAATTCACTCTTGAAAATACATAAAACAGGACGTTTGCAGATCAGGCTTTTATAAATCAGTCGGCAGATACAGCTGTGAGTTATGGCTAAATATTGGTGGATTAATCTGTCTGGTGGGTATATCGGTATATCACTAATATACTGTAGCGTTTTAGGAGGTAATTAGGTTTATTTATTTATTTTTAATTCAAAACAGTTTATCAGTAACAGTGTTCCTAAGGAATCAACCCTGTGACCCATTGCTAGAGCCATGCTCTCGCAGTTCACCTACAGGATGTCATTTCCACACAGTCATTGATCTGTTGTCTTCTACCTCAGTTCTCAGGGGGCTATTAGGGAGTCCTGCACAAATATAAGAGATATTTGGGGTATGCGTTCATTTTCAATGAAATCTTTCATTGATGTCCTCAGAGTGGTACCTCCAAGCTTGGCCCATTACCTAGAATACTGAGGGACGTACATGGAGCGTTAACAAACCCATCAAACATACAGATGAGTGTCCCTCCTGATCGTGTGCCGTCCCCTCCAGCCCCTGGATGCAGCATCTCCAGTGGATTACAAAAGATGGCCATCGACAGTGACCTACCAGGGTGAGCCACGAATCAGATCCACCGCATCAAATGTGTTCAAATGTAACCAATCAGAATCAAGTATGTCCATAATTGTGCACAGCTGTGCAAAAAGCATGCTGTAGATTTCATGATGAATAGGCATTCTGACAAATCAGCTTCAAGCTCATTGTTATTTCAGGCAGTGACACAAAGTTGTGAAGTACAGCTATATTGCTTATGGATATTCATCGTTATCTGTCACTTTCAGCCAAAAGACTGTCCTCGTTTCTGTTCTTAAGAGTGTGCCCTTACTTTATCCAGCAGACTGCTCTTTTAAAGAGAGCGGCTCATCTTTATCTGTCTAGCTCGCTGCTAATTCCCTACCGACATTTATGAGAGCCAGAGAGAATGAGAGGCCTGTAATTGTAGTTCTCACACACACACACACACACACACACATTGAGGGAAGGGGAAATAAATATACTGGGGGATCAAAAGAGATGGAGGCTGCAAGGAGAAAGAATCGAGTGAAGCTTGTTGGTTGGTGTCTGGACGGAGATTATGATGAAATAAATTAGCATTTTGTTCCAGATATCCAGACAATAAACAGTCTGGGTAGAAGTAAAGACAGAAAGAGACGCATAATAGCTTTGCATTCTCTCTGATGCTTTATACCTGTCTGGAACTGTCTAGCATGGCATTTATGCGTGTTTGAGAAAGACTTGTGGGAAGTTTTGTTTCTCAAACACTAACTTGTGTATTATGAGAGTCTGGCATGTTTGATCACACTTTATTTTAAGGTACAATTCTCGCTATTAACAAACCATTAACTATGACTTCTTATTTGCTGCTTATTAATAGTTAGTAAGGTAGTTGTTAAGTTTAGGTATTGGGTAGGATTAGGGATGTAGAATATGGTCATGTAGAATAAATGTTTAATAAACAGCCAATATGTTAGTAATAGGCATGCTAATAAGCAACTAGTTAATAGTGAGAATCGGTCCCTGTACTAAAGTGTTACCACATGTTTATAGATTATAGCTCTGTTTCAAATCCTAGTGAGCTGCCTACAGTAGGTAGGCAACATTTTAAGACATCAGGTGTATTCCCGATGCTGTTCCAAAACGTCAGCAGCAAAATTATACTGACTTCTAAGATAACATCTTGGACGGCATCGCATGGCATCCTTTGTGGATGCGGAAATCTCAGAATATGTTGCTATAGGCTCAGTATAAAATCGACTGACTAAGCTCACAAAATGTACAAAATAATGTTAGTCAACAATACTTAAATATAGTCATTTTTATTTGTGTGTGCTGGCTATTTTGTGCTTGTTAGAGTAAAAAAGGTGTTATCTTCATCAGGGTTTGTTAACACATATCAACTAACTAGTCCGTTTGACAGGTCATGGTTCATAAATGATGTCCTCCTACCAGGAACTTCCAACATTAGCAAAAAGAAAATCTAAACAAGCTTGCACTTTGGATAATATTATTTTAACCCTTAAATGCATATATTGGGTCTTTAGCAACCTGGGACATCATTCACTACCCTCTCCCTCCTTCATTTTCTAAGGTTAGACATCAACTTTCTTAGAATTCCTTAAGCTGTTCATTATAAGCAATACAAAAAGAAAAAATAATAAAATATAAAATAATGTTGCTAGCGACCCGACTTGTGTAAGTATATTTTTCCTGCGCAACAGTAATTACAAATCCAGCCGCCTCTTCGGCCGTCACTGGGACCACTGCAGCCTTTCCGGCCATCACTGGGGGCGCTGCAGTTTCTTCGGCCGCTTCCGGGGCCGCTGCAGCCTCATCAGCCCCCTCTAGGGGCACAGCAGCCTCTCCAGCTGCCTCTAGGGGTGGTGAGGCATACCCATTCCCCCGGGATCTGAACACCACGCTCCAACATGAAACAGTACACGCAGACGAGAGCGCACGGCTCAAGCACACTCGAAGCCGCACGCTCACATGAAAACAATGACATGACGCGAGTGTCAGGGCTCTGTCACAAAACTATGAATTACACTAGACCGAAGTGACAGAACCCTGACAGAAAGACTTGTGGGAAGTTTTGTTTCTCAAACACTAACTCGTGTATTATGAGAGTCTGGCATGTTTGGTCACACTTTATTTTAAGGTACAATTCTCGCTATTAACAAACCATTAACTATGACTTCTTATTTGCTGCTTATTAATAGTTAGTAAGGTAGTTGTTAAGTTTAGGTATTGGGTAGGATTAGGGATGTAGAATATGGTCATGTAGAATAAATGTTTAATAAACAGCCAATATGTTAGTAATAGGCATGCTAATAAGCAACTAGTTAATAGTGAGAATCGGTCCCTGTACTAAAGTGTTACCACATGTTTATAGATTATAGCTCTGTTTCAAATCCTAGTGAGCTGCCTACAGTAGGTAGGCAACATTTTAAGACATCAGGTGTATTCCCGATGCTGTTCCAAAACGTCAGCAGCAAAATTATACTGACTTCTAAGATAACATCTTGGACGGCATCGCATGGCATCCTTTGTGGATGCGGAAATCTCAGAATGTGTTGCTATAGGCTCAGTATAAAATCGACTGACTAAGCTCAAAAAATGTACAAAATAATGTTAGTCAACAATACTTAAATATAGTCATTTTTATTTGTGTGTGCTGGCTATTTTGTGCTTGTTAGAGTAAAAAAGGTGTTATCTTCATCAGGGTTTGTTAACACATATCAACTAACTAGTCAGTTTGACAGGTCATGGTACATAAATGATGTCCTCCTACCAGGAACTTCCAACATTAGCAAAAAGAAAATCTAAACAAGCTTGCACCTTGGATAATATTATTTTAACCCTTAAATGCATATATTGGGTCTTTAGCAACCTGGGACATCATTCACTACCCTCTCCCTCCTTCATTTTCTAAGGTTAGACATCAACTTTCTTAGAATTCCTTAAGCTGTTCATTATAAGCAATACAAAAAGAAAAAATTATAAAATATAAAATAATGTTACTAGCGACCGACTTGTGTAAGTATATTTTTCCTGCGCAACAGTAATTACAAATATGATGATTCAGTGAGTGAAATTCACCTTTATTCCTCAAGGTGGTACTGTTTGATAGACAATGATGACGTGATGTTTCACTCATAATTACCACAGGCATAAAACAAAAGAATATTGAGCTAGCTTGAATGGCAAAATATTGATTTTGAAGTCATTGAAAATTATAGTTTTAAGAATATGGTTAAGATCACGAATATGAGCCAGATGCTGAATATACTGGGAAAATGTGCTCTGACGATGACGGTGATGATAAAATCATCTGCTCATATTGAACCTTTCTAAGTTTCAAAAGGTAAGTGTGATGTCATCATCACCCGACTGGCCTGGAAATGGTGCACGGCTTCGACAGCAGAGCTCCTCCTCTAAGGGGGACAGTCCAGAAACGAAGCATCGCCCACCACATAAACAGGTGCGTATATGTTTGTAGTAGGGATGGGCGATATGACCAAAATTTTATCACGATACAAGTAGTTTTATGTCACGATCAGTGTTGGGGAAAGTTACTTTTAAAAGTAATGCATTACAATATTGCATTACTCCATAAAAAAGTAACTAAGTCAAAATTAAATGAAAATAGTGACAGATCTTTTCTTCTGTATTGCGAAGTACATCAGAATGAAACAGAGTACTGAAAAATGAAAAACAAAAAAAAACAAATGTAGAGCAGGGACTTAGTTCTATCAATCGACATTTTAATTAAAATGATTAGGTCAAATTAAAAAATTTAACACATGCATGGATGAATTGTTCATAATAAAATCAATAATATGCTCTTAGAAATTATAGTGATTTTTCATTTTTATGTTGACGGATAAGGATAAATATAACATAAATGAGGCAACAATTTGAAAATGGGGTGTGAAAAATAAACCTAATTTATTTTCTAAATAAAGGATGTTTCAACGTTTTTGTTGGAAAAAATGTAGTTCAGATCTAAATTGAAGATCTGTTCCCTGAAAACACATATTATCTTAAATTTACTTCTGATTTAAATGTATTTTATTTTCATTATGCTTTTAAGTATGTTTATTTGGAAAACAAAATGCTGATGAAGAAAATTATTTATTTGCAGTATAGTGGAGGACTATAATGGCAATTGTATGATATCATGATAAACAATTTGCATGAACTAAGCTACTAAACTATCTTAATTTTTCTGTTATATATAAAAATACACTCACGTGTCATACATGTTCTTTTTATTCAGCCTTATGTCATGCTAAATGTCATCATGTTGCCTGTTGAGAACACGATGCCCCTGGCATGACTTTGTGTGTGTGAGTGTGTATCTTGTTTAATCTTTGGTTTATTCATGCGTATGCGTGTGTTTGTGTGTGTCCCATAGGCCCCATCCCCAGTGAACCCCAGTGCATTGGACCGCACCGCTGCCTGGTTGATGAATGTGCCGTATATAGAGCAGGAGTCTGAGACGGAGCTTTGCAGAGATGAGCACACACAAGCTGAAAAGGTAACTGACTGCCCACACACCATAGCAGCAGAGATTTCGGCTCATGTAAACGCTCTGGAAGGGAAATGAATCATCATCATGCACTAATTTCACTCAGACAGGAGGATTCTCTCAGTGTCAGTGATCCAACATTCAGCTCTGTCTGAGTTGGGTGTTTTTGCATGCAGACTTAAGGGTGAAATGTGTAGGTTTTTTTATGTTAAGCTCACAGTTTAATGAGCAGAGACTCTAAGTAAGCCATCTGTAGTTTGACCTGAAGAGCCCGTGATATTTTCAACATTGTTTCAGCAGTGACAGATTGGGAATGGGTGGAAGAGGTGGTAGGAATGTTCGTAATTCCGCTTAATGCCAGTAGTGGTGCAGAAATTACACACTTCTTAGAAGCAATTTCTACAAGCGTGTATGTGGGTGAAAGAGACATACTCTAATACTCTGCTTCCTTTTTGCTGTTTTAATTCTTTGTACATTCTTTCTATTTCCTGTGTCCTATGACTGATATGAAACTAGCAGTAACTATATTATTTATTACTATTATAGTATTGATTAATATTTTAAATGAGCATTTAATAATAAAAAGTTATTTTCATCAAATATTTATATTTTATTTCAGCTTAATTTCAATTGCCGCAAGTGATTTTTACTAGTTAACAATATAACACTAGTAACTCTGATTCCAAGTTTGACATTACCATGTTCCTACACTAACATAACTTTTACAGCATGTATTCTATATCTAGGTTAATATTGAATTCTACATATATTAATGCATTTTTAACAGGATTTATAAATTAACATTAGTAAATATATTTTGAATAAACATAAATTATCAATAACCAAAATATATTTATGAATGTCGTTAATGTTTGTTAATTTATGAGACTTAAAGCATTTTTGATTAATGTTAACAAATTAAACCTTACTGTAAAAAGTTACCAATAGTCATCAGTAGTGTACAATTGGCACACCGTACATGATGCCACAAATCGAATACAAATACATTTCACGTGTAATTTAAAAAAAAAAATTTTAAATGAGGTGAAAGACGAAAAGAACTATGTTGTCTCTTGCAGTATCAGGCGGAGATCAGTATGCTGCAGGAGCGACTGCGTGTGTCGGTGCAGAGGCTGGAGGAATATGAGGCCCGGATCAAGGGACAGGAGGAACAGGCACAGAAGATGTTGCTGGAGTATCAGGCCCGACTGGACGAGTCCGAGGAGAGATTGAGACGGCAACAGGATGACAAAGATCTGCAGATGAAGGGCATCATAAGCAGGTGGGGAATACTTGTATTATAAAGGCTAAATCAGAATGAAGGCAGAGAGGCTGGTGATGAGAGATAAAATAAAGCAGAAAGAAAAGAAAAAAACAATCATATGTCAGTATAATAATGCCTATCTAGTTCACAACAGTCCACAATTTGGCCTGAATGGGTGAAATTGGTGGAAATGAATGCCACAAGTTCACCTTTTCATATAGTCCTTGAGTCAGATAAAAACATGAATTTACATTGAACAAACACAGAGAGGGCACTTTGCCTTTCAGGAGTCTTCCACAAGCCTCTGATGCTGAGTGTCATTTTGTTTTCAGCTGATAGTGTATTAGTGGCAATCTGAGAAGACCGAGAGCTTTTAGAAGACTTTTAGCCTTCCTCAAGGCAGAATTTACTGAGAGCTGCTTTCCTCCAAGACTGATGTTTTGGGGCAGCTATTTATGGCCTCGAGCTCTAGCTCAAAGACAGAATGGGGAGGATGTATGAAAGCTGGACTGAACGTGTGTTTGTTTTGTGTCGATGCAGGTTGATGTCTGTGGAGGAAGAGCTGAAGAAGGATCATGCTGATATGCAGGCAGCGATTGACTCCAAACAGAAGATCATTGATGCGCAGGTATGGCTATATATAGATATGTCAGTGGTGTAATATCTTAGTATGTCCGTTAATCTGTTTTTTTTTTGTCTTTTTTTTCTAAAATGTACTTATTTACTAATTTTAAATGTAAACATTTCAACAAATCAAATGAATTTCACAGATCTTTGCCTGAAGGTTGTCAACACACCAAAATGTCAGTAGTTCAGTAAAATTTCATGATGCTTGATGTTAATTTAAATAATTAGTTGGATGAACCATATTAATAGCACTGAGTAGTTTTCTTGTCAAATATATCTCATCCATTCCTCTTTTCCTTGTCATTTCTGTCTCCTTTCACTATTTTTGTATATAAGAAAGGCCAAAAAAGCATGGTTATGCTGTATTGGCAAAGCTGATTTTTTTTTAGCAGCCATTACTCCAGTCTCAGTGTCACATGATCCCTTTTATTGACCCCCACACTTTTGAACGATGTATGTTTTCCATTTAAATTTCTGTCACAATCTCACAACCCCCCTTATCGTTTGATCGGAACCCCTTTAGAAAAACTACAGTATAATTTCCACTTTGTCGTAGTTTTTCTAAAGAAACAGGTTTTTGCCATATATGCATCATTAATCATCATTAATGTTAATATTCACTGTCCTACAGTGAGGGCTGTGGAAATCTCTACTCCGCCAATTAAAATGACACCAACCAAGCCTAACATCACTATTCCTGGCTGATCTCTGAAATCTAAACAACACACCACACTTCCTAATACTACAACAGTGAATTCAAGGAAAATGCATATGCATTTTTATGCTGTATATTTACATCTTAGTTTCCAAGCGGTTTGTTTCCTCTCCTTTCATGTACACATGTTAGGAAAGAAATAAGCAATTAAACACTTGAGGTTGAGTGTCTCCACAAATAACGTCACAGACACGAGCCAGATCATGACAGTCGTGATGTTATTTGTGATTACCCTACAGTTTAATCGATCATCTACAGCAATTTTGCAAAGTAACATGAATCATAAATAAAATTTTGGTATCTTCAATCCCTTTTGCCAAAAAGTAGACAAAACAAAAAAGTAACTCAATACCTGTTTTGGTCCCACTTTATATTAAGTGGCCCTAATACCTGTGTTCTGACATAGTAACTAGATGATTACGTAGTATGTAACCACAGTGTAAGTACACATTGGTACATAGTATCTATAGCTCTAATGTTTGTGTAACTACACATATGTAACAACCCACTGAATGTTATGTGTAAGTACAAATGTGTAACAGAACATTGGTAACAACACTTTTTGGTAATGAAAGTGTTACACTTTATATTAGATTTACCATGTAATTACTCTGATGTTACACAGCAGCGGCCAGTAAGTTAGGCTTTACGTATAAATTGTGATTGGTGTCCAGAATGTTACACTTTATATTATGGACAGTTCCTGAGGAGTTACCATGTTAGTACACTGGTATTACAGTGGTGCACCAACTCGAGATCTAACTCCTCCCACTTCACATATCCCTAAACCTACCCATCTCCACCCCTGGATCAAATGGTTCCAATTACTCTTATACATATTGTTGTTACAAAATGTAGTTCTATAATTCCTGTTACACGAGTACTTAGTGAAGTGAAAAAAAGTGTTGTTACCAATGTCCTGTTACACATTTGTACTTACACAAACCATTCTGAGGGTTGTTACATGTGTATAGTTACAGAAATATTACAGCTGTAGATTCTATGTACCAATGTGTACTTACACTGTGGTTACATACTACGTACACATCTAGTTACTATGTAAATACACAGGTATTAGGGCCACTTAATATAAAGTGGGACCCATGCTTTCATTCTACAAAATGATCCACATGAACAACATGGGTCAATGCTTTTCAGCTAATCAGCCTGCATGCTCAGAATTGTTGGCATTACTTAGCTGGAGATCAAGCAAACTGAATGTCTTATGCATACTCATGTTCAGTAAATATATGCATAGTTACACATTCACTTTGATGATCCTTATACAGCCAGAAACATGGATGTGACAGTTAACCCATATAATATGAGAACCTAAAAGCCGATAACCCAAATGTTCTCTAAAATGCAGTCTATACCTGTTAACATCCAAACAATTGCTCCTTGCTGAAATGGCCGGTGTTGGTATTTTCATAGGATTTATGATTTGTATATGTACTGAAATTGTCTCTCTCTGCAGGAGAAACGGATAGCATCTCTGGACGCGGCTAACGCGAGGCTAATGAGCGCCCTGTCACAGCTGAAGGAGCGCTACAGCATGCAGACGCGGAACGGCATCTCTCCCACCAACCCCACCAAGCTGCAGATCACAGAGAACGGGGAGTTCCGCAACAGCTCCAACTGCTGAACGAAGCCCCCCGGATCCACAGAGAGACGGAATGAAGACAGAGGACACGAGCAAGTGTGCAGATATTCTGTAAGTGAACCCTGAGAGAAATACTGCAGGTGAGGATACTGAACATTGACCTTTGACGGTCTGCAAAGCGAATGTTTGGAATCGTGGAGCAAGATCCACTTTAAACATCCACTGGTGAGACTACTGTTCAAGTACTTCATGTTAGGACACACCACTAGACGTTCATTCGTGTTTCACAACAACTAACTGTAAAATAAAAGAAAAAAACAATACAGCTAACATGGTGACATTATCCAGATACTAGGACCTTCTAGCCTGCAAAAAAAGTCATTTCACTTGCTTTAAAATAGGTGTTCTCCATACAGCCTTTGAAAAAAAAGAAACTAGATTTTTTTCACATTCATTTATAATGGTCTCTACTTTAATATGAAACGACTGAAACTACAGAACGAGCAACTCTTTGTGGAGAAATTGGCGCTCTCCTCCATATCTCTCTTCCTGTTTGTTTCTCTCTACGTAGTGCACTTTGTCTCTCCATCATGAGAAGCCTTAAAATGTTACATCTGAAATACCCCCCAGTCCTTACTTTTATTTGATTTTTACAGTTCAGATGAATATCTATGATAGATTATAATGTGCATAGATTTTAAAAAGTAAATATTTTACATTCTCCTTCCACTATTTTCTTTTTTTCAGATATGCCAAGATTTTGAATTAGCACAGACTGCTCAGGCAGAGCAGAGTGAATGTTTTAGACACTAAACCAGACTGAAATGATTTTAGTTTGAAGTTTTGAAAACTGCCTTGTGTAGCTCATGTTTTCTTCCTAAATTGTTTAGGAGAGTTGTGCATGTTTTTCTTCTCCATTCTAATGTTTTAAGCCTTTTTAAGTCATTTGTACAGGTGTGTTTATTTTTGTATGTGTTGCCTCATCGGTCCAAATTGCTGCACACTTTGCATTTCAGCGTTTAGAGTTTGTATATTTTCATATTTAATAACATATGTGAGGACTCTTCTGCGTTTATCGTGGTGCAGCGTGGAGCTGCTGTTTTCCTTTCATTCATTGGTCTTTGAGGAAGTGAGAAGCATGCACGTCTTTATTTTGATGCAAAGAGATACATTATAAGACAGCTTGTCATGGGACGTGTAAGATAAGAGATGTTATTTTTAAAGGGAATCCTCTCTGTATATGGGCTCTGTGATGGAGTATTATGTGACTAAGTTAATATTATATATAAAGCAAGGTTCACAGGAACTGCAAAGTGAATGACGGCTGAAATGTTGGATCAGACTGAGACGCAGCAATCTAACAAGCACACACCACATCTCTTGCCCCAGCTTCTCAAACGCTTTAAAGACTATGCACTTTTTCCCTTTGTCATGTCCACTTGGGTTTACTTCACTCTACAAACACGTAGCAAACTCGAGGTGCTCGTTATTATTATTATTAAGCTAGGGATGCTTTATTTTGTCATTCAGTTTAATCTGTAGCATTATCATTTGCGCAACTGTAGCTATACACTATAAACAAAGCTGCACATGCAGTGGATGAGATTAGCAATTGGACTGTGTTACATACCGCAATCAATCACATGCTCATTTGATGCCCTGGTAAAGTAGTTTTGCATGTACTAAATGCTTCAGCACTGTCTGCATAAGGCAGATTAATATCTAGAGTTATTTCAAATTCATTTGATCAACTCTTAAACTTGGCTCGGGGCTCATATGGTTGCACAAAAGGGAACCAATATTTATTTTTCACACGTTTTCTCTTACAGACGTGGATGTCAGCTTCTCTGTTTGTTCATGTTCTGTTTTTAATGAGGTCTGAGGTTTTGCAGTCATTACGTTTATTTCCATCCACATGAGAAGCTACTAGTGAGTAAAACAAACAAAAAAAACCTGAAAAGAAATAGTAGTTTAGAACAGTGTTGAATGAAAAAGACTTTTGCTGTAGTCATTACGTTTATTTCCATCCACATGAGAAGCTACTAGTGAGTAAAACAAACAAAAAAAAAACTGAAAAGAAATAGTAGTTTAGAACAGTGTTGAATGAAAAAGACTTTTGCTGTCGTCTCGGTTCTTTTCATCAGATGTGTCTTTATCTGGCTTCATTTCAGTTCTCAAAGTTTAGGAAACGTTTGCAAGTAAAACTATTTGCGCATCTTTTCTTCTTCTCCAAGCAGTCAATGTGAAATAGTAGCTATGTGAAATAAATAATATAAAGATATATAAATGAATACCTACAATATGTTGTATGTTTTATAATCCTTGTAGAAAATTTTGTAAGTATGTTTAAAGTAAAGTATTGGCTGGACTCTTGCCTTGTTTTAGGACAATGACAAGAACAATAATGTACAGAGAAATGTGTCCATGTTAAGATCTATACAATTGTGGCTGTGCAATTTATGTACATTTGCAACTAGAATAATTAAAGTTTTATTTAGTTATTTTATATGCCTGCTTTGTTGTCTTCATTACTGAATCAATCACTTGACAAGTGTAATGTGAGAGGTCAAGATTTACGAAATGTGCTTGGATATAGTCAACCTACTGATGGTCCATTTCTGAACCCCAATGTACAATGTCTTATGGGCGGCATTACAAATAAATTGCACGAGTCAACCATAACTATTACAATCCCAGATCTTATTTTATGTATATAAATATAAAAAGTAAGCAGCATAATACTTTTTAACTTTGTTAATAATAATGTTTCTTGAGCACCAAATCAGCATATTAGAATGATTTGAATTCAGCATTGCTGCCACAGTAATAAATTACAGTTTAAAATAGGAAACTATTTAAATTGTAATACTATTTGACAATGTTACTGTTTTTACTATTTTTGGTCAAATTAATGCAGCCTTGCTAAGTATTGGAGACTTGTTTTCAAAACATTAAAACTACTTTTTTAATGGTAGTGTATGTGTGTGCATATATAACTGAAAAGGTCAAAACATACAATGTAATCTTTTAAATGCAATGTTTATTCAACATGTCCATAAAAAGTACACCTCAGGCAAGCCTAATTTTATACATGTCGATGCCTGCAGCTGCAATGTGATATTAAATGAGGGTTAAATGATCTGTAAATATGTGCTATTCTTGTGAGATGTCCACTTGCATTAAACCACAGCAAACCCTTTTTTCTCCTTCTGTCATAATTTCTACATGCGGGAGCAGTTCGGTCAATTCACAGCTACAGTGAATGACTCAGTTAAGTGAAAAACAATAAATAATAAATCTCAGCGGGTATAAATAATACACAACTCGGTAAACTTCGAATGCACTTGGTGCCATGTCCTGGTGTTAACACCATTTTTACGAACAAAAGGCCACCGTGTTGTTCTGCCTAGTCAGTGAAAGGTGGCCATTTGAGAGAATTAGCTGCTTTTCTGAAGTGAGTTACGACAACATCTCGTCCCTTTAAGAAACACTGAATCCCGTGATATTCATCCCTGCAGCGATTGGTTCACACAAATCCTACCCACATTACCTGAAGGTAAGCATACAGTACGAGCTATGTGACACAAGCCATGCCATCTGCACATTTAGCATTGAAACAAGTGTCAGTGTACAAATATCCTCCGTTACATTTGTCTGTTAAGTGTGGTGAAAGAAATATCTTCATCTGAGCCGTGTATAAACAATTCAACTTGAGCTATTGCACAGCGCTAAGAGTGAATTATTTAAGTTCCTCTTCAATCCTGGCTTCTGTATGTTATAAAATCTGGTTCATTATTCTACCTTCTTTCTTTCTGTATTTATTCAAAAGCACATTGCTTTGCCCTTTTGGAAGTTCCTCAGAAGACATGTATGTGTGAGATTGTCAGTTCTCTGTGTTGGCTTTAGCAGAGAGTTGCTGCGGCCGGTGGCGTCGTCGTGTCAAAGCGGGGGAGCTGAATGTGGTTGGCGCTGATGATTGAGACGAGGCGGGGTTTGTGTGCGATCGGTGTGGCCGTGGCTTCTCGCTGTGGCTCTGGCCCTCAAGGGCCCCCTCACAAACCTCCAGCAGCAAGAGCACCTGCTCCCGCAGCGGTAAAGCCTTGAACCTGCGTGCTGCCAAGTAAAAGAAGGCTGCAGTAAATGCCTGAAGACACATTCCTGAAAGAGAGAGAGAGCTTTGCTTTACTTGATGCTTTAAAAAGTCCCTTTCTTAGTTAAAACAGACAATTGTGTTTGCTTACTGTCAAAGTGGAATGTGCTTTAGCTGGACTTTTTTTTTTTTTTGCGAGATTTAAGGTTAAAGCGGCACAATTTATAAAGCCACTGTTACCAGATTTTATTTCCGGTTTTGGGATTATTGAAACATTGCAGATTTCATTCCTTCCCCAGTCAAGTTGATAACAATTCTACATGCGCAGAGATGAAATTAAAGTGTCGACAGATCTTTTCTTTCATATTTTGACATACAACCAAGTGTAATGGATTAGCAAAAAAAAAGGTAGAGCAAGTACTTCCATTTATTCATCAGTTGTTGATTGGATTCTGAGATGTGGGTGTTGCACTCAAAAATGAGACGAATGAGAGCTTGCATAGAGGAGTTTGAGCAGACACAATAGTTAGAGAAGTATTGAAATCTGTCATTTCACCAGATGATTATCTTTTGATGAATTATGAGGTTAAAAGAAAACAAAAAATGGGTGAAATTTACATGTAGTGCCTAAAGTAAAGAGTTTGGAAAGACCTAATTATTAAACTTTGGCACATAACTTCATATAAATATACAGTATGAGTAATAGTCATTCCATACAAACCAAACAAGACAATACATGCAGTTGTCAAATAAAGAGTTTACTGAAAGATTTGAAGAAAAGCTATTACTAACATTATTTCCGAGCTGTAAGCGGCTTTAATCAGAAGTGTACATATGGCAGATTTCCCTTCTGCTTATTTATTAATTAACAGGGCTTCATCTGTGTATTATTTAGTGCAGTCGTATCTCCACGCTGATGAAAACTTAATTACAGTATATTTATGTTCCTGCTAAAAACTTCATATGCAAGCTCAAATCATCAGCAGGAAATTTCTGAAGGTCACGTCTGAGCCTGCGAGCCGAGGGAGAGAAATACAGACAGCTTCTTTCGAAAGGGAAAAACTTTGTACATTTTAAACGTGGTGAAATTCTCTCTGCACATTTCCACAGGAAGGCACTTGTACTTTTATTAAGGGTCCCTGGGACCCTCAGGGGGTTGGAGCCTGAAAGTGGATGCAGATCACTTGTCTGACTACATATACAGAGCGTTAATGAGCCCTCGCTGTGGACAATATGGAGCCGTGAAAATCCTCTCGAAAGAAAATGAGGCGCCCTGCTGCGCTGGTCAGAAATATGTGTACATTGAGAATGGATGGCCACAATTAATAAGCAACGCTGTTCTCCAGAAGGAGAAAATGGGTTTCATTAAGCAGACTAATGAGGAGCACTAAAAGAATTCAGCATTATAATGTCAAATGAAGTAGACTGAACTCTGGGATGGACAGGAGGATTAAGACTCTGTCCGAGTGTCAAGTCAGCATTCCTCAAAAGTAAATGTATTACTATTAATGAAGATCATGGCAGCGCTATCGCTCCTCTTCCTCCTCAGGGATAAACAGTCCGATCCCCTTCTTTTAAATAGCAACTTCTATTATTTATAAATATCTAACCTTATCCAGCAGTTATTACTTTCCTCACGCCACAGTCTGGCTTCTTGTGAGTGTGTGTTGATTCCCTACTGTAAGGCGCTAATAACCAAATTCAGTGCAACCTTCCGAAACGTTCCAGAATTCAGCTCACATCATTCCACTCTGGCCATTTAGGAGCACAGAGACTCGAGTATATATTCATTCATTCTCTCTTTTGATTAGGAGAAGCGAGGCCTGGCATGCATTATTCATTTAATACGTTCCTCCAAGAAAACGATGCTAGCATGACCCAACCTAATGCACCATCACAAAGAATATTAGCAGTGCTCATTTAAAAGCAGAAATGACTTGTGGGCACATTAGCTTTGACACACACACACACACAATGTCCCCATTTACCAAAGTAGCGTTTCAAAGTGAAAGCAAAAAATCAATAAAAATTTAAATATAAAAGATTGAGGCAGAACTTGAAAATTTGGTTATGTGGCATTAGTTGATTGGCCATCTATTTTTGCGATTTCCAAGTACTGGGCAAATGAGCAAAGAAGTGAATTTATTTGTCAATTATCTCCCCTGTCGATCTCATTTATGACTGCGTGCGAGGGGAAATATGCTATGATTAATAGTTGCAAATGTGTCTTTTATCGGAGGCTGTTTAACAGCTTTTTGATTGTGTGTTGGCCTCGTGAGTGAAGATGTGCTGTAAATTGCATCCTGATTGGTGGGCCGCTTGCCTGCCTCTTTGGAGTCGGGGAGCATTCCAGCCCAGCGACGCGTGATGTCGATGTACAGGATGTCCACTGAAGCCATCGAGAAGCTGCTGCTACTCAGCTTGCAGTTCCTAAAGGAGATGCTCAATTAACATGGTACATAATGAATGTTGCCTTATTCAGAATCCCATTCATTCCATTAAATCTAGCAATAATGTTATACAGTATGTCAATTCAATCTGAGGCAGTGAAATGGTTGTCACATTTACATGTCTTCATTTTGCAGATGTTGCTTTCAAGGTTTACATTTTACCAGCATGATCTTGGCTTTGGCTAATGCCACGCGCTCTATCAGTTGAGCTACAGGAACTAATATGACTTGCCTGATGAAGGTGCGGAAGCTGGTCGGACCCAGTCTCATGGTTCCTTTGACACCAAGGAAGCGCAGGAAAATGGTAGCGATGCGTTCCACGACACGCAAGTAATTAAACTGCTTGGTGTATTTGGGGAAGACTTGCTTTAAACACAAAGATGGAAGGGAATCCGCCAAGCCTTCTTTCTCATCACTTCCTGTCTCCACAACAATAGCTTCTTCTGGTGAACCGCCCCCTGTACTTGACCTGTTGGCACAGTAAGGTGAACCTCAACACACACACACACCAACATCAGACTTTTTAATATACATTTATATATTTTCTACAAGTAACAGAAAAATAGATAAACGTTCGAAAAACTATAAATATAAAAAAATATAAATAAGTATGCACAAAATGTGTCAAAATGTTTTACATTACAGTTTTAACTAATATTACATTTTACAACTTCATAAACACCTTTGGTAAATTATGGTATATGGTGCAAACTTTAACCATTTTAACTTTTGACTAACTTACAGTTACTTTACAGAATCTTTCTCTGCCATTTTATCATTTCTCAAAGTGTGAAAAATATCAGTCACTTAAAAAAATGGCTAAATAAGAACAAAAACTACTCAAATCATTTGTAAAGTTTGCGGATTGATTTTGTGCTAACAGCATAACGTTTAAAAGAAAATCTGTCAAGTAGGAGAACGGAGGATTTAAAATCCAAAGGACTAAAAAAAATAAACACAAATCCTCAGTGAATAAAATCACAAACCACAAGCCTTACCATTTTCTCTCATTAAATCGCTCTTCTCTTTCGCTTACCCAAGAACAACATAATGAAAAACAATTATTTAACAATCACAAAACCAACCGAGCGAACTGCAGTCCTCTCATACGAGCGCTGAGTCCAGATGGCTGAGGAGCCAAAGCAGTTTGTTGCATTTCAGCAGAGTTGTAAGTAACCCTGCACTTTTAGTCCAAGTAGATGCACTTCATGGCTTCTTACCTGAAGGTTGTGGCTTGAGAATTACAGGGTAAAAGTACTAACGACAGAGATATAACTTAACACACTTAATGGGTTTACCCAAAGTATCTGCTCACCAAACTTACATACTCCCAAAAAAGATGATTGGGGGGTACTGATCTTAGCTTGTACTGAACCTAGAATATAACTTTAAGATATCACACCTGTCTCCATGACTGCTAGAGGCTCTATAAACCGCCAAAAATTATCTAGGGAGCGGCCCACTATTAATATAATCTAACAACATACTGTATGTCTAACATATTCATAACAAACATCAAATTGCCTCAGGGTCATCTCGGCTAATTTCCTACAGAAGCCTTTGGAAACATGCAAGATGAACTGGTCCAACAAGACACATTATCGACAACACTAGAGGAACAGCACGTGGAGAGCCCTGCGAGGAATAGGCTGTCATTATACAACACTAGTGAAGACGTTCTGGCTTCATAAAGCCTTAGTGACTTTGTACTTGTCAGTATTAGCCGTGACAATCGTACTCAAGACAGAATAGCTTCAAAAAGCATCAAAGGGCTTGACTCAGAAGAGTTTGTGAGTGGTGTGTTCATTCACACAGTCGTCGCAGTCACTGAAGGTTTGTTATTTCAGGTTGACTGAAAGGAGGACACGAGATGAAAGAGATCGTGACTGAGTATGTAGAACTTTCTCTCCGAGTGACCTTCATTTGTTTTATTCATTCAATCTTTCGTGCCAATATGAGCTTATGTTTGCTCGACCATAAGAGATAGTTCTACAGAGGAGACTGTTTATTTGTTTATGTAAATTGTTTTATGACACACTAACATTCTCCTTGCAGGAACTGGCAGTCTGAAGAAAAAGTTTTGGTGAGTATGTTGGTTTTTTTTTTTCATGGTTTCATAGGTTTGCTACAAAATATTTCTATTTCAAGCAAATGTTCTTCTGAACTCTGTATTCATCAAGGAATACTTTTAAAAATGTATCTTGGTTTCCACAAAAATAGTTGGCAGCAACTGTTTTCAACGTTGCTAATAAGAAATGTTAAGTGAGCTCCAAATCAGTATATTAGATTTCTGAAATCATCATCAAGAACTGAAAACAATGATGATTCAGCTTTTTTCATTTCTCATCAAACACCACAAACCAGACAACTGTGCTAGATCATAAAAATGCACATCTAAAGGCTAAATTAGCAGATATTAAACAAAAATGTGCACACTGAGTCTTTCCAGCTCTGAGCGCACATGCAGTCTCAATTAAACTCTGAGCTGACTCTACACTTTTCTCAAAACAAAGGCTGCCTGACTTTTATTTCCCCCAGGCCTAGACACTGAAGTGTGTCTGTGTACAATGAGCTACAATAAAAGCTGACACACACAAACTTGCTCATGGGGCATGAGACCGTCCGGCTATCCCTGACTCAGAGAGACAGAGGAAGATTGGCCAGACAAGTGTGAAATTCCATCACAGGATTTCCTGAATTTAATTTTTCCATCTGAAAGGCTTATGACTGCAGCTCAGCAGACCATTATTTCAATAGCCCCTCACTGCAGAACACAAGATCCAGGGGGCATGGTTGGATCCACATCTAGGGGGTGGAGATGGGTAGGCTTAGGTATATGTAAGGTGGGAGGAGTTGTGTTCTGCAGTGAGGACCATCTCCATTATTTCAGCTCCACAAAGCTGAGGTGAGGATGACAACACGCACCGGTGGGCATGCGCATACGGTGGACTGCACCATCAACTGTCCCATAAGCCTTAAAGATTATGACTCACGTTACGTGTTGTTTCCTCTGAGCGGGGTCCATGAGCCGCAGCGTGTCTCTGATCACACCCACTTTCACCTCTTCATCTACTGGACTCGGTACATATTCAAACACACCAGGTGACACCTGCAACATATGGCTTCAACAATCAGCAGCGCAACAGACTCGTGTTAATGTCCCCGTTAGTCTGTAAACACAAGTATAGTCATTGTCAGTTTAGAGTCAGTAAGACCAAATGTTAATGTTTATGAAAGAAGTTTCTTATGCTCACCAAGGCTGTATTTATTTGAGCAAAGATACAGTTAAAATGTTGTGAAATATTACTACAATCTAAAATAACTTTTACAATTTAAAAATACATTTATATTTTTACATGAAATGTTCCCTTCTGGTGGAATGACCTGCCCAACTCAGTCCGAGCAGCTGAGTCAGCTTATCTTCAATCTCTTCCATCTTTATTTGACCCTCTAACTCTCTATTCTAATTCTATTCTTTAAAAAATTCCCCCTTTTAGACTTGCACTCTATTAATTTACTAACTGCTTCTAAACACTTGCTTCTCTATTCTTTTTGTATTCTATCTATTTGTTTTCTTTTTATTTATTATACAGTTAACAAAAAGCAAAAAAGGCCTCTAACACTAGCTTGCTCTATTCTTTTTCTATTCTGTCTGTTTTCTTATTATTTATTATATAATTAAAAAAAACCTTGCTATGTGTACTGCGTTAGGCTAACTGAAACTTGTTATAGCACTTGCATATCATTGCTCTTTTGTTGATTTTGATTGCTTCCATTGTCCATTGTCCTTCCATTTGTTAGTCACATTGGATAAAAGCGTCTGCTAAATGACTAAATGTAAATATTTTAAAATATTTAAAAATGTCATTTATTCCTGCAATGGCAAAAATGAATTTTCAGCAGCCATTACTCCATTCTTCAGTGTCATTGGATAAAAGCGTCTGCTAAATGACTAAATGTAAATATTTTAAAATGTCATTTATTCCTGCAATGGCAAAAATGAATTTTCAGCAGCCATTACTCCATTCTTCAGTGTCCTATGATCCTTCAGAAATCATTCTAATTTGCTGAGATTTGATTTTAGATCTGATTTGCTGCTAAAGAAACCTTTATTATTATCAATGTTGAAAACAGTTACTTAATATTTTTGTGGAAACCATTACTTTTTTCAGGATTCTTTGTTGAATAAAAAAAACAAATCAAAAGAACTGCATTTATTTGAAATGTAATATTTTGTAACATTATAAATGTGACCCTGGACCACAAAACCAGTCTTAAAGGAACACTCCACTATTTTTGAAAATAGGCTCATTTTCCAACTCTCCTAGAGTCAAACAGTTGAGTTTTACCATTTTGAATCCCTGTCTTAGTACACGATGTAACTACAGAAGAGTCAAGTTTTAAATAGGAAAAATACAGAAACTCTTTGGTCATTTTTGAGTGAGATGCTAACGTTCTAATCAGATTCCATGATCTATGCTAAGCTACAGCTAAAAGTGCTACCGCCAGACCCGGAGATCGGCTGAATGGATTCAAAATGGTAAAACTCAACTGTTTGACTCTAGGAGAGTTGGAAAATGAGCCTATTTTCAAAAATAGTGGAATGTTCCTTTAAGTCTCTGGGGTATATCTGTAGCAATAGCAAAAATACATTGTATGGGTCAAAATTATAGATTTTTCTTTTTATGCCAAAAATCATTAATTAATTAAAGATCATTTTCCATGAAAATATTTTGTAAATTTCCTACTGTGAATATATTAAAACTTAATTTTTGATTAGTAATATGCATTGCTAAGAACTTCATTTGGACAACTTTAAAGGCGATTTTCTCAAAAAATGTTTTGCACCCTCAGATTCCAGATTTTCAAATAGTTGTATCTTGGCCAAATATTGTCCTATACTAACAAACCATACATCATCATCATCATCATTTCGAAAAATTGACACTTATGACTGGTTTTGTGGTCCAGGGTCACTAATGTCTTTAAGGTCACTTGATTAATTTAACACAGCCTTGCTGAATAAAATTACTTTCTTTAAAAAGAAATACCTTACTGACCCCAAACTTTTGAACAGCAGTGTATATATTGTAACACACACACACATATATATATATACACATATATAAACCGTTTTGACATGTACAGTGGTATTTTTGAAATAAATAACCACCTAAATAATAATATCAAAATATATCAAAGATCTTTAGTAATGCCACAGTACATTTTTAAGGTACTGGTTTCTAAGCATCACACTAATAGTGCATCTGCACCCTCACCTCCTGCTCATGTTCAATCCTCATGCTGGGATTGGCATTGACCTCTAATAAAACAGGCTTCAAGTTTTTCATCAGCAGGATATCAAAGCCCAGGATCTAAAATTGGAACACATCATCTTCTGTTATTCACTATTTATTGACTTTGAAAACCAGTGAAATGCAGAGAATTAGGGATCGCCTGGTGAAGGAAAAACAAAGTTAACAGCATATGGGTGTGTGCTCGTTTTTCTCATTTTAATGAGAAAATGCAAAACACGTCACACACATAAAGGAATTCGTTGCAAATATACCTGAAAACATGTCGGTCCTGGTTTTCCAAGTGGAATATCTGCCTGATAATACACCTTCAGTTCAGGCACAAGTGCAATTACTGTCTTGATAACCAAAGCGATAATGTCTGACCAGACCTTCTTGATGTCCACTCCTTTAGATGCCAGGCGATAGAGAACGCTAGAGAAAGTGCGTTTACTGCCAGTGCTGCAGCTGTCGGAGTGAACAAAGTTCCCGCTGTGCACATTAAGGGAGTAGTTGGTGAGGTGCATAAAAACATGACTGAGGTTCTTCTGGCTGGGTTCTTGGTAGGGTTCTGTGCAGAACCTTGACAGACCCTCTTTAGCGATGTAGATCTCTAGAGGCTCCAAGGAGCGGACCAGAACATACAGGCGGATATCAAACTTCAGTTTATCGATGAGCAGGGGTTTCTGGATGTATTCTTGAACAACTGCTTGTTTGATCTGAGAACCTGAGATGACCCGAAGGTCAGCAGGTTCACGGATGAGGTAGATGCCATCGCCCTGGGATCCGCTGTCCGGTTTGACAATAAAAGTGTGTTTGAGGGTTGAATCATTATCTTTCAGGAGACGAATCTTAAAAAAAAAAAAAGGAGACAAAAGCGGAAGGTGAACAGTGAGATTTTTTTCTAGCATGCTTGGAAAAGAACTTAAAGAGGCCATCTCTTGAAAGAAATAACCCTTTCAAATCTGAATTACATTTCAGTGACACAATGCTTTATTTCTACTCTTAATGCTGCCCTTAATGATAATCAACCAAGAAATTTATTTAATTCAATTTAATTTCTAATATCTATTTTAAGAGCTAAATATGTAAATACATATGGATACTTCAAGAAAACTCTTACTAATAGTCTTTATTAGTCTTACTAATATGATGTCCACAGAAGGGTCTGAAAGGGTTGATATGAACAGTCTTTATTTGAGTCTCCAGCTAATGTTTAAGTGCTCTGAATGCTAAAAAAAAAAAAAAATTATAAAAATAATAAGATTATAAACAAAATAACAAGGCTGATCTAACCCTTAATATAAAAAAAAAAAAAGTTAAAGTTTAAAAGGCAGTGAGTGCTGGTGACTATCCACTAATAGCATTATGGTTATTAAGGTTGGTAAACAAAGCCTCATATTTCCAACTTATACAATGGTTTTCTTTAGCTGCATACGTGTTTTCTCTTTTTCCCCCCTTCCGCAGATCTCTGCTGCCCCCTGCAGCTTTTCTATTTAAAAAAAAGTTACTCAAACACAAGTCTTTCCTGATTCATGCTCAAAGGTTCATGCACAAATATGAATAAGTATTAATAATCTAAAAAAAGGGAAATAAAAAAGGAAAAACAACAACAAAAAAACTAACAAATTGAACCACAAATTGTTTAAACCTACTGGACAGCATAAGATAAAATCCCATTTAAGCAGCCCATCTGAAGAAGTAAAGCACAAAGTTACAGTAACTGTAATATGTGGAAGGAGATTGAAGATGTAAATCCAGTAACTACAAGATCTTGTAACAAACTTGTCATTCACAATTAGCTGTTGCAGGCCACTAAACTGCTTAACCTGGTTTTACTGTGGTTCTGTCTTGACCAATTACTACTACAGCAATCTACCTAAAGATACACCACTGAGAGAAACACTGCTGGAGGAAGACAGAAAAAAAGACAGTTTGTCTAGCTTCTGTAAATGTCTTCTTTGTGATTTCAAAGATTGACTGTAATACGGTGTCCTAAGTGTCTTCTGAAGTGTTTCCCTCACTGAGCTTGTACCTGTGAGGAGAAGAGTTGGTATTCCTCAGGCAGGATCCAGGAGCGTGGGTAGAAGTTGTACTCCTCTGGGAACAGCTCCTGCATGGTACGCACGGCACGACTCAGGTTTATCTTCCGCAGCATCTCTATCATTCCTGCTGACCGACAGGATAGTTGATGAGAAAACGGTGAAATCAAAGGGAAATGGCCCTACAGGGGCGTTATTCTCTCTCAAAACAAGACACATTTTAGAGCCCTATTTCCCAGAACTTTCATTAAATCACTTGATCATTTGATTTCAATGGCTCCATAGCGCACACACAGGCACACAGCTTGGAAAGGCTGTCCGTGTGAAAGAAACTGTCAATACAGCTATGAAAACAGCCATATTCCATCCAACCCATGAGTCAGCAGCTCTTGAGACTCCTTTATGACTCCACTGCTGAAAAACATTCCAGTGAACAATACTCACCATACTGTATGACTGATAACCTTCCTCTAAAAACAAGTACAGTCATGGCCAAAAGTTTTGGCAGTGACATAAATTTTGTGTTTTGCAAAGTTTGCTGCTTAAGCTGTTGTGGTGTTCATTCACATTGTTTCTAGATGATTATGTAGAGTGATCAGATGCATATTAAATAATTGCTAAAAGCTTCATTGGCCAAAAAAATTTACTTTTCACAAAAAAGTTTTTTTTATCCTGACACAAAATGACAACATTAATTGACTAATCATATCAGCAGCACATGTGAAATTGTGAATGAGTACTAGTCAGGTTAATCACTATCATACTAATTAGATTGTAAGAGCAGACTGATTGCCATAAAAGGAGGGACAAAGTGCTTCCAAACATTGTGTTCTTGTTAGCAATGGTTACCAAACACGTGCAGCCATCATCGCTTTGCATCAAAATGGCCTTACATGTGAGGAACTTGCTACAAAGAATATTGTACCTGAAAGAACAATTTCCCGGATTATCAAGAACTTCAAGGAGAGAGGTTCGACTGCAGTGAAGAAGTCTTCAGGAGTGTCCAGCAAGCACCAAGACCGTCTCCTCCTGTGGTGTCAGCTACTGAATCGTGTCACCAGCAGTGCAGAGCTTGCTCAGGAAGAATGGTATCAAAACGTCCTGCGAGAGCGACTTATTAACGACCCATGAGCAATTTGGTGATGATCCGTGCATTTTCCAGCATGATGGAGCACCATGTAACAAAGCAAGATTGATAAAGAAGTGGCTCGAAGATCACTGCATTTAAATTTTGGATCCGTGGCCAGGCATCTCCCCAGAGCTTAATCCCATAGAGAACCTGTCGTCAATCCTCAAAAGGCGAGTGGACAAGCAGAAGCCCACAAATTGTGATCAACTCCGAGAGCTAATAATGCAAGAATGGATCGCCATCAGTCAGGATTTGGCCCAGAAGCTAATATCCAGCATGCCAGAGCGAATTGCACAGGTTATGAAGAACAAGGGTCAACACTGTAAATATTGACTCATATTTTTTTTGCCAATAAAAGCCTTTAAAACTTATGATATGCTTATCATTGTTTTTCAGTATACCATAGAAACATGTGGAAAAATAATCTACAAATAGTGAAGCAGCAAACACAAAATTTATGTCACTGCCAAAACTTTTGGCCATGACTGTACAGAATGTAGCCTATACTAACTAACTAATGTAAATGTGACAAAGTTTAGTACTATTTTTCAATTTCCAGACTTGTTTAAATTAGTTTCAGCAATGGTTTTCAATAGTTGCAGTTTTGTAATTTATGCACGGATTTTGTTCTTAATATTTTTAGCTTCAGGTTTTTTGTAATAGGATACAGTGTTTCACCATGTCGAAATCAGAGGGACATCTTCAACCACACAAACAGGTCAGATCATTCAACTTTGTGATCCAGATTTTAGTTTCATTTTGCTTTAGTTTTTCTTATACTTTGTGATTTCAGTCAAATGTTTTAAAATCAATTGTTTTCATCTTTATTTACTATAAAAACACTGTATTTAACAGCCCTATCCCCATCCTTAACGCTTTAAATAATTTGTTTAATGTTGTAAATCTCCTGCTTGCCAGGTTAATTGACCAAAACTATTATTTAGATATTTATTGTTGAATAGGCTTGCCATGGCATACTTTTCATATACGAGAAGCACATTCAACACAAGCTTGCAAGGAGTTGCCATGGATAGAAACAACATTAAAAACAGCATAACAACATAATTACCAGCTACAGGTAATACCAGATTGACCAGTTTAAATGCGACCAGTTTTTTCATTTTACATTTACACAAGATTGCAAATGGTGGTGTCCAATTACAATTACTTAAGTCGCTGTTTCTAGGATGACAACATCTTTAAAGACCTACTTTTTGTGAAGTTTACCTGGGAATTTGTTGACTTGCCCAGAGATGATGTTCTCATTGTCATGAAAAGAGACGCCATGCCAGTAGATATCACAGGCTGTCCGCCTACCTATCGGAAACTGCAGGATCAAAAGAAAGAGACTTGAGGCAAAGTAAAGGAGGAAAACCATCAATCACAACACAATACACATGTCATACTTTTGACAAGGATGCAAAACATTGACTATATCTAACTGCACTAGAATAACAACAGTTCACCACTGCAGGACTCTTTTTCCATGAAACATTTTAGTTAACAATTTCTACTCTTTCCAACAGTATGCATATCACGGCTGAGGGCTACATTCTCAATGACTTGGAAGAACAGTTATACTTCTACAACAGTAACAGTGTCAGGTACAGAGGCAGGGTTAAGATATGTTACTACCATCATTCATTTACAGGTGAAAATGCATTTTGAGCACTTGTGTACAGACCAGTGTTTCAGGTTTTGGTCCAGTTTCATATACATTTTTATACTAGAATAACAACAGTTCACCACTGCAGGACTCTTTTTCCATGAAACATTTTAGTTAACAATTTCTACTCTTTCCAACAGTATGCATATCACGGCTGAGGGCTACATTCTCAATGACTTGGAAGAATAGTTATACTTCTACAACAGTAACAGTGTCAGGTACAGAGGCAGGGTTAAGATGTGTTACTACCATCATTCATTTACAGGTGAAAATGCATTTTGAGCACTTGTGCACAGACCAGTGTTTCAGGTTTTGGTCCAGTTTCATATACATTTTTAAGACCCTGTATATGATGACTAGGCTACAGTACGGGCTAAGCGTGCAGTAGGTTATCAAGGTCACTAATCAGGATGCAGGTAGTGTGCTTAGTATAGACTAGGTTACGTGTCTTGGGCTGGATTTTGTGAGGATCATGTCACTGTTTAACAGGCTAATGGAGTGTGAGGAGGTGCTCCTATATTGGTCAGCTAGCACACAGAGGAAACCAGAAATTTGTGATCAGATTAGGAGTTCACGCTGGTTTACAGGTATAGCTACAGTTGTGAAGGCCAGTTTTTTTCAAAATGTCCTCACAAATATAATGAAACCGGTCAATGACAGAGGTTTAAATAGCCCTTGCTATTTCAGAGGCTCAGGAATCAGTCAAAAGTAGCAAATCTAAAACATATATACAATAATTAATAAAGTGAAACCAAAGTGTGAATGTGTTCAAAACACAGACCGCACAGACCGTAGCAGAACAATTAACAAGTGACCTTTATTTGCTCCAGTTGCTTTAATCTGAAGTGCAGCAATTTTGTGCAGCACTAATGATCATGTGCGTGACTTTGATAGATCACTGCATGAAGCTGGCATAAACAAAAATGGTTTCCATTTATTTTTTCCTCTTAAAACACAATGATCTATTTATTTGCATTCTTCTAACATTGCGTTTTAATAAAAATAAAATAAAAAAAGACTGAAGCAGGGTAAAACTAAACTGGGCAGTTCAATTAGATCTGCCTTCTTTGAATAAATATTGATATACATCTGTCAGATTTAGTGACCAGCAATTATTGTTAGTGAACTGACTGCACTAATAGCTTTGTGTAAACATAGTAATGCATTTGGGTTCACCCAAAAATCTACGATATTTACTCCTCTCATGCTGTTCCAAAACCTGTATGACGCTTTATTTATTCAGCAGATAACAAACGAAAATATTTTGAAGAATGTTGGTAACTAAAAACGTTTTGGGGACTACTGACTTCCAAAAAAAATAAAACCAAAAAATGAAGACATTTCACAAAATATCTTCTTTTAAATTCCACAGAAGAAATAAACTGGTTTGGAACAACATGAATGTGTATTTTTATTTTTGTGTGAACTGGGAAGAATCTTTTGAAATAACACAAAGAGGTTTATTCAGTTTGAGTCAAAATATTAGCACCCCAGCTCTGTTTGATGCATCAGGGTTAGCAAAGATCTCTTAAACATGAATAACATTTCATTGCTCTGTCAGAGTAGCTGTGGAGCAGGTCAGAAAACGAGGACATGCCTGTTCAATCCAATCACCTCTAGCCGTAACTACTTAATTGAAGTTACTTGGTATTATGTAGCAGGTACAAGACACGTGAAATTGTCACGAAACACTGAAGAGAAAACTTGTGCACCAAGAAATTCCAAACTTTAAAAAAAAAAAGAGCATTTCAATTCAAACTATGGTATATCTTCAATGCATTTAACAAGTCAGACAAAATGTGAAACATCCTTTCGGAAAACACTTTCCTCCTTTCTAAGTGAAGTTTTATTGTTTTTTTCCTTCTGATTTGTTACACTTTAACTTTCATTAAAAGTGTTCTCATATTAGAAATGGCTATAAAATGTACACTATTTAAAAACCTAAAGGTTACAGTTCTGTTTTCTTACCTCTCTAGGGCCGAATAAGGCATTCCAGAAGTTCTTATTATCAATTGAAGATCCGCCACTATGCTCCTCATGCCAGAGTCTAGTATCTCTTAAACATATTTTATTCAATTGTGCTGGCTTATGTTATTCTATGAATTGATATTACTCAGCAATCATTTCAAAGAAAACTAAATTTTAAAGATTTTATCTCAAGCTAACTTTAAAAACCATGTATATGTTTTTAAATTGCTCTTTTATAGTATTTCTATTTGTTACTCACCATGGAAGCTGCCATGGTGTTAACACCAACCAACCAATCATCTCTCCCCAGGGAGGATCATTACCCCTGTCACCTCAGCCTTGACCCCCTTCAGATATTTCTCACATGTTACAGACAAACTGATATGTTTACCTGGTCTGGCTGAGCCCCAGTGTGGTACATGTATGTGCTTTTGTGCTGAGTACTGTATGTGTAGGTTAGTTCATACAATTTGAAAATTACAACACGTGTAGATCTACAATGCATAGTGTCCTATTATTCCATACCGTTCAGGCATGGAGAGCAGTGGGAATCCAGGCATGTGGGATTATCCCAGATTGAACTTAATCATTTAACACTGTAAAGGCACAACCATATGGTGAAAGTCAGCATTCAACTGAATTACTACCCTTTATGTGTCTTTGCAACCATGACACATCAAAAACGTAAATGCAATGTACTCAGATTTAGATGACGGCAAATTAGATAATGGCATAAGACCTTTTTAGATCAGAAACACAGATCCAAATACGTAAATGGTTTATTTACGCGCAAATGCAACTAAATTGCTTAAAATATTCACAGTACTACCAGTTACTACAGACCACAGATGATCTACATAGATGATTAGTCTGCCGTACAGCATCCAGTTTCGCAAAGGCCCATCTTAGTTGCACAGAAAACTTAAATTGAACCCAGTTAAGACATTGAATGGGTAATTACAACAACTGCCATCAGTTTGCCAGCTTGTTGACACTTTTAGATCAGAAACACAGATCCAAATACGTAAATGGTTTATTTACGCGCAAATGCAACTAAATTGCTTAAAATATTCACAGTACTACCAGTTACTACAGACCACAGATGATCTACATAGATGATTAGTCTGCCGTACAGCATCCAGTTTCGCATCCATCTTAGTTGCACAGAAAACTTAAATTGAACCCAGTTAAGACATTGAATGGGTAATTACAACAACTGCCATCAGTTTGCCAGCTTGTTGACAGCCAATTCTGACTCTTTATCTCATGTAGCGGGTCTTAATGAGTCTGTATCAAGTGCTTAAAGATTAGCCTATATCATACTTTGTTTCTAAGGGTGCTTTCACACCAGTAGATCGATTGCTTTGTTCCGAAACAGGGATTAAAATTATTACAATGTTGCTTTTTATTCTTGGTGAGGTTCGCTTTCACATGACAAAGATGTAGCGTCTGGACCAATCAAACACACAATATATATTTTGTTTTTATATTTAACAAATACTCTGTAACCCTCACAGGTTCATTTTGAGGTATTAGCAAAACAACAAAGCTGATGCTTTTCACGGAACTTACGTAATTACCCATCATAAATTGTGATATAGCCTGGTTCGTTGGATCTGATTGCTTTCTCACTACAACCGAACCGCTCCAGAGTTCGTTTTCAATCGAGCCGAGACCACCTCGTTCAGCTGATCTCGGACCGATTGTTTTGGCGCGTATCCGACTGCGATTGCCATGTTCACATATGCCTAAACGAACCGAGCTAAGGAGGGAAACACGCCAGGTTCCGAAACAACAGGCCAGGTGTGAAAGCACCCATGTCATAATTAGATCTTTGGATCTATGTTTCTAAATAGTGCTGGGCGGTATACCGGTTCATACCGAATACCGGTGTTTATTTTTGTTATGATATGAATTTTTAAAATACCGCAATACCGGTATATGTCACTTAAACAACGTTCGGAACGCGACACTGTTTGAAAGGGGTCCCTTTTCGCTGTTGCACTGTGATGAGGGAACAGCTGTATGTGTTACTAAGCATGAAAGTTCCGAAACTGAAGCTGTAGAACTAATAGAACATGATGACGCAGAAGAACTCATCCACAATATCCACATTGAAATAAAATTTTTTTTGGTCATACCGCCCAGCACCCTTTCTAAATAACTTCAAGGACTGATAGTCTTCATAACATTTTTAAAACCATAGGTGGGAACTCCTCCTGCCCTTGAAACGGTCTTTGGTGTAGCAGACAGGATAAAAGGTATAATGGATACGCTTAAACTTGAAACCGACCTTTAACAAGGCAGAGCTGAATTACAAAGGCTCATAATATTTCAGTGGATACGAGAAGGGGGTGTAGACATTCACTCAACACAACCATTCACTCTCTCCAACCTGCCAGGTGTTGTGCACCACATGGTATCGTTTGACATCTTATCAATGTATTAATGAGTGTTTCTTTTTTTAATGCAGAGAGACTTTACATAGACGGTCAAGTGTAACCATATGCGTGTGTTTGTCACATGTGTTGAAGGGCAAGGTTAAAGACTGGCAATGGCTGTTGAAATATTAAGCCTACAAGTCATGAGTAAGTGTTTGTTTACATAGCAGAAGCCTAAAGAAAATGTAGATAAGTCCAATGGATTCATCCATTCATATTCAAGCAAATGTGTGGATTGGTTTTACTGATGCAGTACACTTAAACTTGAACCCAACTTTCATACACTAGTACACTCAATTGTACAAGTGGTAACTATAGTGTTGTAGTACTTGAGACCGGTCTTGGTCTTGAGACTGGTTTTAAGACCATTTTTTGATGGTCTTGTCTCAGTCTCGACCGCATTTGTACTCAGTCTTGTCTTGGTCTCAGACTAATGACAAGTTTACACTACAGGATTTTAAACCCGATTTGCAAGTTAACGAGCTCGCCGACGGCAAACAAATATCTAGCATGCCAAATATCTGGACCGGTCGGCCGACTCGACAACACGAGGTGTCAGGTGTCGTGACGAGCTACAGCCAATGAGAGAGCAAGGCATGGGTTGAGGTCACCGGAAGAAAAACAACAGCAGCAACATGGCTTAAAGAAAAGTTTGGACACAATAAAGAGAGCAACATTTTTCATCGAGGAAACAGCTTGCAGTGCTAATGTCTTCCTGACGTCCATTTTCAAATAAACAACTGTTTCATGTGTTGTTTCGCGTCATTCCCGTTCCAATTCTCACGTGTGTTTTTGTGACAAAATGTGGTTTGTAGAGTCGTTGGGTGACAGAGTTGTTGTCAGCTTGTGTAGTGTGTAACCCCCCATTGCAGATAATTTACATAGTCAGGTATTGTGAACACCACAACGACTTAAAGACAGACAATCAAGTCATGTAGTCTGAACAGCACAGTGATCAGCCAACGTTTAAATTCATGTAGTGTGAACTTAGCATAAGAGGACTCGGGATTTTGTTTCAAGACCGGCCAAGACCACAACTGCGGGATATCACTAAATTACCAGAATATTGTCTATTTACAACCATCATTAATGTGATTGGACGTAAAACTTCCTGCTTCAAATGCAATCAACAACTAATTAAATAACTGAATAACAAAAAATAAATAATTTGATTTATACCAGTGGATCTAAAAATGTTTGACTTTACTGCCCCCCTATTGTCCACAACATTATTTGAAGGCATCCCCTCTACTATTTTAGAGCTTAGCATGTATATTAAAGGGGTGGTTGATTGCAATTTCACTTTTTTTTTACTTTAGTTCGTGTGTAATGTTGCGGTTTGAGCATAAACAATATATGCAAAGTTACAACGCTGAAAGTTCAATGCAAATGTGGATAGTGTCTATTAAAGTTATGGCAGTTTAATGCCTAAAATTACAGCTGGTAGGGACTACAACGAGCTTCTTCCCGGGTTTGTGACATCACAAACCCTGATAAACTCCACCCCCAGGAACATGCAACAAAGGGGGCGAGGCTATGTTGCGCTGCTTTAGAGAAGAGGAAGAGTTGTTGCCATGCCATCAAAACTAGGGCTGCACGAAAAAATCTATTCATATATGAATCGCGATTCTGTCTTCTAACGATTCTAATGGATTCACAAGTTTCAAAATCAATGTTCTAAAGCAGCGGTTCTTAATCCTGTTCCTCACTTCCCCCTGCTCTGCACACGCTCTGCATCTCTCTCTCTCTCATTCAGATCATCAGCTCTCAGCTCCATCGATCAACTGTGTTCCAATTATACACTTTATGCATATAGACAGACAGATATTTTTCACATAGCTACGAGAAACGTTTAATACAACACGGCATGCTGTTGCCGTGTTGTATTAAAGCTTTAATCAGGATAAAACCATATATTAAAACCTAACATAAGTAGTAGCATTTACAAATAACAGTGTATCTAAAAATATGAGACAACAACAAACAAAAAAGCATAACATTCTGAAACGTCCTGTAAGAGCCGTGCTTGCACAGGTTCTGTGCGATTCTCTGCACTAATATTCTCTGGCTCTCATTCGGGCTCAAATTAATAAGCAATATTGACGACGCCATTATTTACAACACAACACCGGAGCACATGCCGCTGAGTACTTTTTAAGTCATCTTGAGGCCCCCTTGGAAGTTTGTTGAGGCCCCGTAGTGGGCTCCGGCCCCTTGGCTAAGAAGAAATTATTGATTATTGTGTCAAAATTGTCACCAAAATGAATACCTACACCCACAAAATTCAAGATATTGTGTAAAAAAAAAAGTACTTGAGAGTATGAGTGCTTGAGTGTATGAGATGTGGATTTTTATATTATATTATAACTAAGCAATATCACAAGAGCAAGAGAGCTGTTTTGAAAAAATTATATTGCTTTTATGCAAACATTCAATAAACTTTTTTTTAAGTATTAATGTATTGATATTTATGCATTTGTAATTGTACCAATTCAGATGCAGCTTCTGTGCCACCACTGCAGTGCAAAGATGAATTGTGTTGTTAGAGATTCCTTTGATTGGTAACAGCTCTGTAAGTGTCTTATTATTGTATTTAATGATTTTTAAAATAAGGCATTTCTCAGGCAGTAAATGTGGAACCTTTAGATGAATTTGAGCAGTGCTAAAGAAACATTTTTAGTATATTAAGTACAAAATGAGTGCGTGAAAATAGAACACTTCAAGTACATTATGGAAGTGTACTTTTTTTAACCAGGGATTCCATATGCGTAATGGCTGTTATACTGTACAAACTTTATTTTCTATCGCCCTACACCAACCCTACACATAAATCGTCCTGCATTTTTAGATTTTCAAAAAAAAAAAAAGAAACTTCATTTTGTATCATTTATAAGCTTGTTTCCTCATCATGGGGACCACAAATGTCCCCACAAGGACAAGGATTTTTGACATTGCCATCTTTGTTGGGACATTTTGTCCCCATAACGTAGGGTTTACCAGGACCACACATCACACAACTGAGAATACTAAGAATACCCTAACAACGGTTGGCACGCTACAACCGTATGATTAGCCCTTGTAATCGGAATGGCAGGTCGATAAAGTCAAAGGTTAATTTATGTGGTGTCAGAACACAATGGCTCTCTCACCTCTTTCCACTTCAGCTGTCTGATGCTCATCTTTAGAGCCTCCAGAGACGTCTTTGCCTTGGAGGTGTCCACCGTGACAGCCCTTCTCTTTTTGGCCTCTTTGCCATGATGCTCACATTTCACATCTGTCTCAACATGACCGTTTGCCGCCGTTTTACCCTTTAAAAGCCTTGCCGTTCCTTTAATGTGAAGGGTTGGCTCGTTGCTCACACGGCTCTGTCCTTGTGAATAGTCTGACTTCTGCGGCGTCAGCTCCGGCAGTTGTTTACCGTTCACCTGTCTCTCGTGACCGTCTCCTTTGCTCCTACTTTTACTTCGACTTCTCCCGTTAATGTTACTTTTGGACTGGTCTCTCCGAGCAGTGAAGGAAACGTCAGCGGGGACTAGAGAGACCGAGGCCGGGGACAGCTGCACCCCGTCGGCCGCGGCCTCGTTTTTCACCTCCTTCATCTGCTGGAGCTCAATCTTCACTCTCTCATAATGATCGCTCATAGTGTTAGCTAATGGCCGGATTGTTTGTTATCTCATTTAGATTTGATGAATATGTTAGGATAATGTACTAGCATGAGGTGCTAACGTGAACCAGCTGCTGCTGTCCAAACTAAAGCACAAAGACAGGAAACCAGTCTATAAAAGCCAACTATGGAGCCAGATAAACTAGCGTGAAGACGCACCGACTCCATGATTACAGTCTGAACGTTATTAGCACTGAAAGATAACGCATCACTACAGTGTGCTGAATATTTTTGATGGCGATCTAACGGGACAGGTGTCCGTCCGGTCTCCTTTTAATTGAAAAAATGAGGTTCTTAACTAACGTTACCTGTAATAATACCACAAGCTGCATATGAACGCCTAATTCATCCCATTCTCTATAAAGCAATCCTCAACTAACAGCACATATCGCGGCATAAATATGAGGAAGACGAGCGCAGGGCATGGGTGGGCGCATCACCGCATTCCCCCTGTCAGTTTTAAAGTGCCGGTGAGGTGCACCGACTGCTCTCGCGCTTTTAAACGGACGTCGTATCTCCAAATGAAAACATCGCGTGCATTCCGTTTACTTGCTGTTTGCTAAGACGTGGCAGAGTTAATGCAGGCGGGCAGGTGAGGTGTCAACTGATGGCCAGCGGACAGCCCAGGAGTAAAGCTCCCGTGTGTTGTCGCTGCTGGTGTTTTGGTCCTGTTGACAACGCAACGCAGCTAACGGAAGCCGAAGAGGCACACGGCAGCCACATATTGCACTGGACTCACACTATACGCGAAGCGAAAAATCAGTGAGCAGAAGAATTGTGACGGTGGAAGGCTACAGAACATGTTTTTCCCCCCACTCTTTCTCTCAGTGTATGTGTATATACAGTAGCGTCCGCAAGTCAGAGCCTATTTGTGAAAATGCTTCTATTTTGCAATCTTTTATAGGCCTAATTTCTTTATTTTAATTTTTAATACTTCATTTACTTATATTATTTTGTTCTATTTGCCATTACAATCTAACAGCAAGAATTGAAAAAAAAACGAATTTCAGAAATGTTCAGTATTTACTATCCCCTTGCTATAATGCAAAAAGAATCCCATAATGTGTCCGTAATGCCTCTGTGATGCAGCAGAGGGAGCACTTGTGTCAATATTGAAAAAAGAAGCTCTCACTTTTTCTCATTAACAGTCTCTCTCTAATGTTTTGCGGTACCCAGTGACTTGAACACAAACTCATCTCCACAGATGTATGAAGAGAGATACAGGGTAGTTCAACCAAAAATGAAAATTCTGATTTACTCACTCATGTCATTCCAAACCCGTGGAATAAAGATTTTGAAGAATGTTTGTATGTACAAATTTCTTGTATGGAGACAGTTCTCAAATCACAGAAGAAAGAATGTTTAGAATGACACGAGGACGAGTAAATTCTTTCTTTCTTTCTTTCTTTTTTATTTTATTATTATTATTGTATTTGTATTTATGTGTCCATTTATTTATTTACCTACCTACTTACTTTTTTGCGTGACGTATCCCATTAAGAGTTTCTATGGTTTCTATATTTTCAGAAGTTGTCACTTTATTCACTACTATATTTTGTGCAAAACAATAATTGACTGTTATCATTTATTTGTTTGTTTTTAAGATTTCCTTGGCAATAATGGTGCAAATATCCAATATCATTTATTTATTTATAGCAACTAGAAACCAGTGTGTGTCTAGAGAGAAATTAACCTACTCTGAAAAAATATTGGTGTAAAAAGTAGCTACTAACTAGCCTCATTCTCCCCACATAATCACTCCAGTAAAACTCTCCTCTGTAAATTCAGATCTCTTCACTGTGGAGTTGGGCCAAACCTGTCTGCAAACCATCTTCTGAGCAACAGAATCTATTAAATATTGGCTATGTATATCAAAAATGTGTAAGCTATGCAGAGCACCAAAAATGTAGGACTTATCAAGCCTTACCATGTTTTTTTTAACGTGGTATTTTGCATAAAGCCCATGGAAACTGGGTGTATTGTGTTGTAATTCATCTATGAACTATAAGGGAGTACTGCTTTTATTATGCTAACTATGGTGTTTGAAAGACTTGAAGGTTGTTCCTAAGCAGACAGAACTTTGCTCCATCAGAGGTTGAAGAGAGCAACGCAAATCAAACCTGTCATTGGGATTCAGAATTCATCCTTAGCGCCTCTCTTAATAAACTTCTTGCTGAGGCACTTGAACAACTTGAGCCGAAGCCAGACTTGTATAAACGCAGCTGATGTCTGCGGGCTGAGAGAGGGGGAAAGAGGCGCCCAACCCATTTCTTTTGTGCTGAAGCGCCTGTGATTTCATTCAGCTTTTCCCGGGCTGCTACTATAATGGGCTCCCTCGCTTTGAACCGCTCTTGTATCCGCGACTTGTTTTCTGCTGGTTAAACTAGAGCAGTCTTTTTAGTTGGCAGTAGTTTTGAAGCTTGGGAACTGGCTGATGAAATTTCTCGCCGAGCATCTGGACGGGTCCCAATGAAAATGCACGGGAGAAACAGGTACAACCTGGTGGACGATGTGGCGGATTCGCGAGTCCCGCTTCACAACGAAGAAGCGTATCAACACGGAATACACTTCCAAGCCAAGGTGAACTAGGCTATATCTACTGTAAACATAGCCATTGTTATTATTGCTGTTCAGACTATTAACCGATAGCCTACTTTTATGTAGTCATAAAAGTAATTGGCTGTGAAGCAAGAGTAATTACACACGAGACAGTCTGGATCATGGTTTGGGTTGCTGCGATGACATTAGACACCAACAAATAAAAATGTCACCGAGTAGACGTTAGGGTCGATGACAAAAATGTCTGGGGGAAAAAGAAGGAGAGATCTTTTTACATTTAGAAAATGTAATCTTTATTCATTTTGGTTTCATATATATTTTTTAAAAAGTATCAAAATAAATGTAAAGGTAATACTATTTTCTTTGCAAATATTTAGACATTTTATATCAAGTTTTGTTTTAGGATTACTGCATCTGAGATGTATAAAAGCATTTTCATAAAGAGGTAAGATATTTAAAATCTATTATATTTCAATAATGGTAATAATAATGATCTCTATTTAATAGTTTTCTTGTTACATGACAACAGATGCTTTCTAGATGTTGGTTGTGCCATGCTGGCTTTTATCAGGTGATCACAATGTTTTATTAAATGAGCATTTAAAAATAATTCATTTCTCTTTTTTTCTCAAGAATTAAGGCCTTTATTCTTTTGCAATCAATACTTTAATACTTTAGGCCCCCGAAACATCAAAATGAGTTTGAAATCAGAAACTGAAAACATGTTCATCGTCCTCACAAGTTAATTTGTAATTAATGTATTTTTGATTAACTTATAGATCAAGACAAGAAATGTCACTTACCTGTATATGCAAAGAGTTTTTTCCCCCCTTATACACTCTTTTTGATGTCTGGCTCAACTTTCTCAGTAATGGCTGCATGGCTGGTTACATTAGTAATTTTACTGAGCCGAGACGTCTTTGGAGGGTATTTGGTTTCTTCAGAAGCTGCGGTTAGGTTTGACTGGGACATTGGTATTTAACATTTCATTGAATAAACCTCTACTCAGTGGCTGTGTCTCAAAATACATCGAGCTGCCTTGATAGCGAGAGCATTGAAAATCAGTTCTCAATCCTTGGTTGAGGTTTTGGGATAGTCAGTGTATTTTGTCCACCACTATAATTAACAAAAGCCTGCTAGATTTTCAGCTAGATAAATATTTGGTTTTCTATATTGCTTATAATCATATACAGCAACCGATGTCCTGTTCAGCATAAAACTGCCTGGTAATGACCGCTTAATACATATTTAATTAGTGCCCATTAATGAAAGCCAGGACATCCTTTAAGGTCCCAGATAACTCCTCTGTCTATTTTTAACATAGTCATTTCTTAAATACATCTACATACATAGACACTTGCATTTTTCAAAAATATTGCAGTCTGTTGTCTCATACATGTCATAAATAATGGTGTTTTCTCAGAGAGATTTTCTGTAAGTTTTTCAAATCTGCAGACAGCTAAATGCCTAAGGAAACCTAAAGCTTTGTATACTGAGCCACTCAGAAGCCTATTGCTGAGTAATTTTAGCTCCAATTTGTGATGCAGGATTATCTTCCAGGAATTGTATTGGCCAAAGCTGGAAAGCCAAGACCTAGAACCACTCATATTATTCTGACTGCAGTCTTGCGGTCTTTTCCCCCCTTATACACTCTTTTTGATGTCTGGCTCAACTTTCTCAGTAATGGCTGCATGGCTGGTTACATTAGTAATTTTACTGAGCCGAGACGTCTTTGGAGGGGATTTGGTTTCTTCAGAAGCTGCGGTTAGGTTTGACTGGGACATTGGTATTTAACATTTCATTGAATAAACCTCTACTCAGTGGCTGCGTCTCAAAATACATCGAGCTGCCTTGATAGCGAGAGCATTGAAAATCAGTTCTCAATCCTTGGTTGAGGTTTTGGGATAGTCAGTGTATTTTGTCCACCACTATAATTAACAAAAGCCTGCTAGATTTTCAGCTAGAGAAATATTTGGTTTTCTATATTGCTTATAATCATATACAGCAACCGATGTCCTGTTCAGCATAAAACTGCCTGGTAATGACCGCTTAATACATATTTAATTAGTGCCCATTAATGAAAGCCAGGACATCCGTTAAGGTCCCAGATAACTCCTCTGTCTATTTTTAACATAGTCATTTCTTAAATACATCTACATACACAGACACTTGCATTTTTCAAAAATATTGCAGTCTGTTGTCTCATACATGTCATAAATAATGGTGTTTTCTCAGAGAGATTTTCTGTAAGTTTTTCAAATCTGCAGACAGCTAAATGCCTAAGGAAACCTAAAGCTTTGTATACTGAGCCACTCAGAAGCCTATTGCTGAGTAATTTTAGCTCCAATTTGTGATGCAGGATTATCTTCCAGGAATTGTATTGGCCAAAGCTGGAAAGCCAAGACCTAGAACCACTCACATTATTCTGACTGCAGTCTTGCGGTCTTGTCTTTCAAAGCTTAAATCAGCTGTATAAGTTGCTATTTTTGCTGAAGTGTTGTCAGTAGTACTGTACCTCTCTGCTGGATTTAGACTGTGGAAGCTGGAAATAAGTATTTATGGTCAACATCCATGTATAGCTTAAGAACAGGTCATTACAAGCATGAAAGAACACTGTGTTGTTTGTAAACACTGAACATATACTTGATTAAGCGTGTTATTTAAAGCTGGCACGGATCTATTCACATTTTAGAAATATGTGATGCTGAGTCAGTGATTGTCATAGATACCGAATGATCCATTTTTGTACCCTTGGGTAAACTATGTAAAACTAGATTTGTCATTTCCTAAAGAAAATGGAAATGGTGTTCTAGGTGATTGCTTGAGGGTTTTATGCATTTGCTGTGAATTTTTGGTAAGTGCAGTATGTAAAATAATCATTTCAGTTCTCATTCATTTCCTGCCAATTCTAAATCTGACCAGTTCAGCAAAGGGTTACATATTTGTTTTGATTGTGTATGCAAATAATGAAACTTGAAGCAATGCAGATTTGCACAGGCTAACATCTACTGATGTTTTTAGTAAATGTGACCCTGTCTGTGAAATCCAGGCTAAGGTCTCAGAATCTAATTATGAGATAACGAGCATTTATTTCACTATGATTTCAGTCTATGACATGGCCTTACTCAGTCAATATTAAAGATATTAAGGTTTATATTTTCACACAATGTTCTTTACCTTATGAAGGATGATTTTATGTAGAAAACAGTAGAAAATCATAAAAAATTACTTTAGCTGTTTTCACAGCCAGGGTCACAAATGTGCAAAATTATCAGTTCGTCTTTTTATCTTTGCATATTGTTGGGCTTATGCAGTTCTTGGCAATATTGATACATATTAATGTTTGCTTTTAAGAACATTTGTTGTTTACCATTGTAAAATAAACAACTTTAGTATGGTCATCACCATTTATCTAAATGTGGGCCTTGAAGCACAACCAGTTGAGAATCACTGATTTAGATGAACATTTAAGCATAACTAGAATTTGAGAAATGAGGCTGCCAGTGTCCTGCCAATGCAAAAGTAACTTGGCACTCATTAACCTAGAAAGTATGTTTCCATGTGTTTGTGCAAATGAAGCTGCCTCATTAATTTTAGTCTGGGTGATTCCTCTGTTGCAGTTAATAACAGAGTTTAAACAGAATGCTCTTCATCTAACATTGAAGCATGTGTTTCCTTTGCAGTATGTTGGCAGCCTGGACGTCCCAAGACCCAACAGTCGAATGGAGATTGTCGCTGCTATGAGAAGAATCAGGGTAAGTTCTTCAGACACTTTGACAGACACAGACTCTGAGTGCTGAGTAATCACTGCTGATTGGCCCACAGCAGCTGTTTTCTCAAACATGTCTTTTGCAGTGTAAGACTCATTAGCTGGGAAAAACAGCCTGTTCCTCTATATTTATCACATACTCTGCAGAGTCTACAAGTGTGTGCTTAGTTTAGGGTGTATCCTGATAGTATTTTTTCACCTGAGGTTTCATATTTCATGCTCTGCACGTTGATAAAAGAGATATCACACACATACTCACAGACTGTGAGGCACAGAAAGCCTTGTTATTTCCCATGAATGATTTCTCTGGGGTCTACAGCAAATGGAAATTGGAGATGACTGCCATTATTTTGGTTGATTGGTCAGTGTGTGTGTGTGTGTGTGTATCCTAGTTTTCTATATGTACTTGCCATGTACTCACACAGATCCTCGTAGCTCAGACTGAAGGAAATTTCTAAGACAAATTAAGTTGGATTTGTTGCTTGATCACATTTGACTTGTTGCCTTTAGAGTTTGTGACAGGCCTGCCAGGAGATCAAAGTGCTTCAGCTGCAAGATTTTCATAGAGCTTTCTATCCTGTATTAGTCTCTTTTCTTCACTTCTCTTCTCTTCTCTTCTCTTCTCTTCTCTTCTCTTCTCTTCTCTTCTCTCCTTTATATAAATAAAAAAAATTAAAATGTATAAAATATTTTGTTTAAGCCTTGAAATGTATTAAATATATTACAAGGGTCTTAAAACTCATTTTGGGTAAATACAAAAATAAATTCTCTGTGAATGAATGTTTACTACACACATACAAAAGCGTGCGTGACTCTCACAGTGTTTTCAGCCCCTGCCGCCTCAATATATGAGTACATGAACACATGAACATAATCTCTAGAACAGAGTCACTTCATGATCGTCATATCATATAAACAGAGAAACTTAAAGGGCTTCACAAAATCCCATCAAAATAAAAGTTTGGTTTAATGAAGAAACTGTGACAGAAATATATTACATAATGTAATGATAGTACTACTGCTACTAATACAATTATTATGAAAAAAAAAGTATTTTTCAATAATATTTACCAGAATTTTTTTATCATAAAAATGTGAATATACAACACAGTATTTCTGGATTTTTAAAAAATAAATCAATTCAATTATTTAGAGATGCTTCTGATTATTAAATTTTAATGAAATGATTTAAATTGAATCCAGAAAATTAATGGAAATTTGGTAAAAAAAAAAAAATAAATAATAATAATAAAACTGAATTTGAGCAACAAAAAAAGTATTTCATAGGGCTTTAAAAATGTAATTTTCGTTAAACTTTTAATAAATTGATGTTAAATTGTGTAAGTTTCTATTTCAATTAATTAGACATGCTTTTTGCTTAATAAAATTTTATTTTACCATTACAAATTAGTCTAGAAAAATTCAAATGGAAAAAACGGAACCCAAAAATATTAAAATGGAATTTGGAAAAAAAA
>NW_015505191.1:1368865-1395097 GCF_001515645.1 Sinocyclocheilus grahami
CTTCTCTTCTCTTCTCTTCTCTTCTCTTCTCTTCTCTTCTCTTCTCTTCTCTTCTCTTCTCTTCTCTTCTCTTCTCTTCTCTTCTCTTCTCTTCTCTTCTCTTCTCTTCTCTTCTCTTCTCTTCTCTTCTCTTCTCTTCTCTTCTCTTCTCTTCTCTTCTCTTCTCTTCTCTTCTCTTCTCTTCTCTTCTCTTCTCTTCTCTTCTCTTCTCTTCTCTCCTTTATATAAATAAAAAAAATTAAAATGTATAAAATATTTTGTTTAAGCCTTGAAATGTATTAAATATATTACAAGGGTCTTAAAACTCATTTTGGGTAAATACAAAAATAAATTCTCTGTGAATGAATGTTTACTACACACATACAAAAGCGTGCGTGACTCTCACAGTGTTTTCAGCCCCTGCCGCCTCAATATATGAGTACATGAACACATGAACATAATCTCTAGAACAGAGTCACTTCATGATCGTCATATCATATAAACAGAGAAACTTAAAGGGCTTCACAAAATCCCATCAAAATAAAAGTTTGGTTTAATGAAGAAACTGTGACAGAAATATATTACATAATGTAATGATAGTACTACTGCTACTAATACAATTATTATGAAAAAAAAAGTATTTTTCAATAATATTTACCAGAATTTTTTTATCATAAAAATGTGAATATACAATACAGTATTTCTGGATTTTTAAAAAATAAATCAATTCAATTATTTAGAGATGCTTTTGATTATTAAATTTTAATGAAATGATTTAAATTGAATCCAGAAAATTAATGGAAATTTGGTAAAAAAAAAAAATAATAATAATAATAAAACTGAATTTGAGCAACAAAAAAAGTATTTCATAGGGCTTTAAAAATGTAATTTTCGTTAAACTTTTAATAAATTGATGTTAAATTGTGTAAGTTTCTATTTCAATTAATTAGACATGCTTTTTGCTTAATAAAATTTTATTTTACCATTACAAATTAGTCTAGAAAAATTCAAATGGAAAAAACGGAACCCAAAAATATTAAAATGGAATTTGGAAAAAAAATATTGTGCATTTCTTTCAATGTCTAGGGCACGATGGACTTGCTTGTGTGGGTGTAAAATAGAGAGGAAAAAGTACATCTAAATAGGACCCACTGATAAAATTGTTCTGGGCTTTTTAGGGGAATGTCAGTGTTAGTTTGTTTAATGTGTTTCACTGCTGATATTTTCTGGGTTAGCGGGTTCCCTCAGAGACAAGTCTAGAATTCATGCCCTTGTTGTGTTAGATTCTGCTGAAAACAACAGTAAATAATTTGTACTGACCTTCTTTACAGCCTATTTCCTTCTCTCTTTTCTCTCTTTACCATTTTCTCCACATGTTACTGAGAAACTGAGCTTTTATAACTGTCATCGGATGAAGTTTTGCGTGGCAAGTCAGCTGTTTAAATCGAGCCCTGATGAGCAGCTTTTCTTTTGCACCTGCTGTGAATGTGTATGTGTGTGTGTGTACATGAAACCACAAAGTAATACTTAAAAATAACTTAGTTTATGCAATGGAGAAGCTTTCCATGATGTGGCTTAATAGAAGCATGTCTGAATGAACAGTTGTTACAGCTCAAGGTTAAGTGTGAGTTAATGGTGCATTGTACAGTATGACCAAAATCTTATATCATGATACACAAACATATATATGATCATGATAGGCATGTGGATATATGTTCTTGTGAGAAATATTTACACATTTCTACTGTTGCTCTGTGAACACATTCATACCACCCACGTTGTGTAAGTGTGTGTGAGTGAGTATAAGAGGATATATTAATGCTGAAGATTGTGTCAATCTTTCACAGACTCTTTCTGAGATCAGTCAGCATTGGGCAGCAGATACATAACTTGACAGCGTTCTCTTTCTGTCAGTCCCTCTGTGATGATTGGGTTAAAGGTCAGCTTGCAGTATGTCTCTTAAGAATGCCAGCATGTGATTGACAGCTCCTTAGGTCTTGTGTTATCAGACCTAAAAATAACTGGAAAGTGGTCCACTTCCAATGAAGGAAACAACACATAACCATGTCTCTGACCTTTGCAAGTCATCTGAGACCCTGTCCCTTTTTATCTTCTCTCTTTCTTTAGTTTACTCTTTCATTCCGTCACTATTTGAGAAACCCCATTCATTTCAGCCAAGTAATATTGTAATTAAGACTTTAATTGTTTTGTGCCTTCATTCCTCAACAGATCTAATCTGTAGAATGAAGCTATGAATATACCATAATGCAGTGTGTGTCTTTTGAAAGATTAAAATGCAATGTTATTGTACATAGTGTCTATTATCAAGTTTTCATTTATTCCCAGGTATGCTAAGTAGAGTAAGCCAGAGTTTCAATATGTTTATGTTTGACCAAATGAGAAATGCACAAGAAAGATCCGTATATAATATAAAGGAAAAGCCTGTAGATGATGAAAAGGCTTACTTAAGCTGTATTAGTTCTTATGCATCTATGACTCTTTAGAGCAAATCAATCCAGGCTAACTACCAAATGAAAGAACGTCATTCATTCCCCCTGTAGTGCATATTGATTTTTTTTACATATATATGTAAAATACATATATTACATACATATATATATAGCAACAGCGGTGTCTGGTGAGCCATCACACACTCTCACACTCGTTTACTTAGCTGTCTAAATGTGTTCATATAGATGTCAATTGTTTTTAAATAATTAAGCAATATGACAAGTTCCACTTTCCCTTATCGCCACTCACATGCTCTTGTCTGGAACACAGTGGGACACAGACTGGTGGACTGACACAAACTCTTGAACCCTGCTTGTCCAATCAGATTAGAGGACTGGAAATAAATATTGCATTAAACTAATTATAATGACTTATAAATTCCTACTCCTAAAAGTTAACTTTGCTTTTATAATTTTTATAATGCAGTTTTAGATTTGTTTCATTTATGAATTTTTGTCTGCGGGATGTAACCAAAGGGTGGTTTTGTAAGTTTTAGCTAACTTATAAAGTATAGCTGTGTAAACCAACACATACTGTCCTAATTTTTCTTCCATATCTTTTTTACAGTACATGTTGTTCCTGAAACTTTGAGGGTGTTTGAGCACCAAGTGCATTCGGCCAGACTCCACCCACACAAACATGACACACTTTTAACGTTCACCTGCACTCTCTGGCACACTGTAATACACACACTCTATGTGAACTCCTCTATCTGTTGAGTTTTAGTTTGTTTTGTGATTGGGAAAACTGCCTCAGGGCTTGAGAAAAAGAAACTGAGAGAGAGATGGTTGCTCTACTTTAGGGATATTGTATATCTCTCTCGCTTTTTAGGAGTGTCTCTCATTCCCTGTGTCTGTGGCTGCCATTTCTCATCTTTTTGTGTTTCCCTCTATTCCTCCTCTATTCCCTGATATACATTCTCTTTGCTTCTTCTCATTTCTACTTTCTCATGGAAAGCCATTTGGCCCAACTAAGGCCATTGTTTTTGTGAGTGTATAAGAGAGAGGCGGAAAGGGAATGTGTGTGTGCCTGGAATGGCCAATTAAGATGTCATTGCTGACCAGTGTTGGGGGTAACGCATTACAAGTAACGCGAGTTACGTAATCAGATTACTTTTTTTCAAGTAACTAGTAAAGTAACGCATTAATTTTTAATTTACAAGAGAATATCTGAGTTACTTTTTCAAATAAGTAACGCAAGTTACTTTTTTTCCAATTTATTGACTGACAGCTCTCCTGTCCCCATGTTGAGAGAAATCAGAAGATGTTACTGTAGTTCTAAAATAAATATGAATATGCATTAATTCATCTCACTCACAAAAAAAATAAATACACAGATTCAGTATTCCTCAAAATGAATAAAAATAATGCAACTCAGAATATGATGCAAACCTGCAATAAATAAATGTTAAACAACACAAATATCCTTTATGTATTTAATCCCATTCTATTAACCAATGTCTTTGCTTCTGACCTTCGATGATCCAGTTCAACCATACTAATAAGCAAAAATTACTCTAGACAAACATCTGTGTGTCTTTTTTTATTGCTGAAGTGTGTTGAAATGTCTTCTTCTGCATTCTACTGTACGGACGTAAATTTACTTTCCCTTCAGCCTGAGGCTTGTTCATTTCACTTTTGTTGTGAAAAGGCTTTTCTATTTGCCAAAAATATAACTTTTTTATTTTAAAAACAAACAAGCTCTGTCCAGATTTAAAAAGTAACGCAAAAGTAACGTAATTGATTACTTTCCATAAAAAGTAACTAAGTAATGTAATTAGTTACTTTTTATGGAGTAACGCAATATTGTAATGCATTACTTTTAAAAGTAACTTTCCCCAACAGTGTTGCTGACTAAATTGAAAATGGCATCATAAATGTTTATGTGAGTCATTTTAGGAAACGAATTACTTTTTCACTTTAGAAAGGTGATCTTTAAAGCAAATGTCTGAACTTAACTTAAAAACTTTGAAACTTAAATAGCTCTGCTCCTCCAGTTGTCAAGGTTCTGGGGTTAATATGGATAGAATTTTTAATTATTTGTTTATTCTACTTACCAAGGCTGCTTTTATTTGATCAAAATACAGTAATAACTGTAATATTGTGAAATATTATTAATTTAAAATAACTGTTTTGTGTTTATATATATATATATATATATATATATGCTCCTTTTATACCCAAACATGATACCTTGACCTATTACCAATTCACCTGCTGTGAACTGTTTCAAAACAGTTTAACATGGATATTCTATAACCTTTTCACTTTTATTTTGCCTCTGTCCCAACTTTTTTGGAATGTGTTGCAGCCGTCAAAAACTAATTTAGTTCATATTTACAAAATACATTTACGTTGGTCAGTGAAAACTTTGGAAATCTTTTCTTTGTACTTTTGTCAATTAAATAAAAGTTAAAGAGAGAAAAAATAAAAATGTATTTCTGTTATCAATGTTGAAAACAGTTATTCTGCTTAATATTTTTTGTGAAAATCATGATTTAAAAAAAATCTGGATTATTTAATTAATAAAAGAACCACATTTATTTGAAGTATGCCTATTTGATTAAATTGTAAAATGTATTTATTTCTTGTTTTGATCAATTCAATTCAGCCTTGCTGAATAAAAGTATTAATTTCTTTTATAAAACAAATCTTTCCGCATTTGTTTTCAGCATCCATTAGTCCAGTCTTTCACATGATCCTTCAGAAATTATTCTAATATGCTTATTTTGCACTCAAAAACATGTATTACTGTTATCATTGTTGAAAACAGTTATTCTGCTTAATATTTTTTGTCAAAATCATGATTTAAAAAAATCTGGATTATTTAATTAATAAAAGAACCACATTTATTTGAAGTACGCCTATTTTATTCAATTGTAAAATGTCTTGTTTTGATCAATTCAATTCAGCCTTGCTGATTAAAAGTATTAACTTTTAAACAGTAGTGAATGACAGCTGTTATTATTTAACAAAGATCTGCCCTTAATCTATAAAACCATAATCTTTATCTTCGCACAATGCATATGACTTGGACGCTTGAGTGTTGACATTGTTATTCGAACACAAACGCAGACATGCACATGGGACAGATGGTGCCCTCATATTTGGCCCTGTTTTCTGAGTTGACCTTCTGTGTGGACACACGTTTAAACACTACACTACATTAGACAGAAAGAATGAGTCATTTTGAACTGTGCTCACACCTGTTACTGTGCTGTTTATACACGTCAAGTCCAGGTCATTCACTGATGGGTCTGAAATTGTGACAATATGTTGATAAGGTCTAAACTAATTGTTGACTAATATGGATTTTTTCAAAACCCAGTTCTGACATCTACACAGCAGACAAAATCACAAAAGCAACAATCTCTTTCACTTCATTTCTATCACACACACACACTTGCACACATAAACTCACTTCTAATGGCTGAGGCTGTTGTTAGAGATGGTACCACAGGGAGTTCCTGTCAGTACACATGTCTTGTCATCTATTCAGTCAAGCACATGCCCTTATGAACATCAACATCAAAGCAAGCATATATTGGTGAAAAAAAAAGTATAATAAAAAATTATTTTCTTGTTTTCCATTATGTATATCTATATAGAGGATTTTTTTAAGCACAAACCTCATTCGAGCACAAATTTAGTTAGTTAAGTAGTTTACCAATAAACAACAACTTTAAACTTAGGAAATATATGTAGCGGATCAGCTCATGGGGAAATATGAATAATTAACCATAACTAAATCTATACATAAGTCTTAATATCTTATGCAGATATATGTCTATACATTTCTCAAGACTCCAAAAGTTTGTGCAAACTTGAAACCTGACTGATGTTTTCCCAGCCTGATTCGCACAGTATGACAGATGCGAGCATGTAACACATCTATAAAAGATGACTTGTTGACAACAGCTTGTTGGAGAAAACCTGAATGCTCCATGAAACATTGCTTATGGTCTGTTTCTGTCTCTTTCATCATTTCCCACATACACACACTGAAATATCAAGCCATTCTAGAGGGCCAGCAGCACAGTAAAGGTTATTAAATCCCGCCCATGGGGTTTGTGACATCAACTGTTTGGCCCTCATCCCACTCCCAGCAGGTAGCTCTGCCGACTCAGCTTCCACGAAATGAGTTCAGAAGTCTGTTCAATGCTCCCTCTCTCCCTGTCTGTCGCTCAGTCTCTCTCACTCACTTCCTCAAGTACACACTCTGTAAAAATGACACACACTCCCCATTGGTCTGAAGTCAAGCGGAAATCCTAATCAAGCAGAGAAACTAACTCGCTCTCAGCATCCCATGCAGGTCAAGGTCGTTTCCAATGGCAGCGTCTAATGGAAGTAGTTCTTGCATCCCTAGTGCCAAAGGTGAAATTCCTAAGAGAAACAACTGACAACATTACAAATGCATCTTTTTTGTTGTCTGGGAAGGAAGCAGTGGTATAACAACAGACAGTACTATATTTATTTAATAACTGATCTCACTTTTTTCCCTCTCTGTCTTGGGTTCTTCTGCATTTCATTCAGTTGTTTTTCGCCATTTACCAACAAGTCACCATGTTGTTAATGAAAAGCAGCTGTTTGCAGATAAGTTATGTGATGTTGTGTATTTGTTTTCTATTTTCAGCTTTCATTTTCATTTACCCTAAATAGTGGTGTCATGATATTTGTATTTTATATGATACCTTTTCAGTACAATACCTTGAATAATATCCATATTCAATACAATTTTAAAGTATTTGTGTATTGATACATAGGATATTAAGTATTGAAACATTACAAAATTCTCAAATATTCCACTATATATTGAAAAAATCTCTATTTTTCACTGTGCTACCAGGACATTCTGACTAAATACAGTTTAACTTGAGACAGAATCAACCAAAAATTGCCTTCACATTTGGTCTTTAAATCAGATTAATTGCATGTATGCAGTTATCGTATAGCTTCATATCAGGTTATTCAGTTATTTTGTTATTGTTTTCATTTATTTATTGTTTGGACAGTGACATGATGATGCTGTCAAGATTTAAATGAATGATTGACAACTGAAACCTTGTTTGACATTACTCTGATACACATTGAATTTGTTAGGTCTTTGGGCGATCGTTGACTACACCCTCCTTCCTGTCTTGCTCCTGCTGTTGTCTTAGTTTGTTGCACTAAAGGACGGTTGGGAAGGCTTGGGTGAAAAGAATCGACCCCCAAAATCCCACATTTAAAGACTGTTGCTAGGATACAGCCTTTAATTGATTGTGATAGTCTGTATGAATCGTGACCCAGATTACATTAAGACTTTTCAAAGATTTTCTTGAAAAGCTGTATTTGAGAGTTTCATGGTTCATGATCATTCTGCTTTTCCGTGTATACCCAGTACTGCCAGGTAATGGGATAAAACCATTAAATCCGTGTGCATTTTGTATTCCAGAAAAAGGTCTTTCAAATTTTAATCTGTCATGTGTTAAAGAAAAAAATTTTTTTTTTCTTTTCTTTTTTCAGACCCATTTTGTATACTCTATTTGTGGAAACTGCTTTATAATGTTTTTTCCCCCCAGTTTAGTCTTAGTAATACAAGTGCACTTGTTTTTTGAGTGTTCAGTTGCTGAATAAATGCTTTTGATGGCTGTCTTAAAAAAACTAATGGAGATGTCACTTGTAATTGTTTTCTCTCGTATGCTGGCATCTAAAATCACTTGCAAGCCGAGGAATAGAGAGAGATCAGTAAGGAATGTCATTAAATGCTGAGTATGGTGGCTTTGTCAACTTTAAGCCCACTATGCAGATGCTTTTTAACAAAATTAGACATAAAAGGAAGACAGGATTATAGCAGATGTCTGGATTCAGCTCTTAATCCAAAAATTTTAAGTCTGACCCATTTGTTTTCTGGGGGATTTCTTGTTTTAATTGTGTTATTATTATTATTATTATTATTATTATTATTATTATTATTATTTAATGACAACTGCAGCTTTCAAACTTTTTACTGAAATGTTTATGCACAGAGAACAATGGCTATGCACTATATCTTAAATATTTATATATGCACTTTGCACTTGAGCAATAAGAAAGATTAAAATTTCATTCTTGCAGACTCCTTTTCTCCTTTACAGAATGCTGACACAGAACTGTTTAGTTTGATTTTGACATCTTGCCTTTTTTGCACAAATGGAGCTAAAGTGGAGCAGGTTAAAGTGAATAATTGTCATGGGGCAAGCAAAACCTCAAGGTGTTCAGTCATAAACTGACATTAAGACGAGAATTACCACTTCCTCATAAGTGTTAGGCTATTAGTATTGATTTTTTTAGGCTGATGAATGAACAACCTCAAATATGATTTTTAATCTCTTTCTTTACTCATTGATTGGAATGCAAAATACTTGTATTTGCTGGATTAAAAATGCTAAATAAATATATTAAAATAATTGTGTGCATGCTGTTTCACATGCTACTATTTAAAAAAAATAGTGTGCAGTATGAAGTATACACTGTGTAGGATGTGCCACACTATTATACTAGTATTAAATGTCACAATCAGAGACATTTATATGTATTTTGTCAAATCTAATATCAAATATAGGCTATATATATAACCACATCACACAATTCAGCATCACATAGAGATCTTGAGGCATGCGTAAAACATGTTGTACAGGAAGGGTGCATTAATATTTAGTGTGGCCTTTGGATGCTGACATCCACTGCTAATTATACTGAAGGTCACATCATGCAGTCAGGAGCTACTTCAAATCATGACAGGTTAAAGTGGTATCCAAGCACTAAAGAAAGCAGGTGAATGCAAGAAAGCAAGATGTAGTAGAGAGTTACATTTATTTGCATTCTGGTTTTATTTATTGATTTGTTATTATGGTGGGGCCCTTACATATTATTACCTGTCTCATATGCACTAGTATGCCATAGAATAGATATAGCTTATTTACAATGTCTTTTGTGTTTGGTGCAGCATTGACTATGGTAGTGTTAAGAGTGAAATGAATGAGAAACCCTGAAGGCTGAATGGTCAATTGGTGTGGAGTATTTGACAAGTAGCCTTATTTTGTATTCACTCCCAGCCATGTCTTGTCCCTCGACTCCCAACTTCTTTCCTTTTGCTTTTATTTTGTTTGGTCTTGAGCTGTCCTTGGTCCTAAATGGCTGCATGCATGCTTGTAAGTAATGTGCATCTCCGGTCAGAGGCCATTCATTTCAGTGCTCTTGAAGTTCTGGCTGAAGTTAACTTTTTTGAAAGCTGTAGTGTAAATACTGTCCTTTATGATTTTCCTATTAATATAAAATAAATAACCAAATATTAACCTGTAAATGGCATTTGGCAGATTTAAGTTGAAATGTCTCCACTGTCTTTGGGACATTATGTTGTCTTCAGTTTATGTGATGAACCTTCTAATAAAGAAGAAAAATCTGGAAAATAAAATGGAAAAAGTATGAATAATGTACATTTCCTGAAGGAAACAGAATAGTGCAAACGAATCGTGTTTAGCCTAAACTCTACTTTATTCCATATTACAGTGTAAAGGTGACTACAAACGTTTGAAACAAGACCGATCACAATTCATTATGCAAATGTAAGAATGAAGACAAATCACAGTTTTTAACAATGTTAGTGTCAGACTCTGTTCCATGTTTTGTGTGTGTCTTGCTCCCCATGTGCCTTCCTATGCCCTTATTTGGTTAGTTTCCTGTTCCTGTCCTGATTAAGTTAATTTGTCCCAGGTGTTTCCCTTGATGTTTCATTGCTCCCAGGTGTGTCTCGTCATCCTCTCCTCCTGTGTGTATTTAAAGTGTTCCCAGTCCCTAGTTCTCGGTCCGCTGTTAAACGTCTTCCCGAGTTCGTCTCCCTTGGGGCGTGAAAATAAAGTCTTGTTAAAGTATTCTCCAGCGTCTCCTCGTTCCTCGTGTGTGTGCGCGCACTGTGACAGTTAGTCAGTGGGAAATTTATATCACTTTTAACATTTATTGTGCTCATCAAATTCATTGTAAATGTCTGTGTTTAAAATTAATAACTTTGTTCCTGTGAACATTCTTTCTTTCTTTCTTTCTTTCTTTCTTTCTTTCTTCATTTGTGTTAAATGTTGTGTATTGTGATTTATGTGATGCAGCCCAAGATAAATTTCCTTTTGGGACAACAGATATATCTTACCTTATTTTAACTTGTGGAAGTCATGGCACTTACAGGTAAAAAGCTGCTGTCACGCCCCTGGACGTTCTGTGTGTGTGTTTTTCTCCCCATGTGCTCCCCGTGACCTAGTTTTCCCTCATTGTTGATTTTCATTCCGTTCACCCGTGTTCCCTTAATTATCCTCATTAGTTCCTTGTTACTTAAGCCCAGTGTTTCCTGTGTCCAGTGTTGGGTGTCATCTATGTATAGTGGTTGTGTTCCTAATTCTCTGAGTTCCCTTTCAGTCGGTCACCCTCGACATCACGTATCCATTCCCTCCTTCAGGGAACGAAGGTTACATATGTAACCGAGACGTTCTCTGTGTTTGAGTTATAATAAATGTGGTTTCTCGATCCTGCTCCAGCGTCGTGCTCTCCACAGCAGCCACATGTGACAGCTGCAAATGCATATTGCTTCAAAAACACAGCAACAACCACCACACCAAAACAATTATTATTCTTATTGAGTACCATATGTATAACTTTTATAAATACAAAAACAGAAGGCCAAAATTATCTGCTATACGGCTTGATTAATTGTTGTAATAAACCAAATGTATATTTCCTCATTTAAAGGGATAGTTCCCAAACAGTTGAGTCATTGCCATTGACTTCCATAGAGTAAATGATGACAGAATTTTCATTTTTGGATGACCGATCCCTTTAACAGATGCAATTGCCCAAAGCAAATTACAAATAGATGAGTAATTGAACACATGTGGTCTAAGTGAAAATAAGCATCTCTTCTCGTTCTAATAGAGAGTCGTGATGGTGATTAACTCTGACAAGGTAGTTTAAAGTTTTAGCAACTTCAACACACTCAAGCTCTTCAGCAAGTCTAAAGGTTTGTCATCTACACACGTGGACAGACCTGTCATGTCCTTTTCCTGTAGTACATCTCATGCAGTCTTTATGTTTCCACCATCACTCCTTGTTTTCCTCTAGCCTACAAGAGATGGACAGAACAGCGTTCGGCGAATGAGTGTAGCTCTCTCAGTTCAGTCCAGGACTTGACTTCAATAATGAATACGAAGTCTTTCAGCAGAAATGATTCATATCCAACTCAACGAGTTTCAAAGAACGCAAAAACTCAAATAGTGCCTATCTGAATCATTCAGACTGAAGACATTTGGAAATAAATAATTCTTGGACACATTTCATGCAAAGTTGCAATATTTGTTTTTTCTTTATTCTGACCTTACAGGAGAACAGTGCTGATTCGAGTAGCTTGATGCTCTGATAAGCACAACATGCAAAGTACATACAAATATCTGGATCTCTCTGTCTGCTATCTTAAATATGTAGTATATATTTTCAAGGAGCTCCTTGCTGTGCATTCTGGGATTGTATTCTCAACATACAGTGCCTACGATACATAAAATGTAAACAATGTATAAAGCTCAATTAAAATGTACGAGCGTGAGTAAGAGAAAACAAGTCAAATGCTCGCATAGGCCATATTGGGAAACTTGAGAAACAGTAAAACATTTATAATGTTCCAAAAGATTTCTGTTTCAAGTAAATACTGTTCTTTGACACTGAAGACACTAAACACTAAAGCTGTAATAGCTGATAAAATTCAGCTTAGCCATCACAGGAATACATTACATATTAGAAATCATAAAAGAAACCAGTTTCCAGTTTTTACATCAGTTTCAGCTCTTTAAGAAAGTTGTTGTTTATTGTAAATACTTCATTATAATGTAGTTTTAATTAGGCTCTCAGGGCAGGACTGATTGTTGATTCATCTATTTTCATAATTTAGCAGTTTAGGTGCTAATGAGTACTAACTGATTTAGAATTGGTCCCAGTACTTCAGTTTGATTGGTCATAGTCTCTCCATGCCTTTTAATCACTCTGTTTTTTCCTTGCAGTTTGAGTTCAAGGCAAAGAACGTGAAGAAGAAGAAAGTGAGCATAGTGGTTTCTGTAGACGGGGTCAAAGTGGTGCTGCGCAAAAAACCCAAGGCATGTGTGATCTCATTAGCCCTACACCTCTGACATGACACATGAATATCATTATCCTGTATCAGAATTACAGTACTAGAATTTTGAAGTTTATATTTTTATCTCATTCATAATGAGCATTTGCAGTAGAGTCCCTGACATTTGCCTTGTTTTGACCTTAAGAGGAAAGAGTGGACGTGGGATGAGAGCAAGATGCTGGTTATGCACGACCCCATATACAGGTGAGATGCAGAAAATATAACAAAATAAAAGATATTTCGACAAATTATATTGTATTAATGTTTTGCCTATGTTAACTTTTTTTTCTCTGTTTCCTCCTAGGATCTTCTATGTATCCCATGATTCTCAGGATCTGAAGATTTTCAGCTACATTGCTCGTGACGGATCCAGTAACTCGTTCAGATGCAATGTATTCAAGTCCAAAAAAAAGGTAGAGCAGTCTCTTTTTTACGTAAAAGGCTAAATAATGATCTCCTGTTACTCTCTTTCTCTCTGCCACTTTGCCCCAGACCAAGGATAAATATCATGATGTATGCCATTTTTTCAGTCCATCTTGTCCTTGAGCAACTGATGAAATTTGTAGAGGGCCTTAACCTTGATACTCTTTACCTATTTGTCTCTGTTGTCTCTGCTGTTCTTGTCATTCCTTGCCCTTTGCTTTTTTTCATGGAATTGTAGTAGCACAGCCCCGTAATGGAAAAAAAACTACCTATGAACAAAAAGCAGAAGAAAATTATTTTATATGATATAATCATATTTTTGATATTTTGATCATATTATATGATATAATATTATATTTGGTCATTGTATTGTAAAAAAATTTTTTTTTTTAAAGTGTAATTTATATATAAATGATCCTTATATAAATATAATTTAGATATGCTTTAGATATATATATATATATATATATATATACACACACACACACACACACACACATAAAATATATATACATATATATATATATATATATATATATATATATATAATTTGAGAACATATATATTAGTTGTTATGCTAATATGTTATGCAGTTGTTATGCTAATAATATTATTTGTAATGAGTTTTGCACCCCACACATATTTTTAATTTTAGAATTATTAATCGGATGCAAAAATGAAGATTATTCATATAATGTATGTTATGTATATAAGATTCTAAATGTGATCTTTCACCTTTCTGCTCTCTCAGAGTCAGGCCATGCGGATAGTGCGGACGGTCGGTCAGGCGTTTGAGGTGTGCCATAAGCAGAGTCTGCAGCACGCTGAGCAGAATGCAGATGAACAGCCAGACGGCCCTGCAGACGGCCAGAGCGATCAGTCTGGAGAAGAGCCCAGCCCTGAAGGTGAGACCATGCCATCGCATCAGAGCATTAATGCCTAAAACACTTGTCATCACTGAGTAAATCAAATCTGTGGAGTCCAGCATTTCTGTGATCTATCTCGCGTGATGTATGAACATGTTGATCATTGTTGTATAACTGGTTTCTCGAAGTGTGCATCATATTCTTAAAATTCTGCTGTTGTTTACAGCTCGTCAGCTGACAGGGATGGAGCACGGAATGGATGATGCCACTGAAATGGAGTCACATTCCACAAAGCTCAGTGAGCAGGCTATGGATGACATTCTTCAGAGTCTGTCGGAGCTCAACATGGTGAAACCTTCACAAACCCTCCAAGTGAGTGAGAGTGATCTGGAGTATGAGCATTACTGAGAAGTTCTTCTCCCCACAGACGTCTGTCCAATATCGCTCGTCAGCTGGAAATAGGCTGTTTATAAATATAGAGGAAACCCCTTTCACCTCCTTTCTCTTCTGTTTTTCCCCTTTAACTCAACCTCATTCCTCCTTCTGGGTATTCAGTGATACTGTTATGCTGCCCCAGGCCTGCACACTATTTTCAAAATCTTTGCCTGACTTTAACCACTTAACTGTGTCTGAAGTGGAAATAATATCATACAGCCCCAGTGAGACAGGAATTTCATTTAGACAGCAACACACAAAAATCTTTCGATTATTTAAGTTCCACTCATACAGCAAGTCGCAGCTGAGTGAGCAGTTTCACAAACTTATGCCAGCTAGAAATCATGCTGTTAGGTCAGGATAAAAAGATTTTATACCCCTTTTATTAATTGTGGCATTGTGACGTTATTTTAATTTCCCCTCAGATTTTCATTAGTGTAATGCATCTGCCTCATTATTCTCAGTGGTGATTATCATTTTTTAGACCTCATTTAAACCACTGTATTAGTGTAATAGATTACATGTACTGTATTTTTACCTAACTTTTCAACAATGAAGAGGGTCATTACTAGTTAGGCTGCTACACTACCGTTTAAAAGTTTGGGGTTGGTATTTTTTTAATGTTTTTGAATGAAGTCTCTTATGCTCACCAAGACTACATTTATTTGATTAAATCTACAGTAAAACAGTAATATTGTCAAATATTATTTAAATGTAAAATAACTGTTTTCTATATTTTGAAATGTAATTTATTCCTGTGATGGAAAAGCTGATTTTTCAGCAGCCATTACTCCAGTCTGTCACATGATCCTTCAGAAATAATTCAAATGTGATTTCTTATTATTATCAATGTTGAAAGCGGTAGTGCTGCTTAATATTTTTGTGGAAACCATGATACTTTTTTTCAGGATTCTTTGATGAATGCATTCTTGCTGAATAAAATTATTAATTTCAAAACAAAATCTTGCTGACCCAAAACTTGTGAACTATACTGTATTATTAAAGTATACGAAAGCAAAAACAATAATTTAAAAAAATGAAATGAAATGCATTTAAACATATTTAAACAAATTAATTCAACATATTTTACCATGACAAGTCTCAGTTAGTCTAATGCAGCACACGTAGCAAGGTCTTTTTAATAATTATATAATAAATAAAAAGAAAACAGATAGAATAGAAAAAGAATAGAGCAAGCTAGTATTAGGCCTTTTTTAAAGAAAACAAGCAGTTGGTAAATGAATAGAGTGCAAGTCTAAAAGGGGCAAGTATTTAATATTTTTTAAAGAATAGAATTAGAATAGAGAGTGCTAGAGGAAGAGATGTGGTTTTAGCTGATTCTTGAAGATGGCTAAGGACTCAGCTGCTCGGATTGCATTATAAATGCTTTTTATACTTTAAATAAGATACAGTATTATTCGTATTATCTGTTAGTATTATTATTTGTACATTACTACAGTAATGAGATTTAATGACATTTAAATGCAAACTGGCCAGTCAAGTTGATATGGCTGCATGTCCGTGTTTATAAGTTCATATATCATATGAGGGTGCCATAAGGATTATTAAGTAAGTTCAAATTCAAAAACTGTTTGATATTTGATATCTCTCCATGGTTCATTACAGAAATTCCCAGTGCAGAAAGGCTGCCTAGCCTGAAAGCAGATAATGCATTCATTCATTTTACATGTATTCATTTAGCAGCAATCCATTCATAATGCATTCATGTTCCTTGTCTAGCAAACATCAAAGATCCAGTGGTGTTCCATTAGCTTTGTAGCTGACGTTCATGACAAATGGATCTACTGGAGGATAAAAGAAGACAGAATGGGAACATTCATTGTTGCAGCGTCCTTTTTTATCTCTTTGCCATCCTACATATGGAAGATATTTCTGTCTGCACAATGGAGATAATGGATATGAAAAGATTGTTTTCATGAACTGTTTCATTTTGGCAGTTTTGCTTTTGCAGATGTGCTGCTACCTCCATCCTCTGTCTCTTATCATGCTAATATAAACCTCCATCTCCTCCTGGTGGTTGACATCTGAAATCACACAGAAAGAGGAATTCTGTTGTTGTTCTCTTTGCTGTTTTCTGGTTGTGATAATGTCAAGTTTGGTGTCATGCGTATGACATATTTGCATTTATCTTATGGTGATTTAAAGAGTGTTGTTATTTGTTTTGACAAACAGTTACTTGACTTTATAGCTCATGGCATGTAAACTAAACTATAATGAGCAGTTTCTAAATTATAATTGGCAAATTTATGAGTGATGCACAAGACTTGAAACTAGCACTGATTTACTATGCCTTGATTTATCAGTTAGAATATCCAGATACATTTTGTTCAAAATTGCTTAATGTTTCTGTGATATACAAAGTATTCCAGAGAGCTGAATATTAGAAGGATAGTTCAATCAAAAATTAAAATTCTACTATCTGTCATTTACTACCCTCAGTTTGTTCCAAACATGTATGAGTTTCTTTATTCTTCTGAACACAGAGGACGTTTAGAAAACTGTGGTTAACCAATCAGTCTCTCGTCCCCATTTACTTCTATAGTATTTTTTTCCATACTCTGGAAATCAATAACTAACAGCAGCTGTTTGGTTAACCAAAATATCTTCTTTATTATGTTCAACAGAATAAAGAAATTATACAGCTTTTGGTGTATGATCACTATAGTCACCCACAACTCGAGGGTGAGTAAATTGTGACAGAACTTTCATTTTGGGGTGAACTATTGTTTTAATGTCTAAATATTGTCTATGGAAATCTTTAAATGTATAAAGGTTTATGTGAGGGTTTAATTTAATAAAAAATGTAATTGTTAACATTAAAAATACAACTGTTAACTGTTAGTAAATGCAGTGCATCTGTGTTGTAAAGTAAAGTGTTACACAAAATATAATTAGGTGAGAAAGCAGAGAGTGTTTTGGTGTTCAAATCCCTAGAGCCATGTTTCTGTCTTAGTCCCTTTTATAACAGACAGAGTAAAGCTACTTAGAGAAAATTAGATTCTCTCTCTCTCTTTCTCTCTCTCTCTCTGTCTGTGTGTGTGTGTGTGTGTGTGTGCGTGTGTGCGTGCGTGTGTTAGTTGTGCCTATGTGTATATGTTCCTCTTCTAATGAAAGCACTTGAGGTGTCCTGAACCACATATTAAAGTGCTCTCTCAGTGCAAACACACATGCCCACTAATTAACTCTATGCTTTCAAAGTCCATAGTCCTCAGTTGTACACTGCAGAAGATGATGTTTCAAATGATAATGTTTTATGAACCAAATAGTTGTTTGTTAACGTTTGTTTTCCCTCTCTCATATTCTCGTTCTTTATCTCTTAGTCTTTACAAGACCTGGAGGGTGTCTCTCTCTACACGCTATCTCCCAGCAGCCCTTGCTCTCCTACTCTCACACCTTTGGCCACCCAACACCACCTGCAGTTACTCCAACAACAGCTGCAACAGCAGCAGCAACAAACACAGATCGCTGTTGCACAGGTAAGACATTGTTTACCCTTTTCTAGCTCTAGGAGGCACTACAGCTCTACGAAATTTGCAGCAGTTGTTTCCGAATTTTCAGGCTGTTTCACAATCATCTTCTCGCCAACCAAAGTACAGATCTATTCACCTCACCTCACTCCAGCAATTTCAGAGGCACATTTCCTGCATAACCCTATTTATATTTCTTTGTTGAAATGACTACTGATAGCCTTTGTTAGAAAGCACTCACGTACCCTATAAGCCCAAATCATTCTCCATAACCATGAGGAAGCAAAGATAAATATAGGGGAGACAGAACAAGATGCTGATAGAGGCAATCATCTTGCTGCGTTTGCCTGTTTATTTTTTCCGACTAATGATATTAGTTCTCATTTGGGATACTGTATAGGGTTCAGATGCTGTTATGGTTATAATGTCCTGTAAGAGAGAGAGGAAGCTGATGTGCTCTCAGCTCTGATTCAGCACAGTCATGCTATTGCATAGCAATAGCTTGGATAATGAGATTAATGTACAATCACCCCCCCGCACAGAGAAAAAAAATGTTATTCTTTCATATCTCAGGAGACTTAGATTTTAGTTTATTTTGGGTGTCAACCTTGTCTCAGGTGTTTCTGAAACAAATCAGACTAAATGAATTTGAATAGCAGAGTTTATATTGAAACTAAATTTGACATTTGATTGCTCTTTTTTTTTGTAAAATATGAGCACAGTTTTTAATATTGTTGTGATCTCATTTTAAAAAGTCTAGAGCACTGGCTCTTTACCAGGGGGCCTCAGCACACTAAGAACATTCAGTTTGTGGGATTATGGAATTAATTATTTTAACTCAGTTTGAAAATAAGCAGCTATGTCATTCATTATTTTATTGAATTATTTGAATATTGCTAGATTCAGTAAATACAAAGTTTGAAAATAAGCAGCGTTGTCATTATAGTTGACGTTTCAGGATTGTCTTTTGTGGACCTTTAAATATTGTCATTGACAATTATAGAGTCAAAAAGGTTGAAAACCACTTCTCAAGAGTAGATTCTCAAGAGGGGTGTTTTTTCTCACAAGAAGTCTCTGTTTGCTCTCTATGTGTCTCATTGCTATCTAGGAGAAACAACTGAGATATTAAAGAGATATTTTTTGCCTTCCTATGGGCTAAATCTCCCAAACAGCTGCACAAATGAAGACAACAAAATAAAGCCTCTGCAGGAAGCCACTTTAGATTCTTTTAAAATGATCGATTAACAGAATAATAGATTAAAAGCTTAATATCTGTCATTGCTACTGATACACCAAAAACACAGGTTAGTATTTGGAAAATCAACTCTATACTCTATATTATCTGAACTAAGAGGGGTTTTAATCACTATAATCCTCAACTCATATCCTACCTTTAAGTTAGGCTATCTTTCAGTAAGACCAGCATTATTCTTGACTGAGCGTGTCTCTGCTATAGGTGCAGCTCCTGAAGGATCAGCTGGCCGCAGAGACGGCTGGCCGCAATGAGGCGCAGGCCAGAACTCACCAGCTGCTGCTGCAGAACCGAGACTTACTGCAACATACAGCCCTGCTGGTGAAACACCTCAGCCAACTGGAGATCAGAGTCAGTGGAGCCACAGAGAGTAAGACAGTCTCTCTACACTCGAAAACTAATTATATATTTGAATATTTTGCAAGAAACTTAAAAATATATTGTATTTTAAACTGATAATCAATACAGTTCATAGTTTAATATTGTACCATTGTTTATGATTGGGTTATTGTCCATGCTTTGTGAGATGAGTATTTCATTCTCTCAATTACACTACAGTTTATAAGTTTGGGGTCAGAAAGATTTATTTTTGAAGAAAATAATACTTTTATTCAGCTAGGACATATTAAATTAATGTAACAGTACATACATTTATAATGTATTTATTGCTGCTAAAAATGTTGCCTTGTCAGTACAGGAAAAATACTGCATTTTAAAATATATTAAGTTCTTTTAAATCAATATTTCCCAATATTGCTGTTACTGTATTTTTGATAAAATTTTGAATGGTAGTGTATATTAACAAGAATTTAAGCATGTTTTTGTTTCAAATTTTTATTTGCTTAATAAATGTATTGGTCACACTGGCCTCAATAAACGCCTACTTTGCTGCTTATTAATAGTTAGTAAGTTAAGTGTTAAGTTTAGGTATTGGTAGGATTAGGGATGTAGAATATGTTCATGCAGAATATGTGCTTTATAAGTACTAATAAACAGCCAATATGTTAATAATAGGCATGCTAATAAGCAACTAGTTAATAGTGAGAATCGGTCCCTATACTAAAGTGTTACCAATGTATTTTTGTGATTTCTGAAAATACCTTTTTGCTTTTAGTCAAACATCATATTGCTGTGATTCATCTCTTAGCTACTTGGTTTAGTTCATAGCTAAGAACTTTTTATAAGATATTTCTACAAAGTAAATGAATGGGAAAAATACTTCCAGAACCCAGGCTGCTGAAAACCTGGGTGGTCACTGTTGGGCTCTATTACAGTCATAGACACACACATTATTTTTTGACAGGCTGGGATGTTATTAAGTTGGTTGGTGTACACTAATCTATTTCAGAGTTTAGTGCAGGAGTTTATTGGGTTTGATTCATCAGCACTGGGCTCCATGCCGACTTTCACTTTCAGAGATTATGTGTGTGTGTGTGTGAGTGTGTGTGTGTGTGTACAGTATATGTGCATGCATACGCTTATGTGTGTGTGTGTGTGTTTGTGTGTGTGTGCATATGCTTATGCCTGGTGGGATGATGGTGTTGTCTTTGATGGATGGTATGATTGGTCATTTGGAGAGTTATTGAAATAGTCTGTCACCATTATGCTCTTGAGTGTCTGTCACTGAAAGGGCTACTGTACGGCCAGTCTCTCAATAGCAGATTTTTTAATCGTAAGAATTTACATAAGTGTTCAAAACATTCTGTAGGTATGACATCTGCATCTTCTAATGTTATGGACTGTTTCAGGGTGGCTATTAAGAACTTTATGTCTCATCTTTGTATTTGTGCCTTCTAGAAGAAGAATCCCCATGGAGTAGCATGCCCCCTCGTTCTCTCTCTCTCAACCTGAAGTACCTCTACACCCCTCCCTCAGACCAGCCCGTCACCTCCACTCTAGCAGGACAGCCAGAAAATCCTCCTGTTTCTTCCCACGCTGAGTCCTACCTCAATCTGCTCAACCTGCGTGGTGCTCCCAACATTACAGCCAATGGGAAGCCAGCGAGTGCGAGAAGTGAAGCGGGACTGGACGCAGCAAGAAGGGAAGTTGCTAAGCTAGAAACTCGGAATTCAACAGCACTTGATGAGAGGTAATGGCACAAGGCAATAGCATTTACATAGACTTGTATGTATACAAATAAATTTGTTTGAGTCTGGCAAAGATATACATAGCTATATATACAGTATCTCACAGAAGTGAGTACACCCCTCACATTTTTGTAAATATTTTGTTATATTTTTTCATGTGACAACACTGAAGAAATGACACTTTGCTACATAAGTATATTTATATATAGCTATTATATGTATATATATATATATACAGTATATATATATGTGTGTGTGTGTGTGTCAATTTTTGCACATACTGCCCAGCACTAGTGGCCACACAAAATATTAACACTTTGGGCCCAATTTGGACATTTTCACTTAGGGGTGTACTCACTTTTGTGGCCAGTGGTTTAGACATTAATGGCTGTGTGTTGAGGGGACAGCAAATATACACTGTTATACAAGCTGTACACTCACTACTTTACATTGTAGCAAAGTGTCATTTCTTCAGTGTTGTCACATGAAAAGATATAATAAAATATTTACAAAAATGTGAGGGGTGTACTCACTTCTATGAGATACTGTATAGCAAAGTATATTTATATATAGCTATTATATGTATATATATATATACAGTATATATATATGTGTGTGTGTGTGTGTGTGTGTGTGTGTGTGTGTGTGCACAAACTACTGTTCAAAAATTTGAGGTCAGTAAGTTTTTTTTATGAATACTTTATTCAGCTAGGATGCAGTAGTTGATCAAAAGAGAATTTTACATTGGTACAAAAAATCTATTTAATATAAATGCTATCTTTCTATTCTTTTCTGTATCAGTACAGCTCTTTTCAGCATTATTAATAATAAGAATGTTTCTTGAGCAACAAAATCAGCATCAGGATCATGGGACATTGAAGACTGGAGTACATTTAAATTGTCATAATCTTTCAAAATAATAATGTTTTTACTGCATTCTTGATTAAGTAAATGCTGCCTTGGTGACCATTAGAGGCTTCTTTTAAAAACATAAAAAATCTTACAAATCTCAAACTTTTCAACTGAAGTATAAAAAAATTATAAAAAGAATGTGACAAAGAAAGAGGTAAGTACAGAAAGGCAATGTTAAAATGTTCCTATTTCTTAGCCAGTCAAGTTGCTCCTTTCCGATCTGTAATTTAAACATACTAAAATCTGAGCTGCAACATCTGGACAAAATAATCACAGCGTGTCAGTGTGTGGAACAGAGCAGAGCAGCATCAAAACAAACCCGGAAATACAACGGAACTACAAAAAGTTTCAGCTGTTATGGGTCTCAGACTCTCCAAAATGTTTAAAACCATTGAGCAGATGTTTATGTTTGTGAAGATTTGACTTTTTTACCACATTTGGCTGGTGTTTGGGTTTTCTAAAACTAGTTCACATAATCCCACCTCCTCTCCTCTCTCTTCCCTCTCCTCACTCCATACATATGCAGCAGACCTGTCGGAATGAATATTGGTTGTGAGCAATGTAAACAAATCTAATGAAAGTGTATTAGAAGGCAGAGAGCAATCTTTCCACACTGACTTTTGGCTGGCAAGTTTCCTTGAATAGTAATGGAAAATTTTGACTTTTGTTGGGTACTGCACATTCATCGCTCTCTGTGTGTGTGTGTGGTTAGCGCTAGCGGTAAACTGTTTTTGAGCTTTGCAGCACACGCCTACACCTATTCCTTCTTCTGCTAGAAATGTTTTCTTGCTTTGATTGGTTAGTTGTTTGTCATAGATTGCTCAATTGTTATGTAACGAAAAGAGTGAAAGCATGCATGTGTTTTTGTGATTGTATGCGTATATGCTTGCTTCTCGATCTGTGTGTGTGTCTATAAATGTATTCAAGAATATGTGTGTGTGTGTCTGGGAGAGTGATTTGTTTCACAATTATCATGTCCCTGTGGATAGCTGCAGTCTCTCACACACAGAAAACATTCATTTTCACACTTTATTAGAGCAATTTAGAGCTTGCAGAAAACCTCACACTTACGCGCACACACACACAATTAAAAACACACTTACTGATTTATGTACACTGACAACACACTCACAGGTCCAGGGAAAGACTCAAAGATATGCACACAGTCACTATAACACATACTCACATCATGAACAGTTTGCTGTTAAAATACATACAAGGGCAGTTCTTTTTTTTAAATTAGCATGTATTGGTTTTAGTGTGCACTATAAGTGTTTTTGTTACAGTAATTTGTAGCCAAAGTACAAAGCCAGCCCAGCACTGAGCCCAATTGCATTATTTTTATTAAAGCAAAGAAAGTGAAAACAAAACAATATATAACAAGACCTCCAACTAGACTTCTTATAACACTTGCCAAAATGAGCTCAGGTACACAGACAGGCTACACTAGAAAAGGCCTGTACAATATATACACAAATGAACTAGCAATACACAGGTGGATATAATCAGGACATGTACAGGAAATGTTCAGAATGGAATGCTAATGTACTGTTTGCTGTGTACTGTGCAGTATAAAAAAACAAACCTTTTAACTAATAATGCTACATCATTGTCAAATGACTACACTGTGACCAAATTTACCTGGAATTCATTGTCCATATTCTGGTTAACCTTTTAATTTGCTTTTTCTAGTATCCCGCAGAATCACAGACATATTTTATTTGGACATATGCAGCTATACAGTAAAGATATATTCACTTATGGTAGATATTAAAAATAAGGTGTTTACATGACCCAAATTGTATACAGAAGTATGCTAGGTGAAAAAATTGTCTTAATCTAGTTATGGCTGCTACAATCATGTTAATGCGCTTTCATAATCAGAATATTAGTGCAGTACAGTTAATTGGGGTCAGTATGATTTTCTTTTATTCAGTAAAGATGCATTAAATTGATCAAAAGTGTCAGTAAAGACATTTCTAATGTTACAAATGATTTTTTATTTAAAATAAATGCTGTTTTTTCTTTTTAACTTTCTGTTAATCCAAGAATCCGGGAAAAAATGTATCAACAACCGTTTTACCATTGATCAGTATATTAGAATGATTTCTGAAGGATCATGTGACACTAAAGACTGGAGTAATAACTGCTGAAAATTCAGCGTTGCCACCACAGTAACGAATTACATTATAGTATATAATATATTACTATAGAAAAAGGTTACTTTCAATTGTAATAATATTTCAACATTAACATTAAAACATGTTTAAAAAACATTAAAAACAGTAGTATATTATATATGCTGAAGAGAGGGGAATTGTACAGTGTTATTGTTATATTTGTCCTGTAGTGTGGCATTTCGGAATTTTATTCAACTTTCTGAACAATACGCAGTCTATGTATGAGCTGTTTTTTTTACGGTTTAGCTGTTTTATACTTAAAAACTCTCGTGCGTCACAGTCACAAATAATGAGTAAGTAGAGCCACAATGTAGAAACTGTCAGACAGGACTTCAGTGTGTCATGTCATGTGTGTGTCTGCTGGGTCTCAGTGTGTGTCCATCAATGGGTTCTCACTGTGACTGTGGTTTTATGCACCTGCCCATCATTTGTTCATTTATCCGTCACTCCTGGTGTTAATGTCAGCGTGAACTCTACATGAGATGGAATCTGTCCATTCCTCCTATGCCAGTCATAAGTGCCATTTCTTTCTTTATTGCTTTGAAACTGCTTGCCTGCATCTTGATCCCCTCTGTTCATGTCTGTGTTGATCTTTTATCCCTCTCTACATGCACTGTTGCTTATTTATTATCTGCCCATCCAGAAAGTGTCTCCGCTGATGATTTCGGCACTGTAAGTCACTGCACACTAAGACAGCTTTCATGGCCTCAGAACTGTGTGATCTTGAGCTTGTTTGTGTGTCTGTGTGTGCTTGTGTTGATGTGAGAGGGATGAATGCATGGATGGGTTTAATGTCATGGATTAGTCTATCTGCTGTTGCATTGATCTTCCATAATCTCCACTCGCTGCTTGATTACTGCTACTTAGACTGATCACAAGTGTGTGTGTGTGTCTGTGTGAATGAGTTTATGTAAAGTTGAAATACAGTACATGATTTTGCCCAGATTTGTGCCCCAATTATCAGTCTGGATGCATCAACACTAGTTGCCAAAAATCAGTCTGCAGTCTGAGTTTACATGAAAATTGCATATGATGGGCACAGATTCCAATTTTTTTAAATTTTAGACCGTGATTCCATCCAGTCAGAGCATATCAAAAATGTTTCATATTTTGACATTTTAGTACAATTTTGTAATGTGTCTCCTAGCAATGAGGTGGATGTTTCTGTCTGAGTTTGGAATGATTTGGAAGTATAGGTGTGATCCTTAATTGTTTAGCGTATGAGCACCGTTTTTTCCTCAGTTTCCATTTACGCAGTTGGTAAGTGTATGATGCCCCAATTTGTTCATGTAGTGGTATTCCAGCCTTTAGGTCAACTTTAGAGGAAAATTGTACACAAAAGTGAGCTAAATATGAAAGCCTTCCTTTACTGGTCTAAAAAATGATAATGATTGCAGTGTTGCAGTGGGAGTCAGATCGGATGATTTTCTAGATGGATTTCTCAGGTGTTTAGGTGAAGAGATTTGTGTGGGTGTGAGAGTTGAAAGGGAAGAGAGACTTATTTTTGTTTTTCTCTGCTCAGGTGCACGTGTGAGGAGCCTCCCCTTCTGATTATCCACTTCCTCCTGTAACAGCCTTCTTCCTCCTCTCTAATCTTCTAACCCTCTCTGATGCTCTCTCTCCATCTCATGCCCTCATCTTCCTTTGTCTGAAATCGCTGATTTTTGTTTCCTCTCCACTCCTCTCTTCTACACTTTACCAACCTTCTGTGAGTATAACGGTGATTGTACTTTATTTAATTACACTGGCATGCTAAATAAATGATGATTACAGTGGTGTGTGTGTGTGTGTGTGTGTGTGCATGCGCTCATATGTCCAGAATGATGGATTTACTCTGCGTGTTTGTGCGCTTGTGTGGTCAGGTTTTACCTACACTGTGCACTGTGTAATCACCTACACTCTTAAAAATAAAGGTGCTTCACGATGCCATAGAAGAAC
>NW_015505191.1:1395107-1403467 GCF_001515645.1 Sinocyclocheilus grahami
TGTGTGTGTGTGTGTGTGTGTGTGTGCATGCGCTCATATGTCCAGAATGATGGATTTACTCTGCGTGTTTGTGCACTTGTGTGGTCAGGTTTTACCTACACTGTGCACTGTGTAATCACGTACACTCTTAAAAATAAAGGTGCTTCACGATGCCATAGAATAACCTTTTTGTCTAAATGGTTCCATAAAGAACCTTTAACATCTGAAGAACCTTTCTGTTTCGCAAAGGTTTTTTTGTGGCGAAAGAAGGTTCTTCAGATTATAAAAAGTTAAGAAAGAGATGGTTCTTTAAAGAACCTTTGACTGAATGGTTCTTTGTGGAACCAAAAATGGTTCTTCTATGGCATTGCTGTGAAGAACCTTTTGAAGCACCTTTATTTTTAAGAGTGTAGTGAGGCATCTAAAAGGAAACAAAATAAGGGATGCACTGAAATGAAAATACTTTTATATATATGGGATATATTAAAACCGATTATGTTAGTATGAAAACCATTGCATCTATGACACCTCGCTAATAGGTGTGTGTGTGTGTGTGTGTGTGTGTGTGTGGTACTGTATGTTATGTTAGAGCTTAGAGTATCATCATGTAGTACACTGGCTTACACTCTCATTACAAAAGTGGATTTATGATGTAAAGTTTATTGTATCTGTTTGCTCTTGCTGTCAAATTCAAGGATTCAAAGGATTCAAGGATTCAAAGCGTTTATTGTCATATGCCCAGTGAGGAAAACAAGTTTCCCTGAGCAATGAAATTCTTACTTTGCTGTCCACAATGAATGCCAAGACAAGTGCAAAACTATACACATACACAAACTATACACACATACATACACGACTATACACATACATACATACATACATACAAACGTAAGAAACATAATAATAAAAACTATGCTGCAGGAGTATAGACTATGAAAAAAAATAGAAATATAGACTATGTATATCTATATATTCGAGTATAGAGTAGGGAATAGACTGAAAAATAGAGATATAGACTGTATATCTATATATACGAATGTTCAGTATTAATTTATGTCAGTGTACAGTATTAAATGTCAACAGGGTTTAAATGCATTATTAGATACTTTATTATGCACATATGTGGACTTCACACACTAAATTCCCCTTCAAGAATAAAAATAGTATCTGTCTACACATACACACTACATACAAACGTAAGAAACATAATAATAAAAACTATGCTGCAGGAGTATAGACTATGAAAAAAAATAGAAATATAGACTATGTATATCTATATATTCGAGTATAGAGTAGGGAATAGACTGAAAAATAGAGATATAGACTGGATATCTATATATGCGAATGTTCAGTATTAATTTATGTCAGTGTACAGTATTAAATGTCAACAGGGTTTAAATGCATTATTAGATACTTTATTATGCACATATGTGGACTTCACACACTAAATTCCCCTTCAAGAATAAAAATAGTATCTGTCTACACATACACACACATTACCATGATCAGGAGCAAGTCTAATGCTCTCCCTCAGGGAGCTTTTAATATTTAATCTGATGATCCCAATCTATCAGCAGCAGCCCCCATCCACAGCTCCTGTGCCTCCGCAACGGCTTAACAAGTGCAACATTGAATAATGAGATTTTGTATTATGAGGAGTAAATTAAGCTCATTCTTTATTGATGCTATGGCATTTTACACAAGACTTAAGGTTATATTGTTAGACTTATTAAATGGGTGGTGTGACATTTCATCGCAAGAGCTCCACTGCTATTCAACATATCATTCCAGTATTTGCAAGATTTGTAAGGGCTCTTCACATTTAAAAACACATATATATACAGTATAACAGCACATGTACACTGAAAGTCATTGCAGTACCAGGCAGGAGAGGTGTATATTAAAGAAAAATATTGAAAATGAAATTACTGAGACTTTTCGACACCCACAGGAAGATGAGTTAATATAAGATCCCCTGAGACGAGGAGACGGCAGGAGGCAGAGTGCTCTCTGGAAATATGTGGAGGAGGAGATGTGACAGGGTTTGGTCGGGGGCCAGACAGAATTGCTGATGTGATCATATGCTAATTGGAGGAAAGAGAGAAAATGGAAAAGAAACTCCAGAAAGAAAGTCCAAGATCAAAAGGCTGTAGCTTTGTATGTGAAGTTACACTGAATGTGTTGGATTTTTATGTGTATTTATTAGTGTATCAATGAAGTATTATTCATATAGGATTAGGGATTTGACCAAACACCCAACCTTGTTTTGCTGATTGAAAAGAAAAGTGTATTACTACTCACTCTAAGAGATCAGACTTAAAATAAAAAAAATCTCAGATAATGAAGGCAGCTCTTGAGTCGTGTCTAGAGAACAGAACATCATAGAGACTTAGGGGTGGGCTCTTTTAACTTGAAACAATAACCAATCACTGACCAGCCACCTAGCAACTGCATAGCAACACATGAAAAAGCACTTTATCCATCTTAGAAACTACACTCTGACAACCACCCACAAGCATTGTGGTAACTTTTACGCAGGCAGAAAATGTACGCATCTACCTTAAGTAGCCTACTATGTAGTTTGTGTTTAATGTATTTATTTACATTGAATGTGTATCAAGTGAGTGAGAGAAAGAGAAAGACAGAGTCTTATGTTGTGCTTTCTCTGTATTTGCAATGCAGTCATGCTGAGTGACTGCATTGCAGTTATTTTTAGTAGAGCCATCAATACAAGAACCTGCAGCTCTGTCTGCCATTTTCACTCTCCCCCTCTCTTTTCTCTCTCCCCCTATCTTTCTCTACTTAATTCACCCAGCAGGGGAACTGTGGGACAGAGATAAGTGCACACACACACACGCACACACACGCACATGCAGAATGGAGACTGTCTTAAAGAATTGTGTATGAGCTCTTTCTGATGATTCAGCAACTGTTCACCACACAATCCCATCTCCCTGCTGTGATTTCCCTACAGTTCTGACACAATGTCCTGACCTGACACGCCATGATAAGTGATAAAAGGCTTTCATCCGTGTATCAGCTGCTAATTATCTGCAATCATGACAAGCACTAGGATATTTTAACTGGGTGCTGTTTTTATAGCGCTGTGCTGTATAGCCCCGCCAACTGAAATCTCATTGGTCACAAATCCACATAACCACATAATCATTAAATACTTTATTTTTTTGGCTGTGGGTGTGTCATGTTGCATAGCAGTAGTGATGGGGAGTTTGATTCATCCCTGTGATTTTTTTTTTACTTGTTCACTTATTTATTCATTGAAGTCTCTTGGTATAAGTCCCTGAAAGATTAACTTAGATGATGTATTAAGAAACACAGAGTCATATTATAATTTATTCAAATTTGCATGCCTACAAAGAGACTCCAGAAAGCATAAATTTAAGCATCATAAATGTTTTCCCGACAAATGACAAGCAGATCTATTGTATTTATTTTATATTGTACTCTACCTTCTGTTCATGACATTTATCAAGTTATTAAAATACAACAAAATCCTAATATTTCTATATATTATATATAGATTTTAATCAGAATTATTTTAGTATTAGTTATATACTATTGTATTGTTTATTATTATTTTGAAATAGCTTTTAATTTTAGTGAATTTGTTATGTGATTTTGTCATTTTCAATTTTCCATTTTTATTTTAGCTTTAGTTTTAGTAATTTTAGTACTTAAATTTAGTACTTAAATTTCATTTATGTGCAGAAACAACATTTTTTATTTATTTTTTTTGTTTCATTTAATATTTATATTTCAGCTTTGTTAACAAAAGCTATTTTTAATATTGTAGTTTTAGTTAACAATAACAACACTGCTTCTTTTTTTGGTGTGAACAAGACAAACTCACATGACACTAGCAATACGCCTCCGATGTTCAGTCAGGAAGCAGACTGAAAATGATTCTTTCATGTAAAAAGATTTTTTTCAGAAACACTGATTTGTTTACAAATCTGACTGTAGCATTGTGCCCAAGTGGGATAAACGTACTGTAAATTTGACCCTGACAAGTCCATTGACTGACAAAATGTGCTTCTTTTTGTGTCTATAGGTATAAACAAACCATCCCTAAACTGGACCCTCCACCTCAGCCCCTGAACCGCAAGCGTTCAAATAGGACTCTCTCTCCGGGTGTCGAAGCAGAGTCAAGATCTTCAGCTGTAGCCACACCTGTAAATGGAAACAAACTCACAAATGTAAACAGTAGCTCCTCGTTTCCTGACATCACACTATGCTCCGTTTCACCTGGTGATTTCTATTCTCACACCAACGGTAACAGTGTGTCATGTTCAGCCAGCGAGGATTCTGGCGTGCGCTCGGATGACAAATCCTTTATATCCCCCCAATCCAGAGACGACCCCTCTGATGACCAGAGCTCTGCGTTCATCTCCACTTCCAGTACCTGCAGCAGCTTACCTGAGGATCATCCAGCTGTGGATGGAGTGACTCCACCGCATTCTACCACACCGCTGGGATATGAGCAAACCGTCCCGTTCTCTTCGCCTGTCAATGACACCTGCCTTCATATAAGCCTAAGCGAAGATGAGTTTCTAGAGGACAGCACCTATAATGTCGCCACCCCATGCAGGAGTTAGAATACCACACAAAATATGTGAGAAATCAGAATGATAACAACTCCACAGTATTGAACAAACATAATGAAGAAAGGAGGCATATTTGACAACTGATCTGTGTAATATTAGCCACAAGCTCACACTGATGTTATGCTGCATATTATTTTTTCGCTCCTTATACCAGTTATTTCCACTCCTTGTTTCGATCAATGACTCGCCTTTTTTTTTTTACCATGCCCTCAAATAATTTGATCTATAAAATTTGCTGAAAGAATATTTAGTATGATACAGAGTAGACTACTATTGACAGATGGATAGAGTGTATTTTTTTAGATTGAAATTAATAGTTATTTTTAGCAGTGAATGAAATGCATTGGCTCCCACTAAGCTGAATAGGAACTGCTTCTGTTAGTGCTGCCGATGTGTTTTTATATTATAAGTTCAGTCTATTTTTTTTTATTGGCGCAAATTGATTTATATATTGTTTGAATGTTATGTGGATGCTAAAGAGCAGTTATGTAGCAAAGAAATGCAGAAGTATGTTATGACTGGTGAGAAATAGATGAGAAACATAGAAATATGAAGAAATTGAGGTGGAAAAAAACTTTCACAAACTGTGCACATTTTGTTTCATACAGTAAGCTGTGTGACTGAATAGCTAAGTATGGCAGCTTGAATGGATAGATGACTGCAGACAAATAAGGGACTTGATTATGTCTAGACATCTTGAAGGGCTGAACCTCTCTGATTTTAATGCTTCACCAATCAAGGTAAAATGAGGGAAGATCATTATCACCTTTTCTAGGTGGAAAGGCTGCAAAGAAAAAAAACAGTAGTAGAGGAAAGTAGAGGTGTTGCATTAGGAATAAATGCAATAATTTTCACATCCTGTGAATGTGTACTCCCTGCACAGATCTCATTGCTTTTCTCAGTTAACTAGTGTCACACTGTTGTCCTTATGATCCTTCTTCAAATAAACCACCAGATTATCTACTTAGGAATTTAAAACAAAATTGAGCATTCATAGTAAAGCAAGTCCAAGTGTTACCTATCATTCCCAGTTCTCTGAGTCAGTTCAACTCTCAATGCTTTTTCTTAATATTGAAACAGTATCTCATCTAAATCAAACACACAGAAGAAGTATTATAAATATATATTGACTACAGATCATGGTCAACTGCTTTATTTTAAACAGACTGGAACACTCAAGACGTCAATGACCTAAAACTGTGAAATAAGTGTGCTAGTTGTTGAAAAAAACAAACAGTTTTCATGGTTTGAGACATGCAATTCACAGAGCCGTGGATTTGTGTATCACACAAAAGCATAATGTATCAGGGTGAATAATAATGAAAAGAGGCAAATTAGACGAGGGTTGGACAGAAGGAAGAACCAAAGGGATTCATGTCATTTTGAAAGCAATGGTGTGAGCAGGTGCTTTTAGCTGATATGGGTTAGCATGACAAAAACGGAAGGAGAAAGAAAGAAGATGGAAGTAGAGGAAGGAGATGAAAAAGAAAAAATAAATGGTGTTTTACCTGTATTGTTCAAATTAAAAAGAAGCAGTTGTGGCAATAAAAGTGGACTAAAATGCAAAGTGGGTTATTTTTGGAACAACATTCTTAAAAAAAAAAAGTTCAGTTTTCTTTTTTTTTCTCTTCAAACTATGTATATGTAAAATATTTTCCACAGACCAAAACTCTATTTTGAACTATTTTAAACTCTACTCTAAATAATGCAGTGCAAAGTAAAATAACCATTCACCTGAATATTTTTTAATGGACAAAAGACTCCTCACTGGCAGCAGGTTTTCATCTGATCAGTTTTCATCTTTCTTCAACCATGTGATATTCTGGTTATTAAATCTTCTCACATTCATGTTTGACATAATGGTTGACCTTTTTCTTACTGTCTCTAGCAGTCTGGCCCTCCTGACAAGTGGTTAATTTATGAGCTCAACGGGGGAGAATTCAAGACGTCAAGTGATTTTTGACAGTGCATGATTTATCAAGTATTTGAATCCTACCAGTTCCCACCATTTTACTCCTTTAGAGAAAACAGCATGATCTTAGGCTGTTTCCATGCTGTAGTGCCCAGAATGAAAATGGCAGAATAAAATTTGTCTCCTGCTGTGGGACTCCCTGCTTCCCACTTCACTTACAACAAGGGAATCCCTTTTCTGCAGGATACTCATTTCACAAGGGACACAGGATATTCCTCTTACTTCATCTTCACTGAGGAAGAGGGCAGAGGGGGATGGTAATAATGGATAAATGAAGGACATGGAGACTCTTCAGTCCAATCGATATTTAGGCTCATGTGAACTGCAGTTCTGGGCCCTTGACTGCTACACTGAAGATACTCTCCATACTCTCACGAAAAGAAAAAAAAACAGATGCACTGCTTCCTTAGGATATTGTAATCTTCAATATAGATTCATTTTACAATTATTCCTAAAATTGTGGATGTCTCTCTATATAGCATAATTTTTTACAATACCTCAGAATATAAGCAAATAAAATTGTTTTAAAGATTGCAAATGAGGTATTACTTTAGGTACTTTTGTCTCTGAACATCTTTATATAATTTATTTTTGCCACCCACTTAACATTCACACCTATATTTTATTTTCTCCAAACAGATTAGGCTACTGTGACTATATTTGATTATCACTCAACTCGTACTGTCCACTTCTTTTCATTTAAAACATAATTATTGGAACTGTTGTGTCACAAAAATCTACTTGTCACACTAATAAATTGGAATTTAAGGTTATGTAATGACCTGCAGAAAATCGTTTAAGTACTTGATTTCAATTAAATAACTGTTCTGTCAATCTCTGACTTAAGCCCTATTCAGAAGGGAATAGTTTTCTAAACTAAATTTTTATCACCCGACATCTGCAATTTGACTAACGAATGAGACTAACATCTCCAGGGGCCGTATGTATAAAGCCGCTCAAAGTAAAAGTTTAGTCTTAAGTGTGTCAAAATTCTAAGAATGACGTAATTTTACTCTTATTCCTAGACTTAAGAATAAGAGTGATTCATAAAGGTTCCTAAGTGTTAAAAGAGGTCTCAGCTCCTAAATTATTTAAGAGAGCTGGAGAGGTCTCCTAACCTATTAGGAGCAAAGAGGAGACGACAAACACTTTCCAGCGAAAATATATTGGACTTATATGATAATATGGAGTTGATAAAACGATTTACAACATACGTTATTTACATTTCATTAGTCCTCTTGTTTTTGCATGTGTTCATAATATCTTTGTATGATAGCATGGCCAAAAATGATGACCGCAAAATTAGGCTTGTTTCATTGCATTATTATCACAAATAAAACAACTGACTAAGCAACTATGCAATATGCTTACAAAATCTTACACATTTTTTTTTTTTAATTAAGGATGAAAATATGTCAAATTTCCTAGGCCGGACATCACTTTTGGCCACTACTATATGGCAGTTTATTACATTTTCAACTGACCGCCAAACCATACTGCAAAAACAACTTTTGTGAGGATTGTGGGCTTTCCTGGAGTTACTGGAGCCGTTGATGGAACTCATGTTCACATCATTGCTCTAACTGTAAATGAGGAGACATACCATTAAACAAAGCATTAGTAATAATTTGTGATAATTTTGCACAATGCAAAGCATTTAAAATACATTTAAATTAAAATATTTCAGTCTTCATTAAATGATTTTATTGTAGTTACATTAAATTATTGGTGTTGTGCTGCTGTGACTTTACATGAGCAGGCTCACTATTGGCTGATTCAGAGGT
>NW_015505191.1:1404073-1431774 GCF_001515645.1 Sinocyclocheilus grahami
TCAGCAGTCTTCCCCATGATTGTGTAGCCTAGTGAACCAAACTGAGAGACCATTTTGATTCGCTGATTGGCATGTCACCATATTCTAATTTGTTGAGATAGTGAATTGGTGGGTTTTTGTTAAATGTGAGCCAAAATCATCACAATTAAAAGAACCAAAGACTTAAACTACTTCAGTCTGTGTGCATTGAATTTATTTAAATTCACGTGCACCCTTAGATTTTGAGCCAAGTATATTTTCAATGCAGCTTCCAAAAGACAAAAAACCATCAGAATAATATTTTTATATTTAATACGATCACACCAGCTTGGTATAAACATTCAGTGCGGCACATCACCAGCTGCTAAATTCAATTCTGTGTTGACTGGTTGGCTCTTAACCCAGAAACAGACGCGTTTTTACAACGCTGCGCATTATAACCAATCACACACGATTCTGTTGAGCTTATGAATGCAATGACCAATCAGAAGCATTCAGATGAGTTATCGCTGAAACGCTGGTGTTTTGTTCACGCACTCGCTGACTGAATTCTGCTCTCCGGCAAGTTCTCTCATCAGAAACAACAATGAGCAGATGTGTGTATAAGATAAGATATTAATTCCACAGTGTAAACAGCTTCAGGGATTTTAATGGTAGTTTTTGAGAGTGCTTAAACACTGGTTAGACTATAATCAGTGAAAATGTTCTTTGATAATGTAAATGTTCTTTGCTCTCTTTCTTTACTATGAAAGTGTTATGATTAGTAACTTACAATGTTTTTATTAAATTCACATTAAATACAAAGTCAGTCGTATTAAACATTTTATGGCATGATTCCCATGTCTGGTACTTAAGTAAAAAGACAGGTTTTTATGCGTAGTTAATAGATTACACTATTAGGCTACTTTGCCCATCACCCATTATAGATCAACTAACATGATGTGTTTGGAAATATGTCAAATAAAAAGGAAAAAACAAATAAAACATAAGCCTACCTAGTACCTAAAGAATAAAAGTAGCTAATGAATAAGCACTAGTACTTAATGGAAAAGATACTAGTATCTAAAAAAAAGTACTAGTAGCATGAAAATAGATACTAGTACGGTTTAGAGATTAAATGTTAAATGGCTTGCCATAGTAGCTACATTTCAGAGACATCTATCTGATGTGCGTGTTTACATCGAAGACATATTTTTTAGTGTCTGCAATACGTATTGGATGATTCCTCAGATGTTAAATTAACATTTATAAAAAGTATTTAAGATGTTCATTGTTTAGAATGTTCGTAAAACTGACATCTTAAAGACGTTTATCAAATGCTTGTACACAGCAGATGCCTTCCAGATGATGTGATCTTTAAAAGACATCCTGCAGACGTAGGCTACGTGTGCATCTGGGTGTTTTCTAGAACTAATGTGGTTGCGTGCGTCACATATGACATATATGTTTCTTAATGAAATGTGTATTATTGTAATTTATTATAAAAAAAAAACATTATTTAAATAAACTTAACATGGGTTATAATAGTTGCTTATAATAAACCCACCTAAGAGAGCAGAGAAATCTATAAGGCCTACCTGAGGCTGATGATGGTGCTTGGCCAGTCTTAGCAATTTCTGCGATTTGGCTGTCCTTTTCCATCCAAATAGTGCTTTGGTAGATTTGGACGGGGTTGAAATCATAAGTATAGTCTGTGACACAAACTTCTCTGACGTCCTCCTGGAAAACTTGTCTTGTCCGAGTAAGGATTTAAATGTCCGATAATTTGGACATGTAACGCTTAACACATAATTACATTAAACTAAAACCAACATCAATGGTCATTACGTAGTTCCAACAGCATTTATAATAACATGATTTTTAGCTAAATATGGCAGGGGTATTTTGGTACAAACTTTTTTGAAAAAGTACTGAAAACATTTGAAAGTGATGTATAAACCCATGTTTCATATTAATATAACTTATAATTTAATATAGTTTTTTTTTTCTTTGTGGGACTTAGGGTTATAATAGTTGCTTATAATAAACCCACCTAAGAGAGCAGAGAAATCTATAAGGCCTACCTGAGGCTGATGATGGTGCTTAGCCAGTCTTAGCAATTTCTGCGATTTGGCTGTCCTTTTCCATCCAAATAGTGCTTTGGTAATTTGGACGGGGTTGAAATCATAAGTATAGTCTGTGACACAAACTTCTCTGACGTCCTCCTGGAAAACTTGTCTTGTCCGAGTAGGGATTTAAATGTCCGATAATTTGGACATGTAACGCTTAACACATAATTACATTAAACTAAAACCAACATCAATGGTCATTACGTAGTTCCAACAGCATTTATAATAACATGATTTTTAGCTAAATATGGCAGGGGTATTTTGGTACAAACTTTTTTGAAAAAGTACTGAAAACATTTGAAAGTGATGTATAAACCCATGTTTCCTATTAATATAACTTATAATTTAATATAGTTTTTTTTTTCTTTGTGGGACTTACAAAATAAATAGATTGTGAGTATTGATATATAGGTACTGTAGTACTGATGTGCCCATCCCTAGTAAATTACTCCTGTAACTACACAAACTATAACATCATTTATGCCATATCAGTTCTGAGTCTGATAATACAGTCAAGAAAAACAAGCTGATCAACCCGAATCACCTTTGAAAGTACAATTTATATATTTATTTTTACCACTATTCAGAAAGCAGTTGTCAGAAAAATTGTGAGAATGCAACAAAAGGTTGTGGTTGTACTGAGGGCTTTGTTGATGCACTGAGCAGCCATATTCAGAACTCAACTTGAGGCGGTGTTCCAGTATAAAGTTTCTCTTTCAAACTCAAAATTTCTGACTTATTTCTTTCACTGAAATTCATGTTTCATGATCTGTGTGACTTTTTCTGTTAACTCCATTATGTATTCAGTGTGCTCCCCATTGTAAAGAGACCGCAGGGTTAAGATGGGAGAGAGGGAGGGAGGGCTGGGTTATGTTGAATTGAGATGTTACTTTGCTTTCATTCTGACTTGTTTGCAAATTAAAAAAAAGAAATCTGACTTACAAGCACAAATGGAACGCACCATTATAACTACCTTTGTTTGAGGGCCAGCAGTAGCCAGCAGGCGGGTATTATGCAAATGTATTAAATGATGACGTAGCTACTGTATGTCACAGAAATAATGACGGACAAACATTGTAGGATTGAGGATTTCTGAAGTGGTCACCTTTATTTAAAAGACTCATATATCAGTCCAATCATGTTTTGCTTTAAAAAAAAATTATGTTAACATGTGGTTGATAACACAGGGTTTCACAACTCTGGCCCTCAAGATCTATGGTCCTGTAGAGTTTAGCTCCAACCCTGACCAACGCACCTGCCTGGCTTATTTTTTTTTATTATTTTTTTTTAGAAATCCCGAAGGCTAGCTTGATTGATTAGCTTGTACATATGTGTTTGATCATGGTTTGAAGATCAATTTTCCAATTAAATGTGTCCATATATTCTCACTCTCTTACTATTATAGATACACTAGAAAGAAAGAAAAATATTTGAGTCAGAAGCAACACTACAAATATGAATTCCTTGCAACCTTTGGATGGTATCTCCTTACTGTGACTCAGTATCCCTGGGAAGTAACAGACAAAATATGTTAGTGTACAAGAGACAAACGAAATCCACACACAAGATTAAAACCCAGTAGAAGTTATATTTAGAAGAATATATCTATTGGGTTTTGGGTTAAAACTAACTGGCACTCTATTAATAGCAACTGCATCATCACCACTAAACCCTTTACCTGGTTTATTGCCACATTGATCACCGTAGAGTCTGTGCTGTTGGTGGCTTTGCAGGCAAATGCTGAGATAAAGATGGAGATGATCAACTGAAGGATGGAGAACACCAGCAATATTCCAAGGATCCCTGAACCAAACCCCTAAAAACATACATTCAACATGCTCATATTGAAAGCAGTTCCACAAATAACATCCCAGCAATTATATTGATTTTATTCTGATGATAAGAGTGTATCTCAAAAATCAGGATATAAAACTTCACAAATCTTCTGTCATTTGCACACCCTCTTGTCATTTTATGATTTTTTTTCTTCTAAAGAAAGTATTTTAAAGACTGCTTTAACACAATTACAATGAATGAAGACTGAGCTTCCATGCTTCAAAAACACAAGAAAGCACCATATAAGCTAGAACTGTTCATACAACTTGTGTACTATATTTCAAATCTTTTCTAATCACCCAATAGCTTTATGTAAGGAACAACCTGGGGTTTATATTAAGATTTTCATTGATTAATGACATATAGGTAAATGATAACAGAATCTTTTTGGGTGAACTTTTACTTAAATAAAACCGCAATTAAAACAAAATAATGTACATTTAGTACCTGAGGATTTATACAGTCATGCTTATAGCAATTTGGACGAATCGATGAGGTGATTCCTATGTCTGCACCCATCAGAATAATGGATATCCCTGCAGTTATGGCACTGATCACATTCATTCCAAGAGAGGCTTTCAACTACAGGGGAAAAAAGCTTTTAAGTGCTAGGAATTGTGATGGCACATACTTGTAAAACATCCTAAACTCTGTAAAGTAATAATGAGTCAGATATTTTGATCTGTTAGTGGTAAAATAATGAATGTCTAAAAATAAAATGAACGTTGTTTTTTTTAAATAAAAAATAATGAATGTTGTGCTAAAAAAAGCTGAGTTTAATATCTAATGTTTAATATATGGTGATCAAAATATTGTGTGTGTGTGTGTGTGTGTGTGTATATATATACAATATAAATAATTTACATTACTAAATTAATTGTAGTGCAAGTATAACTGATGAATATGATAAGTTAGGCAAGGTCAGTTGCACACCTGATACAAATCTTGATCAAAATTTTTTTTACCACCTTTCTAAAGCTGCAATGAGAGCTTTACTGCTAACAGATTACGATGTCTGGACTGATGCTCAATTGTTGAGAGCTTGTGGTGATTTGAATTGAGTACAATTCAACAATTACTTGAGTAATGTAAATAATTACTCTCACGCTCAGATTTCAGCATATTGTGTGTGTACATACCACACATGGATGAAGTTTATTCTGCGCCTCAACAGACAGAGAGCCAGCACTGATGTACTGAGAAAGAAACACAGGACATGTTAAAGTTCATTCAGGAAATAAAAATTAAAAGGGAATTAAAGCTAAACTATTAAATTAAACTTACAATGAAAGATCCCCAGAAGGTGATGCCACTAGCGACAGAAATAGTTCTAAATATGGGGAAATTTGCGGTGAGTACAATACCAAGTAAGAAGACCATCACTCCAATCATTATCTGTACAGCCTAGAGAGCAGATATACAGTAGGTCAGGTGTTTTATTCATGATGGCATAACATTTATGGTTGGAGACACAAAAATAGAAGCTATTTGTGTTTAGTAGGGGAGAGCGGGGCACAAAGTAACACTTTTTGACTTTCTCAGTTTGTGTAAATCCACGTGGGGTTCAGAATATAAATCTTTTTTTTTATCCACAGTAATTTTACACTTGTCTAGTACAAATATGTCGCTTTGTTTCATAATTACAGTGTATACGTTTTTCTTTATTTACAAAAAATAGAAATGAAATGTGACAACATGCCCCGTAGGTGGGGTACATTGTAACATCTGAGGGGCACGTTGTAACATGACCATATAACAGCTTAAAATGTTATCTGATCGAATGAAAAAATTTTACAAGACAAACTAAAATATTTTGTTAATAAAATAATAAAATAAAATAATGGCGTTTTTTAAGAATTAAAAATAATCTGATTTTGGAGTTTGACAATGAACACATTGCAGCTTGGGACGGCCCATATACATGAGCAAAATGCTTTACGTCTTCACATATTTATTCACCTGTTTCTCGTTGTTTCTCATTAAAATTCATTAAATTAAATCGTGTAAATTACATCGTTAATGTCATAGAATAGTACATTGTAATGCAGTGTTACAATGTGCCCCATCTGTGCAACAGGAATTTAAAACTGGTTAGTGTCTTCTGCTAGTTATCAAAGCATTAAAAAACTAGCTAAACTGATAACAGATTGGAGATTAAAATAATAGCAGATTTGTCTCATTTTAAATGAATAATAAAAACTGAGATGAATTTCGGCCCAATTTTATTCTATATAATGTTGATATGGTAACTAATAAATACTGTAAATTTAGTTATGCTAGCAAGTGTGGAAATATTAAAATCAGGTGTGTTACCACTAACCTCGCGTTACTTTGTGCCCCGCGCTCCCCTACACTAAGGGACAACTGTCATTTTAAGTGATCTAAAAGAAATTAAACGCTAAGAATATTCCCAAAACTATACATATCATTATAATTCATTAAATGCATTACCCCCAGTGCCTTTGGTTGTGCTTTGAAAAATCCTTTAAGAGCTGAATTGTGAGATACTCCTCTGGCCTGCTGTCCATCAACAAAAACAACACCATCTTTTGCCTCCTGTGGATTTATTTGACAGGCAGTTGTGCCTGTGGCTTTGTTGTGGTTGTTTGACATTTACTTTCCATTTTTCTAGTTGTACCTTTGCTGTAGTCAACCATGTGGAGAGATTGCTGACATGAGCAGACTGTAGCATTGTAGCCTACAGTACTTGTGCACTCCAGATTTTTAGGCTGCTATGAGCATATATGTAGATATGTAGATAACTACAGCATATAGAAATAGCATCATCTGACTAGTTATAGTTGTCACAACACCACTACCAGAATCATTTCATTTTTCAGTGAAACACCCGTCACAGAGGCAGGTGGCTTTGAAGATACTGAGACAGATGCAGAGACCACAAATGCTTATCATTGATGTGTTTTCTTGTCATGCACAGGAAAAGCTTCTTGAACCCTGGTTTTAACTGACAGTAACATTTACTTTCTGACTCCAGACATTCCAAATATGCTGGGTCCCCAGTTGCATGTTAAAAATGTACTGGTCCCAAAGTCAAGCGTAAAACTAAGACTAAACATACAAGCCCAGTGTGTGGTTGCATTAAATGCTTAGACTAGTCTTACAATTAAGTCATCTAATGTTTTCCTTGTCATCTAAACTTTTTCAAGTCAGTTACATAAAAATGTAGATTGGTCTAATTTGAATCCAAAAAAGTAAGATTGATTGCCCTTTGAATAACTGCTACTGTAGTTCGTCAGACTTGTTCTTAATAAACAGTCTTAACATAATGACTAAGTTTGTACAAGCGGCCCCAAGATCTACTCATTTAGAAGCTTGGTTAACAAATGCAATCTTTTGTCCATGTCAAACATGAAATAGAAGAATAGCCATTCCAAATAATTCTATAATATACACAAATACTCTTGTTTTATTCTGTTCAGTTCCAGTAACACAACATACATACAAAAAAAAAAAAAAAACTTTTCTCAATTTTCTAAGGAAGCTGATACCGCTGTGGTAAAAGAGAGTTTACAATGGAAAGTATTGTGGTTGACTTTTATTCTACTTAAATGCATCAGTAGTTGGTTAAAAGTGTTGGTTAAAAGCTCCTTTTTTCTTTTTCTTTCTTTTTTTACTGGTCCTAAAATGGTGATTGAAAAATTATAATTTTTTCTTGAATATTGGAGCACAAAACATTGTAAAAAAAAAAAAAGGATTTAATTCAAACATGTGATGTATTTTCATGTGTGTTTGTGGCAAGGTGACAGGATCCTGACACTCTTGTCTGGTTCGGTTTACATTGAGATCAAGATACCCATGCTCCATGTTTGGTCTCTTGTTGTGAGCACATGGCTTGTGATTGTTTTCACTGACCGTGTGTACTTGTATTTCACACACAAAAAGAAGCTGCAGTATAATAATATTTTATGTGTTGCAGTCTAACAGCAATCAGACCACCACAGCATATTGAGGCCATGAGTTTTTTATTTTATCACAGAAGAAAATGAAGAAAAAAAGAATCAAAATCACACACAATTTTAATTCATCATTAAATGATTCATCCGCAGTGCCTTTGTTTTGTTCTTTGAAAAATTCTAAAAGAGCCGTATTGTGTTTTGTTCCTCTGGCTTGCTGTCCATCATGACAAATCTGTGGATTTACTTGGATGACAACTGTAGCTTTGTTAGTTGAAATGACATTGCTGCTTTCCATTTCACTGAATCACAAAAGGCTAAACTACAAATGCAAGATATATATACCATCCTGGTTAACAGATACAGTACAATCTTTGATGCATGTCAAACATAAAATAATATAACAGACATGTTAGTTACAAATGAGACTCAGAATCATTATCAGACAGAATCATTATCAGTTTTAATTCTGCTAGCAAGAGCCACACACCTGAAACACCATATTTTTATAGGCTGAGAGAAACCCACCTCAACCTAATTAAGTAGTCCAAAAGTATGAACAATTCTGTAGTTTACAATAAAGCTGTATGCTGTGATCAGGTTATACTGTAGGTTATTTATATTTATTTTACAATCTACTAGCTTTAACTTTGGTTGTGGCTTGTAATAGCAACACCACCATTAAATCATTTAAGTGCCACATTGACCACTGTAGAATGGATGTTGCTGGTGGCTTTGCAGGCAAATGCTGAGATAAAGATGGAGATGATGAACTGAGGAATGGTGAACACCAGCATTACTCCAACAGTCCACAAAATAAAACTCTGCAAAACATTCAACATGGCCATATATGAAAGTAGTTCCAAGAAAAAACATCCATCAACTACACTGAGTGAGTTACTAGAAATTATATTAAGCAGGTATTTTGAGCTAAATATGAGGGCATATCAACAAACAGGATTAAGCAAGAGGTCACAAAGAAAGAAAGAAAGAAAGAAAGAAAGAAAGAGAAGTCATTCTTCTATGGAACATGACACATTTTGAAGACAGTTTTTTGCGATTACAATAAATGGTAACTGGAGCTTTCAAGCTTCAAAGAAAACACAAATCAAAAACAACTGGATTGTTATTATTATTATTAACTTGATAATCTGTCCTTCTAGTGAGGTGTTGGATTGAGTCTTGAACTTCAGAAATAAATTAGTCCAAATAATGGACAAGTCTGAATTTGTGAACCGGAAAAATAAAGTTCATAAATAGGACTTCATCTGCATCTCTCATGAACTCTTATGAACATGCCAAGAAAAAGCTAAAGCAGATGCTAGAATTTTCAGTGAATAATGACTTAGAAGTCTGGTTCTTACAGAAAGTTATTGTATGGCTTGTAATATATTGTATTGCACAGATCACACGGACTGCTTTTGTGATAGTTTTAAAATTCTTGTCCCTAGTCATTGTAAATGTATGTTATAGAGTGACCCATGCAGTCTTCATTATATAAAACTGCAATTAAAGACTAAAACAATTTAATACACATTACTCATTAATAATGTAATGAGATAACACTGATAACACTCTGGCGTTTTGAGTGGTGAGTGGATTCTCACCGCCTCTGACTTGCCATCCCATTCTAGAAATCAACAGATATGTCTGTAGTTGGCGTTATTGCTCAATGCTGAAAAAACACTTTGTAAACAGAAATGCTCATGCCCTAGAAAAAAGTCAGCATGCTTGGAATAATCTATGCATTTCTTAAAATTGCATTAAAATAAATTAATTAACGAGAGGAACGTCACTCAGTAAAACGAAGTAAAAAAAAACTTTTTTACATTAGAAATTAGCTTGAGTTAAAGTAAAAGTACCCATCTTTAAATCTACTGTTGGTACAAATTTCACAAAAATGTACTCAAGTAAATTTAACGGAATAAATATACCTTGTTACTAACCACCTCTGCTGGATAATCCAATGATGTTTCTTCTAATTGTATGCCCATCAGAAGAATTGATATCCCTGCAGTTACAGCACTGACCACATTCATCCCAAGAGAGGCTTGCACCTGCATGAACAGAATGTACTATTTTTAGAAAATTTAAAGAACAGAATTAAAAGGCTTGCAGAAACCTGCAGTAGAGCTCTTATGACAAAATATTTCTTTCATTTTTAATGATCTAGAATAAAAGAAATGGCAAGAATATTCCCAAAACCATATATCATTAAATGCATTACCCCTAGTTCCTTTGGTTGTGCTTTGAAAAATTCTGTAAGACTATTGTGTTTTGTTCTTCTGGCCTCCTGTCCATCAACAAAAATAACACTGTCTTTCACCTCGTGTGGATTTACTTGTATGATAACTGTAGCTTTGTCAGTAGATATGACCTTGCTGGTTTCCATTCTTGGAGAAGTTTTGTCTGAAAACAGTGCCATTCAGATTCATATAGATACTTTCATTTGATTGTCTAATGGAATTTCAAGTACAAAGCGAAACTTACCAAGAGCGACACTAAAATAATTATTGATGCAAAAAAGATATATTACCTGGAATGAGATTTGTTGAGGTCTGGTAGCTCTCTCAATGTATCTTTGTGTGCGTAGACTCGGTGAAGAAGGTGGGGCTACAAAGTTTCTTTTGATTTCCACCTTCATCTTAAAACAGGAAGGTGCATTTTACATATAGAAAAAAATGGCTATTATTATTATAAAAATGCAAAAACAATTGTATAAAAATAGACAATAATAAAATTGTTAATAATAACTGTTAATAATTTGAAATGTATTGTAATTTAAAATGTTTAAATTGTGCTGTATGTAATCAGTGACAGTGTGCTGACGTCTTTTTCTCACACCATCACACCATACTCAGCAAAGCAGTATTACGAATATTTTCTATGCTAGGTGTCGCCAATGGCTTTTGCAAGGGGGGCCACTGACTGGACCATCACTGATTTAATTAATTATGCACAAAAAAATATTTAGAGGCAACTTTTTAGAGGTACCTTTGCTATCACTGATTACATACCTAATACATAATGATTATTTGTGGGTTTTCACTGCAAAACTACACAAAAGAAATGCTCAAATATCAGTGCCATTTATGAGAAAAGCCACAGCAAATTCAGTCATTTTGGGACACAAAAAATAAAACTAAAACTGAATAATCAGAACCTTTCAAAGAACACCAGCTCATGTGTCTATGTTCAAAACACAAACATTCAAATTATTTATAATTATTAAATTTTAAGCACAAAGAGTTACTGTATGTAGTCCGCAGTAGACTCATCATCGGCACTTTTACAGTTTTTTTCAACTGCTTACACACATTTTCAAAACTTTGCCTCTTTTTTTCAAAACTTTGCACACAAATCCAAGAATTGCACACACAAAATGTAAAATGCCTCACATCTCTTGCAAAATGAAGCACTGAATTCAAAATATCACAAACACATCTCAAAAGCAATCATTTACAAACACCTTTGCCATAATATTAATTCCTGTTCAATTTTTGTGTGTTACATAGAGAATTGTGTGTTGTGCTTAGCAATAAGTGTTTTATGAAATTGAAAACTGAGTCAAAGGCTGAGAATTCGAGTATGATTATGCAGATTTGGTGTGTGGTGTTTGAGTGTCAGGTTTCAGAAATTGTGTGACAAGTAAAGATTCTGTGTGTAAGCAGTTGAGCAGTTTGGGTAATGTGAAATATTTATCTGTAAAGCCACATCAATAAAATCTTCCTTTCTAGTTTTCAGTATTGCCCAAATTGTTATGACTTTCAGAACAAGCCTAAGACGTGAGCAACATGTTATGCCATATCAAAGCCATTTAGCTGATGCAGATAATTCATGAACTGGACACAAACACTTACTAATGGTGTGTGTGTGCCTACTTAACCATATTTTGGGGACAAATTTGTACCCAAAAGTGAGCTAAACGTGACAAAATCTCCAAAAACCTCCCTTTGGGGACGTCCTCATTGTAAAACAGGTATAAAAATAAAGTAAACAAAGTTTTTTTTTTTTAATTGTAAAAATGCAGAACGTTTCCTGTAAGGGGTAGGTCTGGTGTAGTAGAGCAATAGAATATACAGTTTGTACAGTATAAAAACCATTACGAAAGAACAGGCTTAGAGCTACTGCCCCCAGATGGCTCATTTTAGATAACACAAATGTTTTTGCCTTGTTCACTGACTAACTTTTTAAAATGCTGTTCATGTACATTATGTTCCTGATGAAAGTAGGAGATCATATCATACAGAATGTAGAATATGACTTAGTGTTTATCTAATAGTTTATTTGTTCATGACTATGCACACAAGACTTCTCCCTTTCTGCAACACACATCAATCTAAATGAGTCTGGCCTTCTTAATATGCTTTATTGGCTTGCAGACTCTCATTCATGTTTTTCCACATTTGATTAAACAGATCTATGTACAATGTAAATAAAAGTAGTTTTCTGCTGTAGGACATTATCCGTTATTCAAAGTCAGGGTACTTCTTTTTTTTTTTGATGGAGCATGTTTGATTTAGTTGTAGTTAATGTGGTCGATACTCATGCATGAATCCAAATGACTCCACTAGTTAAGGTTAACTCCTCATTGGTTCAGTTCATGATTAGTTCCTGTCCTTACTAGTCATTAGATCTTAAATACATAAATTATTCATTTAGAATCTTCATCATTTACATCACTTATAAACAGGGGCGTGTTATGCTGAGTTTTTTCACTAAAGTATATACATTTCTGTGACTTTGGAAGGTTATTTTATAACATTCAAATACTAATTCATGATTCTCAAAATAGGTTTTTAATTTTATTTGCTCATTTGGCTGGTTAGCATGGGCAGTTAGTCCCTTCTTGTATAAATGTCGTTAAAAAATAATCTGGTTATCAACACAGAATATAATTTTATTTCACAGTTTATTTCTGAACATTGGACTATACCTTAATAGAAGAAACATACTGCATTGTGCTTGTTTTTCTGTGTGCATACATGTTTTACTATACTTGTGAGCCAGTTTTATTAAATGTTTTCACAAATATATTTTTATTATATTAGTAGTAGTAACCTGACTCGAAAGACTCATAAATCAGTCTTTAAAAATAATGTTGGTTGCACTTTACTTTACAGTATGTGCACTTACCTGTACTTATAGTGTTCTTAAGAAAGTATAAGGTAACTACATGGGTTAGGGTCAGGAACATGCAGAGAGTTCCTGGGGGTAGGGGCTCAAATGTAAAAAAGCGGGTATTTATATATGGAGTATTTCCAATTTAACAATTACTACAGTAAAATTATATATATGCATATTTATAAAAATAAAGTCCTTTGTGTGTTCTTGAACTTGAATTGCATACACTTCACGTAATAGGCCTGTTGGTGGCACTTGGGCTTCATTTAACCAATGGTATATGTCAGTATGTAAGGAGTAAATGAAACGTTCCTTAAAATTAATGTGAATTCTACTTTAGCAATTTCAAGGAAGAAAAAAAAACTGAAAACAGAGAGTGGCTACATAGTTTTTACACTGTTCCACTTCACATTGTCCAATGAAATTTAAGCTTGTTTAAGAGGCACACAATGCACAATGCCATGTCTCTGACTTACAGATATAAGTAGAAATAAACAGGTTTTGAGTATATCGTTACTCTTTTGTACAATATTGACCACAATATTATTTTTGATAACTGTTGAAAGAGGGGCACTTTTGGTTAATTTTGGAAAAAGGGCAGGGGACTTGAGCCCTCTGCACGTGCCTGGTTAGGGTTATGTTTAGGGTACGTTCAGGGCTAGTACCTAGTTATTACTCAGTTATTGTAATTACTATAACCAAGTACATAGTATGTACATGTGGAACAGGACTGTAAAAAAAGTGGTACCATAACGTCAATATGAAGTTGACATATAGTACATATAGTTCTCAACTCTATACAGCCCTTATATAGCCCTTACGGTCTATGATCCTGCATAGTTTAGCTCCAAACATGATCAACTCACCTTTGCCTGTAATTTTTTTTAAATCCCAAAGGGCTTGCTCATTTTTGTTTGATCAGGGTTATAACCAAACGTTGCAGGTCAATTTTCCAATAATTATAAAATATTCACAAATCTTCACAAGTCCTTCTGAAGCTTCAAAGTTAGAGTCCTGCTCAACATTAAACACCTGAATATGATGGTCTAGTAAGTGCATATGGCTATGTCGCAAATGTTTCTGCCCCAGCAGTCACAACATGATTAAAATTATAATTTGAAGAATGCTATATATTAAAAAGCTTTACATTAACTGACTTTCTATTAATGCAGCAAATGAAATGACAACCATCAATGGTTTCATGTTTTACATTACACACAGTTTAGCATTATGTGATTCATTTACAACAAAACATAAGAAAACATGTTTTGTTTTTCCTATTAAGGATGTCTTTCCTAATAAAAAAGCACCCAATAATTGACTTGTAGTTCCTAAACCTTTTTCATAAACAGGGCCTGTCTTTGGGCAGTGTATAATGAACAGTTTAGGTGGGTGACTCTTAAAGGGATAGTTCACCCAAAAATGAAAATTTGATGTTTATCTGCTTACCCCCAGGGCATTACCGCCACCTATCTCTTAAATGGACCATTGACACTCTATCTACAACAGGGATCCTCAAATCTGGCCCACGAGATCCACTTTCCTGCAGAGTTTAGCTCTAACCCTAATCAAACACACCTGAGCATGCTAATCAATGTCTTCAGGATCATTAGAAAATCACAGGTAGGTGAGTTTGATCAGGGTTGGAGCTAAACTCTGCAGCGCATTGGCCCTCCAGGGCAAGATTTGAGGAACACTGATCTACAATCTCAATTAGGAGTGGCAATGGTCCATTTGAGAGATAGGTGGCGGTAATGCACTTATTAGTCTGCAATCTGTCGTAAAGCAAAGAAGAAGAAGAAGACGCGCCGGCTGTTGAGAATGCACTCAGGACAGTTCGAGCATTGCGGTGAATCAGAGGTAAAAAACGATATAAATACTGTTCAGTTTCTTGCACAGACCGATCGTTTCATGTATTTACACATCAATGTATCATCACGAGACATTTTGTTTGTGTATGTTTTTTTGACTCTCAAAGCCGTGATTCCCATTCACTTCCATTATATGACTGACAGACTGCAACGGTTTGAGTTAAAAAATCTTTGTTTGTGTTCTACTGAAGAAACAAAGTCACTTACATCTTGGATGCCCTGGGGGTAAGCAGATAAACATCAAATTTTAATTTTTGGGTGAACTATCCCTTTAACCACTGTAGCGTCTGGACCACTCAAACACACAATATATATTTTGTAATATATTATTCTGTAACACCCCAGGAAGCCGAACAGGCCCCTGGTTCCATGGTAACCCTGACACCCGATACATTTACGACCTCCTGGAATTTAGGTGAAGAAAATCACTTCCTTGCCCATAGGGAAAATCCACAAGGGAAGGACTTTTCTTTGCTAATTAATTAATAGGAAAACCTTTCTTTGAATGAACACACATGATCCTTCAGGTCATTGGGTATATTATTGTCATCGTGTATTTTGTCTTTGAAATTGTATACTGTTATGCAGGCTTATAATCGAAACACACTCCTGCCAGCTTGCATATATATAACTCTACCATGTTTAGTACCTATGAATTCGTATTCGGATGATCTAATTGAGACTGTATATTGTATGTTTACACCTACGCAACATATTAGTGTTCTAAGAGTCTTTAATAATTTTTATCCGAGTTTCATATGCAAATTACCATGCTTTCAAACAAAGGGCCATAAAAATGCCCCAGTATCTCAGAACTCCCACTTGAGATTCCGGACTTCCTCATTGGACAAGCCCATCTTGAGAGGCGTGAATCTTTGCAGGCTTTAAAGGCCGCACTTCATGTGACCCCCCCAGTCGTGGTTCTGTTAGGTTTCGATAAGACGCTCCAACGCTCCAGAACATCCTAAGCTCGTGCCAGGCTTCGGCCTTGTCCTTTCCATTCATCAAGATCCTCTGACTCAAAACTGGTTCTTTTCATTGACCAACTTCAGCAAAGATCAACTGGAAACTTCAGATGATGGGCAGTGGGCAGTGGGCAGCCATTTATGCTGTGGCGCCCGGGGAGCAGTTGGGGGTTCGGTGCCTTGCTCAAGGGCACCTCAGTCATGGTATTGAAGGTGGGAGAGAGCGCTGTACATTCATTCCCCCCACCTACAATCCCTGCCGGTACGAGACTCGAACCCACAGCCTTTGGGTTATGAGTCCGACTCTCTAACCATTAGGCCACGACTTCCCATAGATTACATCAAACCTCTCTTTCAAACAGACGAGACATGCAAGTATCAAACTTAGTCTTATTAATTAGGTATCATTTGCAGGTGTGTTTGAACTAAGAATGTGATGTTTCCCTCGGGCAGATCTGCTGAATATGCAAATGGTTCTATAACTTCCTATTCTTATTTCTCTTCTCTTTACTGTGTTAAGCTTTGAACCCTTTCCTATACAAACTGTGTGTGTGTGTGTGTGTGTGTGTATGTTAGACCAGTTTATGTGTTTATGTAGTATGTTAGACTAGTTTAAGTGTTTATGTAGTTAATAAAACCTTACTTGTATCACACTTGACGTGGTTCATTGTTTGCTCATAACTGGAGTCACTTAATCATGCAGATTTATGCTACAAGCTTTTGTAGAATTGTACAGTAAGGAAGTTATTTCCCTTAACCAGGAAATTAACGTTCTTAGAATTGACAAGACAGTTGACCCTGAGAGGTCAGCTAAATATCTACAGCGGATCTAAAATATTCATAATTAATTATAACTAGTTATGATTAATTATTCATATTTCCCATGAGCTGATTCGTTACACCACATACCTGGAGGGAATATTGTATATTTAAATATATATTGGATATATATTGGTTGTTGAGATAAAACTGACTAAATAATTTACCAAATCAGTGCCACATTGACCATTGTGAGTTTGAGTTTGCTGGTGGCTTTGCAGGCAAATGCTGAGCTAAAGATGGAGATGATGAACTGCAGAACACCAGCAATATTCCAAGGATCCCCTTGGAAAAAAAATCAACATGCCCATATATAATGTTTTCACTGGCCAACTTAATTTTATTTTGTAAATATATACAAATTTTGATGGCTGCAAAACACTCCAAAATCGTTAGGACAGAGACATGTTTCTGGAGGACCTGGAGAACCCTAACCCTAATAAAAATAAATAGTTATGTCTGATAACACTGTTCTCAGTAACTAGTGAAAATACACAACCCTGTTTTTTATATATAGAGCTATACGGACATCTAATGGCTACACCAAGGTATTACAGATGTTTTCCCCTCACAGATGTTTTTCCCCAGTGGCGCTAACCTGCCTCATTCAATGGATTTTAATTACTTTTGCACAATTTGAACTTAAATACTGCATGAATTGAAAACAAAATATCAATTGTGAATATTGTTTAGTAACATGTAATCCCTTCAAAATACCAAAGAGTAAAGAAAAAAACATCACTGAAATGAAATATAGTATATTCATTTCATAAAAATAAATGTTTTATACAACTATATGGTTTCCGGTCTGCTTTGACCACAAACAACATGACTGTGACTCCTAAATGAACAATATCAGAAAATAGTAATAATAAAATAAAATGAAATAATTATGATAATTATGATGATGTTGATGATGACTATGATAATATGATAATATAAAAAAAATGGCTTAAGTTATCAGAAACAACAATCAACAAACAACAAAGTTCCTTGCAACTTTTGGACAGTAGGATCTTCTCATTGTGACTCAGTAACCCTGGAAAATAATAGACACGATATGTTAGTAAACAAGAGATTCAGACTAATTTTCAGTTTTAATTTTGTTATTATTACCAACAGTTGGGGGGGCGGAGGGGGTTAATGGGCGCTTGACTGATTGCACAGACACTATTGGAAGAGAGCTAAACTGGATGATGACATCACTGAATCATCAATGAATTGACTTTAACTGAAAAAAATGACTATTTTCTATTGTCCTCTTGCATGATTGACAAACTATTTTCCTGTTTGACACTGTAAAGCTGCTTTGACTTAATCTGTATTGTATAAAGTGTTACATAAATAAAGGTGACTTGACTTGACAAGTAAGTTCCACACACCATAACAACTGTTTTTATAGGCTATGTGAGGAATAACCAGGAAAAGCCCATTGGCACACTCTTCACCTGTCTAGTTGAATGAAAAAGGCTGTAGTTTACAATAAAGTATGCTGTTGTTTTTTAATTAGGAGTAAATAAGTTATGTTATATGTAGCATAACTACATTTCAACATTACAAGTTTAAAGATAGTTAATTGTAAATTGAACTAGACTATAGAAGACTATTATTATATTATTATTACTATATTATGTAGTAGAATACAGTTTACATTGGACCATATTATGGTCACTTTATAATTCCTATTTATTCTGCTAGCTTTACCATTGTAGTTGTGGCTTGTTTAATGTAAATTAAAATACATGCATGGATAAATCTTACTGCCATTAATTATATAATTATAGTAATTACATCACCATTACACCACTAAAAAACATTTACCTAGTTTAGTGCCACATTGACCACTGTAGAGTCGGTGTTGCAGGTGGCTTTGCAGGCAAATCCTGAGATAAAGATGGAAATGATAAACTGGAGGATGGAGAACACCAGCAATATTCCAGTGATCCCCATATTATTGCTCTAAAGAAGAACAAAAAGGAAATTCAACATTCCCATATGAAAACAGTTTAGCGAATAATATCTCAGCAATTATACTGAGTGAATTTATCAATATTATTACATTACTAGGAGGCATCATATGCCTTTCAAACTCTTGGAACATATCTGGTGCACAAGTCACATGGACTATTTTTTTCTTGTTTTTTTATACTTTAGCTGTGGAAATTTCCAGTCCATAGTCATTATAATTGTATGGAAAAGAGTGACCAGCACAATCTCTATTAGTAAAATTAGTAAGTGATGACACAATTGTCATTTTGGATTGAACTATTAATTTAACCAAATAAAACAGCAATTAAAAACAAATTTAAACAGATCATATTAATTTATTGCAAATTGTACATTTAGCACCTTCAATTTTGAACAAATGACAGTGTCAGTACGATTGTAGTTATAGGAGCATCTTCGATAGGGCATTGGAATGTAATGCATCTCTACGGCCATCAGAGTAATGGCGATCGCTGCAGTTATGGCACTGATCACATTCATTCCAAGAGAGGCTTTCACCTACAGGAAGAAAGGTTGATGCTTAAAAGGTGACATATTGTTATAATAATGGTGTACACATGTAAAACGGCTTGAAAACTGAAAATCAGACTACTGTGGTAAAAGAGAGTTTATCATGGAAAGGTTTGTGGTTTTGTGGTATTCTGTTTACGCAAATGTATTAGCGTGACTAAAATCTCCCTTAAGATTACTCATCCCAAAATATGTTGATACAAAACATATATATATATTTTTTAATACTGGAGCATCTTTTTTTAAAATATAGTTCTCATGTAAATACAAGTTACATAAAAAGCTGTTGTTCTTGTTTGTTTTAATTCAAAATTATGTAAATATTAAGGCAGCGAAAGGTATATATAGGAAAATGGTGTTGATTTTGTTGCTATTTGGTTTTTAAGAGTTTGAGAATAAAATCACAAAGTCCTTTTACCCCGTACCCACTGTACCCTACTTTTCAGCACATTATATATACATACCACACACAGATGAAGTTTTTTCTGCGCTGCAACAGACAGAGAGCCAGCACTGATGTACTGAGAAAGACACACAGGACATGTTAAAGTTCATTCTGGAAATTAGAATAAGAAGCTAGAAAGCAAAGCCGTCAAAAAGAAACTTACAATAAGGGATCCCCAGTAGGTGATGCCACTAAAGATAAAAATGGGTAGCTCAAAGGTATTGATATTAGTGGTGCATACAATACCAAACAAGAAAATCACCACTCCTATCATTATCTGGACAGTCTAGACAGGGCAGATATGGGTTAAATGTTTATTCATTTTTTATTTATTTATCTTTTCCCATAATGGTATATCATTAATGTTTGAAAACACACACACACACACACACACACACACACAAAGAAAAGCTACAGTAATGTTTTATGCACTACAGCCTTAAAGTAATCAGAATGGCACACATATATTCACTTCAGGACATATGACAACACAGTTTTATTTTCTGTTCATTTTATCACACAAGATAATATGGCACTAAAATATTCCCAAAATCATTTATAATTATAATTCATCATTACCCCTAGTGCCTTTGGTTGTGCTTTGAAAAATCCTTTAAGAGCAGTATTGTGATATGCTCCTCTGGCCTGCTGTTCGTCATCACAAATAACATTATCTTGTTTCACTTGTGGATTTACTTGGATGATAACTGTAGCTTTGTCAGTTGACATGAACTTGCTGCTTTCCATTCTTGGCAAAGTTTTCACCTGCAATTAAAAGGAAAGTTCACCAAAAATAATAATTCTGTCATTGCTTACTCGCTCTCAAGTTGTTCCAAATCTGTATAGGTTTCTTTCATCTGTTAACCACAAAAGAAGAATTACTTGAAGAATGATGTTAACCAAACCTTTGACAGTAGCTACTGAAAATAAAAATTAAAATTATGCAAACCAATGGCTACCAGCTACTGTTTTGTTACCAACATTCTTTAAAAAATCTTCTTTTGTATTCCACAGAAGAAAGAAATGTATACACCTTTGGAACAACATGAAGGTGAGTATATGAAAGAATTTTCATTGTTGGGTAAATTATTCTTTTAAGCCTTAAGCATTAAAATTTACAAATTGTCTGCTTTTCATGAACAATACATCTGCATTTATATTTACAGCATTGTCTTGATTGATAAAACTGTGATACTGCCAGTGTTTCTAAAACAAAAAAATTACAAAGGCTTTGTTAGATTGCATATTGTCATAAAAAGTAAAGGTAGAACAAATGCACAGCTAAAAATGTTATCACTGTAATGTATACTCATATAATACCTTGATTAAACACTTAAGATAAAAGTATAGAGAAGTTTTGACAAGGATCCCAAAAAAATAAAAAAAAAATAAAAAACTTAAATGAGCAACAAATTACACTAAAACAATAGCTGGTATGAAATATCACAAAAAGTCCAAATGTTATTGTAATTTGTAATTGATGTATATCAAAGTGTGTATATAAAGATACACTTTATAATTAAAATAATATTAAGTGTTACCTGAGCAAATGATCAATTAAATATATTTCACCTGAAATTAAATGAGTTGTGTTGATGTGGCTGTCTGATCGTTCTTCTGGTGTATCTTTGTGTGTGTGGACTGTGAAGAACCGCTAAGGAGGAGCTTGTGTCATATGATCTTGCATCATACTTTTAAGGATTATTTTGATGCCCTTCCTCATAAAATTCAAAGGGCTTTACATATAGATAAAAACTACAAGGTAGCATAAATTATGGCCACATTAATTAAAGGGACACCGGAGCCCGAGACCAGATAGGCATCTAGCTAGGCTCTAGCTAAGCCCACCCAAATGTCTGACTTACCCAATCAAAACTTAATTTGTACAATTTAAAAGTAAATGCACATTACAATAGCCCATTTTTGCTGCATCACTTAATGTAAAGTGTTACTTCTCTCTCTATGAAAATAGGCTACATGATGTTTTTATTTACTTAAAAATCTGCTTTGTTTGTATTGAGCCTTTTCCTGCAATGGGATCAGATCTTGAAATTGAGAAACAGGATAAGTCAGATTCATGGACAAAGCTGAATGGTTTTGTGAACTGAAAAATACATGTAAAATAACATGTAAATATTAATATTAATAATTTTCAGTGAATAATGACTTACTTCTCAGCCTGTTTCTCACACAAAGCTATCTTATGGCCTGGAATATTGGGCACAGATCATATGGACTGCTTTTGTGATAACTTCAAATGTCTTGCCCCCAGTCAGTGTAATTGTATGTTACAGAGTGACCAGTACAGTCTTCAGAATTTCTCGATCTGTGTTCTACGCATCCAGGTTTGGAGTCATATACGAGCAAGTAAACAATGACAGAATTTTCAACTGTGCCTTTAAGTAAATAACTGCTATTAAAACACTAAAAACAAATTAATGCACAATTAAACATGAATACAAAATATTGCACATTGTGAATATAATACCTCAACATATAAACTTGGATGATCCATTGATATTAATGCTAACTGTATGCCCATCAGAAGAATGGCCATCCCTGCGGTTATGGCACTGAACACATTTATTCCAAGAGATGCTTTCACCTGCAGGAACAGAATGTACTAGTTTCAGACTACTAGGAGTATTTTTTAATACTCAAAGACAGATCAGTGAAAAGCTTGAAACTTACAATTACTTTTAAGTAGGGGAGACCTACTTTAAAAAAAAAAAAGTATTGGGGGGTGGGTTGTGTAACATCTTTTCCCATTTACTTCTACTGGACCAACAAAGTGGATGTTATAATAATAATAATAATTCTGAAGTAAATTTGAAAGACTCTAACTGCATTTAAAGACTCTAATCTACATAGTGATATGTTGGAGATTTACATTTAAAACAGCTAATTTGGAGCAGACAAATAGGAAAGCATATCAAAATTAGACATACATTGGGCAAAACACTGGGTTACAGACGTTAAAGCAAAAACTCTTACAACTATCCAAAGCCTTTTGTTTAGTTGATACAAATGTAGTTGCAATCTTGATCACTGGTCCAGTTTTTTGGTCCTTTTACCAGCAGTAGCTTTACAAGCTACAATGAGACAACCAATCTTTGCTAATAGATGATATCTGAACTTCTGCATTTATGACAGCTTGAGGTGATTTAAAGTGCACAGTTATAACTAATACTAGTGGGAAAATATATTAAAAACAATGTGTTATAATGTGCCGAATCAGTCGGGGTTATGTACATACCACACATGGATGATGTTTATTCTGCGCAGCGACAGACAAAGAGCCAGCACTGATGTACTGAGAAAAACAAACAAATGACATTTAAAGGTCATTCTGGAAATTAAAATGAGAAGCAATAAAGCAAAACCATTAAATAAACTTACAATAAGGGACCCCCAGTAGCTTATGCCACTATAGTCAAGAATTGCAGAATAACTGTAGACATTGGAGGTAAGTACAATACCAAGTATGAAGATCATCGCTCCAATCATTATCTGGACAGTCTAGAGGGCACACATAGGTCAGGTATTTTATTCATGATGGCATAAAATGTGTGTTTGGATACAGTGATAGAAGAGATTAAATACTCAGAACATTCCCAAAACCATATTTTATAATTCATAATTAAATGCATTACCCCCAGTGCCTTTGGTTGTGCTTTGAAAAATCCTTTAAGAGCCGTATTGTGATTTTTTCCTCCGGCATGACCATCAACAAAAATAACAGTGTCTTGTATCACCTGTGGATTTACTTCGATGACAACTGTAGGTTTGTCAGTTGAGATGACCTTACTGCTTTCCATTCTTAGAAAGGTTTTGAATTTCTGCAATAAGCACAAGTTTATATTGTGCAAGTTCAATAAGAAATGTGAACACAGGTCTTTGCATACAGGAGCAATTATTACTAGTTAAAGATGACAAAAATATCTCTGTTAATCAGACACTGCAAAAATAAATAAATACACGCATACATAGAATTTAGTACTTCAGTAGGTTGTTATTTGTCTATTTCATATCTTTGTAATAAACTGGCAACCAACAAAAACAGTGATGGTAATGAGAAAGCCACATGAGGAATCAAAGCTCATCACAAGTAGATTTTCCACAAGCTGAGGTAAATATTAACAAATAGTAGGTGCACGACACCATCATGGTAACACAGATGACACAATAAAAAAATGTGATAAACATTAATTTAACAACATGAGATGTAACATATAAAATGTAAGAAGAACTAAGAGGAAATATAATAATTTCAATGTAAAAACAGCAAATGTGAAGTGCCACAGGCAGTTCTGGGAATGTCAATTTATGGTCTTTCACTGTAAATTATAGAATTACTTGGACATTTTCACTTTCATAAATTGAACAATATTTTACTATAAAATTACATTAAATGTCCTATTCGATTTATTACAGTTCATTGTATAGCGTAAGGGAATTTACCCTTAACCAAATAATATTTTTTTACCATTTTTTGTTTACTTTTACTGTTCCAAATGCACACATTTTTTAGTGTTGCTAAATAGCTTTTTGACAAAGATACCTTTGTCCAGCCTAATGTTCTAACAAATCAAAAAACATTTAAAATGAGTTTTTAGCACCACACAATAAATGAGCAACAACTTACACTAAAAAGCACACAATATAAAAAAGAACATTGATGTTAATTTATAAAATATCTTACCTGAAATGAGATTAGTTGATGTCTGGTAACTCTTTTTGTATCTTTGTGTGTTGACTCTGATCTGAAAGAACAGTTAAGGAGGGGCTTGCTTTTAGTAGAAACTTTCTGTTAATGGCCACCTTCGTCTTAAAACACAAAGCACTTTGGTGAAAGATAATGTTCATCGCAGCATAACTGGCAACTGATGACAGATAATATTTGTTTTATTATTAAAATATCTGCATATGCATTTTAAACAGGCCAATAATAATAATAATAATAATAATAGTATGTACATGTGGAAAATAATGTGTTTTTTTAACCTTAAACCGCACTCACACATTTCATTACACCAAAAACACAAAATAATGTTATTTTTAGCAACATCATATGACCCCTTTAAGAATAATCAGAACTCTTCTAAGAGCACTAGGATACATGTTTAAAATATATACAGGAAATTATTTATAAATTAAATCCATTTAAATAATTGTTTCATTGGTTCAAAGTCCTAGTTACAATATATAACATTCTTTGCTCTGTTACTGTTTAGATTTTTGGCACAAAGAGCTGTCCTTAGTCTTGTTACTTAGTTACTTGTTACTAGTTACTTGTTACTAGTTACTTGTTACTTGGTCCACAGTAGACTCACAGCACACTTTTCATTCTATCAACAACCATATTACTGCAAAAAGGTGAAAAAAAGCAAGAAAAGAAAAAGAAAAAAGAAAAATGTTAGAAATCAAGCATTCCTGCAGCTCAAACAGTAGAACATGGCACTATCCATGTTAAGATCATGGGTTAAATTCCCTGGGAATTCAGGGACTGATTATATGTATATATTTTACAACTCAGACAACTGCTCTAGTATCACACCAATCAAGTTGAAGGTGGTTTACCATGGAACATTTGTGGTTGCCTTAGTTCATTTCCTTTTGCTAGCCGTACATTTGCTGCCTTGTAAGCTATTTAACCATAAAGACTGAACTTAAGCAGACTTGTTAACTTTGCAACATCAGTAAAATGTTTGTTTTCTGTTTTTAGCATTGACCAAATTGAAAGCAAATGTAAGACATTTTAGAATAAGCATAAGAACATGTGAGCAGCATACACATGATGGCAAATTTTGAGCTATATTTTAAAGGTATTACTTTTAAAGGTAATACTTTGTTTACTGAAATGCTGCTCAGAAACACTGAGAACGGATGCAGAAGAAGATGAGCTGATTTACAAACCACAAACACTTACAGATTACATGTTTTCCTGTCATACACAGGGACAACTTTTTGTTCATTAAACAGAATTCTGGTTTTAATGGACATTAAACACAGAATTCTGATTCATGATCTCAAACATGCCTATAATCTCCAAGTGAACATAAATGTACTGACACCAAGATGAAATGTAAACCTTACAATGAAACTTTTCAACTTAAACTTTTTATTTGTTACAAAAAAAGATACAATAAAGTCAACAATTAAGTAATCTGATGCACTTTTAAATTAAAATTTTAATTATATCAATGAGGCGGTCTAATGACACAGAAGCATGTTTGTGCAGATGGCACATTTAGATAATACAAATCTTTACCTTGTTTACTGAGGGGGGGGGAAATCATCTTGCTCCTGTTCTCATTTTTATAGGACATGTTGTTCATGTAAATGCTGTTCCTGATGAAAGTGCATGTGTAAATGTGGCATTCAGTATTATCTTCATAAATGTTCCTGAAACAAATGACTCTGAATGTGTTTATGTAATAGTTTATTATTGTTGTTCATTACTGTCCACACAAGCCTTTTCCCTTTCTGCAACACAAATCAATCTAAATGAGGACTGAGGGTCTGGTTTTCTTAATAAGCTCTATTGACCTGCAGACTCTCATCAATGATAAAGTCAATTGTAAACATGCATGCGCGCACACACACACATACACACACAGCCAACTGAATGTATAAGCAGTATATATAAAACAGGAAAGCATTATTCAGAAAGCTGTACTACCAAAGAGAAGCACACACTGAATTGTATTTGCAGTGGTATTAATTATTAAACATCTTCTCCCAAAAGCATTGAGTCCAGTAAAGCAGTGTGAAGTGAGAAAGGTCAAGGACAACCCTCAAAAGACTAATATTGATTTTTCTAATGCATTTTTGTTGGTTTTAAAAACATCTAATCATAATATATACACTAGTCAACATTTAAAATGGATCAAAACCTTTGTCCTAAAGCCTAAAACCAAAATGTGTGGTTTGATGAACTTTGATGAACTTTTTTTGATCCACTTCAAATGTTGACTATCACTTCCTTTTCATGTCTCACATTCTGTTCTCTTTTCTCCTAACATGAAGTAGTATGTGTAACTGCTAATGTTTCTTAGTCTTTTTTTAATATTAAAAAAGAAAAATGTGTGCACAAAAACACAGGCTGTTTCAAATTTTTGAATTTTGTTACCCAACTGTTAAAAAGCACGGACATTTTTTTCTTTCTCTTTTTTTGCTTAAATATCTCACATAGTCCTGTAAAATTTAAACGGGCATCTTTTATATTAGGACCTAATGACCTCTCTCCAATGATAGATTTGGAGCATTGATCTGGATGAGGCTGTCAGCTGTGCCTCACTGTGTGTCTCCCTTTCAGTCTTTGCTTCTCCAAGGCTTTGCAGTCTTGTATTAATAATAGCCAAGCATTGACCACTCAAAATATAATTCTGGGGCAGAAAATGAAAGAACCGGTGTCTGGACCAAAAGCTGGACTTGTTTTTGTTAAGAAGTTGAGCAGATCGATACCACCCATGAAGAGGCTCTGTGTCCTCACAATCGATTCTCTGCTGACTTCCACAGAAGACGTGATGGATTTGTGCTAGTATTTAAACCATTTTTTAGTAGAAAGTAAAGTCATATATACAGTATATATATATATATGAGGTGGCTCTAGACCACTTTCAACTTGCTTCATACACCTAAATTCAACATGAATTGTCCTAAAAGGACCAGTGTAATATAAATAATAAAAAGTACAAATAAAAGATTAAGTGAAATCTAATGTTTAATTATTATCATATTTCTAAAGCATTTAAAATGTAATGTCTCTGATTACTTAATTTTAGGGAATTAATTATTATTAATTCATTCAGGGTTTGAAAGGACTTGAATCTGAAAATTCGAGGTCCACCTGATTAAAACTGAATTCCAATTTGATAGTTTACACTTTAAATCAACGGTCGTCCAGCTAGCCGTTGACCTCAGTACATATTTTAACAATTTGAATATTTGTATTTCCCTGGCCACGGGCTAATACATTCTTTGATAAGTAAGCTACGAGCTAGGTAACATGATCTTGGCAAGGTTTGACTTTAAATTATACGACACCAGACAATGATTCTTTATAAATGAAACACGAATTTTATTGGCTATTCTAGATTACATTAAAACTAAGCTAAAAC
>NW_015505191.1:1434012-1452389 GCF_001515645.1 Sinocyclocheilus grahami
AATATCGGGTAGTTTGCATACACATTAATAATCTTATCTACTAAAAGGAAAAGTTATAAGGCAAAGATTAAAATATCATGGTTTCAATAACACATCAAACAGAAAGCATATTATTTGGGAGTATATTGCTCTAATACTTTAAATGGTTTTAAATTATTGTCTTTTAGAATCGTCATGCAAGGTCCTGTTTCTTTTGTTGTAAGAGAAGTTTGTAAGGGTTTCATACAGTGGCAGAAAGCAGATGTTCAATAGGTCATGTGGCGTCACGCTGTATCGATCCTGTGTTTGCAGGCCTGAGGGCATCAGTTAATTTACTTCCTGTGCCTACACTGGGTCCATACATTAGCGATCAAGAGGTATCTATATGTCGTGAAAGAACTTTTCAGTCCTGATACAAAAGATCTCTGTGTTATCTCCTGAATGGATTAGTTCGTCATCACTCCTCTGAGTAGATGAGACAAGGCTGACAGGAAATCACCCCCGAATATTGGAGTCATGTGCTGGGATGATTAGTTTAGATCTCATGCTGTTTGATTCCATGGCATATCAGTGTCTGTTATGGATAGAAATCCTACAAAAACATAGCAGCAATTAAGCTATACTATAATAACTATAGTATAAAATTATATACAGTGTTGTGCAGATTAGTGTAGTAACAGTGTAGATTATTTTGAGATGTAATATTTCTTTCAGAGAACATTCTGAAGGCATGTACACAGTTCATACACTTTCAAAAATCAAGCAGAAAAAGGATGCAATAATGCAGTTTGATTTTGGCATGCTGAGAGACTAAAATATTAAAATATGTACAAATAATGTAACATTTGAATATTATATTCAAACACTTTTTTGGAAGTATGACATTTAGAAATACTGTAGATGTGAATGTCTTCAGATTTATTTGTTAATCCAAGTGTTTAAATATCATGGCACCCCCCTGTGGTGTGTTTTTGAGCAGCACAGGAAATGAGGCAGATGAACATGTTTTTTAGCCGCACTATAGCAGCAAGAAGACCATTTATGGCTTACAGTTTTTTTCAACTGCTTACACACATTTTCAAAACTTTGGCTCTTTTTTTTCAAAACTTTACACTTAAATCCAAGAATTGCACACACAAAATGCAAAATGCCTTCACTTCTCTTGAAAAATTAAGCACTGCATTCAAAATATCACAAACACATCTCAAATGCAAACATTTGCAAACACCTTTGCCATAATATTAATTCCTGTTCGATTTTTGTGTGTTACATAGAGAATTGTGTGTTGTGATTTGCAAAAAGTGTTTTATGAAATTGAAAACTGAGTCAAAGGCCGAGAATTAGTGTATGGTTTTGCAGATTTGGTGTGTGGTTCACGTGTTTGAGTGTCGGGTTTCAGAAACTGTGTGACAAATAAAGATTTTGTGTGTAAGCAGTTGAAAAAACTGTATTATGACAAAACAAAAAAAGTTAACTACCACATTGTCAATTTCCAAGCACCCTGTGTAGAAAAAGAAAAAGAGACAACAATGAGGCACAGAGAGCAGTTAATTTTGAGCATTGCATGTGCTCGCTCTCTTTTTTTTTTTTTTTTTAACCATCAGTCAACTATTCACCAGCTAAAATAAGTGAGGTTCTTCACTGGAGTGCTTTGTGTAATAGGACCTTTCAACCCGGAGGGAGATCAAGTTGTTTTCTGTTGTGCTGGTTGACCGTATAGTCGAAAGTACATGCAAATTACACCTCATTAGATGTAAGCCTTGTCCATTACGGGTTAACAAATGGAAAGAGAGAAGCAAGAGAGGTTGTTCATTTAACTGAGATTCCCTTTACACTGAGTACCTGCACCACACACACACATGCACACGCCTAATACTCTGTGCATGCTTTAATGGGCTATTTTTAACAATTTGAGGAGAGTGGCTCCCTTGTTCACCATAAAACTATGGCCTCACTAAAAAGCATGTTATTTAATGCTCTGTGTGTGTGTTTGAGTGTGTGTGTGTGTGTGTGTGTGTGTGTGTGCGTGCGTGGGTGTGTGTGTGTGTTTGCAAATAAATACAGACCGCTGTGAAAACGCAGATGCAGCAGTTCTTATAGGGATGAGAAATTTAATTTCTCACTTTGAGTGTGCTGTGTCAGGGTGTTGGACATGCACACGCACCATAAACAAAGGGCGAGAGGGAGAAAGGTAGAAAAAAAGGATTCAAACCTACATAAGTGGATAAGTGACTGATAAAACATTATCCTCAGCATATGACCTTTTGTAGGTTTAAAGCGTTAGTGCTATTATTGAGAACAATGCAAACAGTTCCTCTGTTTATGACTGAGGGGAGGGCAAAGGTCAGCATTCACTATCCGGTACACAAGCCGCACATTTCAGCATCACCAGACTACAATGAAGAGGGATGGCAACCTTTCAAAATGACATTTGTTTATAGTGGACACCATAAATGCTGCACTATCTGCGCTTGAACATTTATTATATAAAATATCAGCATTTTTATCAGGGTCAACTGAGTGCACAAATTTCTGCCCATCATTTTTGAAGGTCACACTTGGTTGATGTTGCACTCAGAAAACACTGTCTATGGTATACTGTATAGTCCAGTATATTTATGTTTGTGCATGTGTGTGCCAAAGAGAGAGACTGAATCTGCCATATGAGTTCTTATTAATATAACCCAGTTCTGAATGACAGACAATCTCATGTTCATTTTCTCCCTGTCAAGTTTTAGTTAGTAATTAGAAACACAATTATCTATCATTCCCAATTATGCATGTTTTTCATTTATTGTCATATTATGTATTATATAATATCATCTATTTTATTCACCTGCTATTTCAAAATATTATATTTTTTTAAATCATTTATTTAAACACAAAAATAAATATATTCACATTTACATACCTAAAACAGTCTAGAACACGTCACAATACAAAATATTTTTGTGACATTTACAATTATGAAGCACAAATAAAACAAAAAAAAGATACAGCAGTAGACCTATATTCTTTCAGTACATTGCATATTGTGTTTAGATTATTATTGTTTTGTTTTGTTTTTTGATTTTCAGTCACCAAATTCATGAGGATATACTATGACAGTCAAATTCAGAATCACATTATGAATCTTCCTTCTTTAACCAGCAGATGAAGAGCACTCAACATACATTGTTTTCATAAATGTTTTCATAATTGTGCATCGTACATTAGGTTTATTTACACCAGTACTGGATTGCACTGACTGGTATTAATGTTACATACAATATAAGCCCTACATTAAAAGTCAAAGTCGCACACACATTTCACTAGTTCATATTGCTATGGTGATCTTCCCATAGGGAAAATCACAGCCCATTATAAGACTAAATGTACACAGAACAATAGTTCAACCTCCACTATACTGCGCAGAGACACAATGCACAAGATGTGTAAAGGAGTGTGTGTATTATCAGAGACAGAGAGCCAGACTGCTACGACCTTAGATTAACCTCATGGCATGGCTGTCTGAATGTAGCAGATGGCACAGAACTGAATGCGTCATGATCTATCATTCACTCTCGCCCTTCTCACCTTTATTTTCCTCTAACCCCTCCCTTTTTCCTGCTCATTTCTTCTGAAACACTGGTTACCTTCTCAAAGAGCCAAAATACATCTACAGGTGCATCTCAATAAATTAGAATGTCGTGGAAAAGTTCATTTATTTCAGTAATTCAACTCAAATTGTGAAACTCGTGTATTAAATAAATTCAATGCAAACAGACTGAGGTAGTTTAAGTCTTTGGTTCTTTTAATTGTGATGATTTTGGCTCACATTTTACAAAAACCCACCAATTCACTATCTCAACAAATTAGAATATGGTGACATGCCAATCAGCTAATCAACTCAAAACACCTACAAAGGTTTCCTGAGCCTTCAAAATGGTCTCTCAGTTTGGTTCACTAGGCTACACAATCATGGGGAAGACTGCTGATCTGACAGTTGCCCAGAAGACAATCATTGACACCCTTCACAAGGAGGGTAAGCCACAAACATTCATTGCCAAGGAAGCTGGCTGTTCACAGAGTGCTGTATCCAAGCATGTTAACAGAAAGTTGAGTGGAAGGAAAAAGTGTGGAAGAAAAAGAGGCACAACCAACCGAGAGAATTTCATTTGGAAACCATGGTCCTAGAGTCTGGAGGAAGGGTGGAGAAGCTCATAGCCCAAGTTGCTTTAAGTCCAGAGAAGTTTCCACAGTCTGTGATGATTTGGGGTGCAACGTCATCTGCTGGTGTTGGTCTATAGTGTTTTTTGAAAACCAAAGTCACTGCACCCATTTACCAAGAAATGTTGGAGCACTTCATGCTTCCTTCTGCTGACCAGCTTTTTGAAGATGCTGATTTCATTTTCCAGCAGGATTTGGCACCTGCCCACACTGCCAAAAGCATCAAAAGTTGGTTAAATGACCATGGTGTTGGTGTGTTTGACTGGCCAGCAAACTCACCAGACCTGAACCCCATAGAGAATCTATGGGGTATTGTCAAGAGGAAAATGAGAAACAAGAGACCAAAAAATGCAGATGAGCTGAAGGCCACTGTCAAAGAAACCTGGGCTTCCATACCACCTCAGCAGTGCCACAAACTGATCACCTCCATGCCACGCCGAATTGAGGCAGTAATTAAAGCAAAAGGAGCTCCTACCACGTATTGAGTACATATACAGTAAATGAACATACTTTCCAGAAGGCCAACAATTCACTAAAAATGTTTTTTTTATTGGTCTTATAAAGTATTCTAATTTGTTGAGATAGTGAATTGGTGGGTTTTGGTTAAATGTGAGCCAAAATCATCACAATTAAAAGAACCAAAGATTTAAACTACTTCAGTCTGTGTGCATTGAATTTATTTAATACACGAGTTTCACAATTTGAGTTGAATTACTGAAATAAATGAACTTTTTCACGACATTCTAATTTATTGAGATGCACCTGCATATATGAAGCTCTTAATCATAACCAAAAGGGAATAAGTCACCTCAGGCCTAGGAATGACATATGAAAATATATCTAATTAACTGAACTACACCGCAGTCGTATGACTTAAATGTCACCACCAACTCTTTTAGTCTTGATTTAAAAACATTTTCTCTGAACGTTAGAATCATTTGCAAGGGTACAAACACAATTAGACTGTAAAAGCAGACGAGTAGATGAGTTTACCTGTTTGGCATGATGTACTTGAAACAACAAAAGTTTGTTTGTGTTGACCACAGACCTCATTAATTTTAACCCAAAATCAGTTTAAAACACCCAATGACTTCAGGATGATAAAACAGGAAGTGCTAAAATTCTAACTTTTTTCCGTCTTTTTGCTTTTTTATAACAGTAGATCATCTCTGCACTACCCTATAGTAAACAACATAACATAAGTGATAACAACAAAAAATATGGCAGAATCTACATAGTTTGAACTATAAATCTCAAAAATAGTAACACACACAATAGCATGCAATATTACAGCAAAATATAAATATTCATCCAACTATGAATACTTCCTAAAACTGTTTTCCACACTTTTATAGTATTTGCACGCAACCAGCTAAAACTCCCTCTGATTTGACCCTGATGTTTAAAGCATGCTGGGTAACTAGCAGTGCCACAATATTATATTATTTCAGACATAAGCCTGATACATTTGTCTGAATTTTGTTTCACACGCTTTTTAAAACCTTTTGATCGAAAAGTTTAAGCTTAGATGCTTGAAATTATGAATAAATAACTTTTCAAAAACTACAACGAACGACTCGTTTGGACTACAACACATATTTTCCTGGATTTGTGATATCACAAATACCGACGAATGGGACGAGACCTGGTTGAGCTGCACTAGAAAAGGCAACGAGTGTTATCACTATGTCGGAGCCACACTAGCTTTCCCAAGACAGACAAACTTACAGTGGTTACAATCATCCGGGTTTAAATCGCGCTCAAATTGATTTGATTTTGACACAGTATTTACACTGAAGTTAGCAGGCAGCTATGGTGAGCGAAGACCATAATTCTTTATACCTTTTTGTAAAATAGGATATGGACTGACCCAGGCCTGGGGCAGTACTACATATGGAATGGGACTCTGAGGTAGGTCCTAACTGAGAGTAGGAAGGAACGACTGCCAGCAGAGACTGACAGAATGGTCTGTCAAAGGGAAGACACAGGTTCACCGAGAGGGAAACCTTACCGTGGAAAAATACACATTTGAGATCGCCGAAGGGAATCAAGCCATATGGACACCAACCCCAGTACAGGGGCTGACCGGGACCCGGGCATGCTAACGACGATACTGGGCCTGACATCAGACTGCTCCTCCGAGTCTGACTGCCGGGGGTGCTAGAGGATACTCAACCAGGGTTCGCCATCCGGGGAACTCTACTGGAGGAGGAAAAAGGCACTCGCATCCTTCCCGCCACTTACCTATTACCCAACACACGGGAAGAAACCGGCTCGATGTAGAATCTGGCGAGGTTGTTCGGTGTCGCCCAGCCTGCAGCTCTACAAAAGTCTGCCAGAGAGGCGCTGACATCCACTATCCAATGGGCCAACCTCTGCTTGGAGAAAGCATTCACTTTCTGCTGACCTCCGTAACAGACAAAGAGCTGCTCAGAGCTTCTGAAGCTCCAGGTGCGGTCCACATATATGTGCAACGCTCTTACGGGACACAGCAACACCAAAGCTGGATCTGCCTCCTCCGAAAGCAGTGCTTGCAGGTTCACCACCTGATTGCGAAAAGGCATGGTGAGAACCCAGGCATGTATCCAGGCCAGGGTCTCATGACAATGTAAGAGTAGGCTGGCCCAAACACAAGGCACTTTTCGCTCACCGAAAATGCTTGGAGGTCCCTGATCCACTTGATGGAAGTGAGTGTGGTCAACAGACTGGGGCGAGCAGACTGGGGCACGGCTATAAGTGTTGGACAGGAGACGAGAACAATTTCTCCAAGTGGCGGTGTTTTGTGGGCAGGTGCACCGCAATGTCACTCTCCACCTGGGAAATGTAAACGTACCCCCTACCCACTCTGCCATCGAGGGTAGGGAGGATGGAGGAGAAAGAAGGCTGAAAAAGGGGCAGTCCACGACTTCGTCAGCTCCTCATGCACTTCCGGGAAGAAAGGAACCGGGGCAGAGCGCAGTCGCAAGCCGCGCTTTGCACTGAAAAACCAATTATCCAGCCGCGAGGGCTTGGCACTGGGAGGCATGCACACCATCAATCCGCTACTCACGGCTGCCCGGGAAAGCACAGCCATCACTTCCGGGTCCGATTCGGCGGTGTAGACAACACCTGAGGGGGGCAGCCGAATCTTCATCCACGGCGGACGATAGCCCATCCCCCGATGCTGCGATCGACATCTGATCCTCCGGCGGCGCACCGAAATGAAATGCTGGGACCGTCAAGAGCTGGGCCAGGGAAATCACTCGGGAGCCACACGAGACAGCTGCTGTGGGAGGAGTAATAGATCTGCGGGGAATGACCCGTAGATGCTTGAAATTATGAATAAATAACTTTTCAAAAACTACAACGAACGACTCGTTTGGACTACAACACATATTTTCCTGGATTTGTGATATCACAAATACCGACGAATGGGACGAGACCTGGTTGAGCTGCACTAGAAAAGGCAACGAGTGTTATCACTATGTCGGAGCCACACTAGCTTTCCCAAGACAGACAAACTTACAGTGGTTACAATCATCCGGGTTTAAATCGCGCTCAAATTGATTTGATTTTGACACAGTATTTACACTGAAGTTAGCAGGCAGCTATGGTGAGCGAAGACCATAATTCTTTATACCTTTTTGTAAAATAGGATATGGACTGACCCAGGCCTGGGGCAGTACTACATATGGAATGGGACTCTGAGGTAGGTCCTAACTGAGAGTAGGAAGGAACGACTGCCAGCAGAGACTGACAGAATGGTCTGTCAAAGGGAAGACACAGGTTCACCGAGAGGGAAACCTTACCGTGGAAAAATACACATTTGAGATCGCCGAAGGGAATCAAGCCATATGGACACCAACCCCAGTACAGGGGCTGACCGGGACCCGGGCATGCTAACGACGATACTGGGCCTGACATCAGACTGCTCCTCCGAGTCTGACTGCCGGGGGTGCTAGAGGATACTCAACCAGGGTTCGCCATCCGGGGAACTCTACTGGAGGAGGAAAAAGGCACTCGCATCCTTCCCGCCACTTACCTATTACCCAACACACGGGAAGAAACCGGCTCGATGTAGAATCTGGCGAGGTTGTTCGGTGTCGCCCAGCCTGCAGCTCTACAAAAGTCTGCCAGAGAGGCGCTGACATCCACTATCCAATGGGCCAACCTCTGCTTGGAGAAAGCATTCACTTTCTGCTGACCTCCGTAACAGACAAAGAGCTGCTCAGAGCTTCTGAAGCTCCAGGTGCGGTCCACATATATGTGCAACGCTCTTACGGGACACAGCAACACCAAAGCTGGATCTGCCTCCTCCGAAAGCAGTGCTTGCAGGTTCACCACCTGATTGCGAAAAGGCATGGTGAGAACCCAGGCATGTATCCAGGCCAGGGTCTCATGACAATGTAAGAGTAGGCTGGCCCAAACACAAGGCACTTTTCGCTCACCGAAAATGCTTGGAGGTCCCTGATCCACTTGATGGAAGTGAGTGTGGTCAACAGACTGGGGCGAGCAGACTGGGGCACGGCTATAAGTGTTGGACAGGAGACGAGAACAATTTCTCCAAGTGGCGGTGTTTTGTGGGCAGGTGCACCGCAATGTCACTCTCCACCTGGGAAATGTAAACGTACCCCCTACCCACTCTGCCATCGAGGGTAGGGAGGATGGAGGAGAAAGAAGGCTGAAAAAGGGGCAGTCCACGACTTCGTCAGCTCCTCATGCACTTCCGGGAAGAAAGGAACCGGGGCAGAGCGCAGTCGCAAGCCGCGCTTTGCACTGAAAAACCAATTATCCAGCCGCGAGGGCTTGGCACTGGGAGGCATGCACACCATCAATCCGCTACTCACGGCTGCCCGGGAAAGCACAGCCATCACTTCCGGGTCCGATTCGGCGGTGTAGACAACACCTGAGGGGGGCAGCCGAATCTTCATCCACGGCGGACGATAGCCCATCCCCCGATGCTGCGATCGACATCTGATCCTCCGGCGGCGCACCGAAATGAAATGCTGGGACCGTCAAGAGCTGGGCCAGGGAAATCACTCGGGAGCCACACGAGACAGCTGCTGTGGGAGGAGTAATAGATCTGCGGGGAATGACCCGGTGGAGAGGCTCTTACTGTGATCCTCGGATCTCCCAGAGCACTAGACGCCAGTCCTCTGCTCGTGACAGAGAAACCAGGATGGGTAGGGACAGAGGGTGCCGCTCTCATGCCCGTGGTCATACGCTCACAGTGAACGCATGAACCATCCACGAACGCAGATTCAGCATGCTGGATGCCCAGACACTGAAGACAACGATCGTGGCCATTGACAGAAGACAGGTAATGACCGCAACCAAGAGGACATGGACGGAGCAGCATCTTTAAAAAGACGCGAGCCATCCATGATTTGCTCTTTTAGAGAAACTGCTCTTTTAGTTGAAGCGCCCATGGGGAATCACTGATGACAGGGACACCGCTGTATGTGCCGTAATGCCAACCAGAACAGCCTCTTCTCTTTCCAGCTTCAGAAACGACTGGCTTTGTAGAGTTGAAATTCATTCACCCACTCGGCACCAAAATAAAAATCTTATGAGTGGATGCACCTGTTGCCTCTATATACCCGTACGCACTGGGCGTGGCTAAGCATGCAAAATACACCAATTTCATTGGCGTTTTCTCTTAAAATCAGAGATGATTGTGGCTCCCGAGTAAACCTCTAATGTCGAGTCACGACATAACTCGTAGTGACCAACAGACAGGGCCACGTTATCATAATGGGCAACATGGGCTGCAGTCCAGGGCCCTGAACACTAGGGGGCTCCCGAGACAATTATATTTTGCATCTTAAATAGGGTTGCCAACCATTCCGTATAATACAGAATCGTCCTGTATAGCTTTCTATGATGCCTTAAATACAGGACGATTCTGTATTATACAAATTATGAAAAAATTCAACACTGGAATGATATGTGAAATGTATCTGTGAAAGAAAGTACACATAATATCCCATCTTCTCAATTGAGACATTTAATGCCAAAAACAGGGAAGAGAGCTGGACAGCCTTTGTCTTGCAGGGGTTTGTGAGGTAAGAAATTAGTGATATATAATTATTATACATTTATTAGTTTAAGTAAATATAAAGCTTTATTTATACAACCTCCTACTATTCACAAGATATTTATTACTTGGAACAAGGATTTTCTTTTATTATTTTTCACCCCAAGTCCTGTAAGATTTTTTAGAATTGCAACATCCATCCATCTGTCTGTCAAGGTTCCCACAATAATGGAAAACCTGCAAATATCAAGGTAGAAGTCATTCATATAAGTCATTTAAAATGTTCTTTTAAAATATTCCACTATATACCATAGTCAGGGTTGCTAACATTTACATTTTCATGGATTAAAACAAGGCTGAGGGATAGACTTTTACAGTCCTGTAACTCACAACAGACTAAAATCTGCTAAAATCTTCCAGTGGAGTATTCTCTTATAGTAAACTGTGTTAGCAAACTCTTTCTGTCAAATAAGTGCACTTCACATAAGTGCAAATCACAACTAATTATATTAAATGATATAATTTATAGTATAATGTAGTATATCATTTAACATCAATTATAGTAAAAAATAACACAGTATATTTTATTAAAACATAAGTTCCTGAAGCTATAAGTACTGTTAAAGTAAAGGTGGATCGAATCAATATTGCTTTGTCTTGTTGTGCAACACTTCTTCCAGATTTAATGAAGAGCTTCATTTTTTGCACTGGAAGTTGCGGTGGCCACTGAGGCTAAACGAAGAAGCAAACGTGCATAGAGAACATTGGCATCTATCCCTTGTTTTAATTCCTGTCAAATATGAAATATTACACTACGATAAGGTCTAATGCTATTTGTAAGCATTATCTCAGTACTCTTGAGGACTCAGTTCTGATTGGTCAGTCGCACCATCCAGCAGTCTGATATTTCATAATATTTACTGTCATCCAATTGCAATGGCATATATCAGGGTAGCACTTTATTTTACTGTACGTGTACTTCCCTGGTACATACATGGTAAATATCTTGTACCTACAGGCAAATGAGTGGTAGCACAAGGTACTTACCTGAAGTGTATGTACATGGTAACAAATAAGAAACACGGCTGTACTTAACAGTTGTACATGCATGGTAATTTGTTTGTACATACAGACAAGTGTGGGTACTTACAGGTAGTGCCCGTACATGGTAACTAATTAGATACTTTACTGTACTTACTAATGTATATACTGTACATGGTAAATATGTAGTACTTACGGACGAGTACAAAAAGGCACATCCTTACAGTATCCGTATATGGTAACTAATAAGACACATAACTAATGATATGTACATGGTAAATGTATAGCACCTACAGAAAAATGTGGTATTATGTGGTAACAAACAAGACACATACTGTACTTGGTATATACAGTACGCTTGGTAAGTCCTAACTTTACCTAATAAAAAGAGGACTATTTTTCAATTGCTTGTGTAGTACTGTTAATGCTAAATTGCTCTCCACAACAGTGCTTACAAAGTTTGAAGAACTGGTAATTCCTGTGTATTTTTTATGTAAAATGGTGCACTTTATTTTACAGTCCTATTTCCATATACTTCCTATGTACGTAGTGGTGTATGTACCTATTAGTTAATGTACAGAATAAGTTTTGCGGTACTCAAGTTGGGGGGTATAAACATGGACCAAGGTACTTAATGAGTAATTGATGGTAAGTGCCATTGCAGTTTGGAACTTTGGAAGTTGGTTGGGAACACGGCTGTAACTGTGCAGCACTGCATAGTGTTAATACTTAGCAAGCACAGTCCTTTTAAATAGGGATTTAGACACATGACAATCAGGAGTTGCAAGTGCAAATATGAGTCTGGTAGCTACTGTATAATTCCAAAATAAAATCTGTCTACACACATAATTATTAGAAATGCCCGTCATCAAAAATCCCTATTGGACCAATTAGTTAAGAGAATCAGTGTCGTTAAAGATAAGGCAAGTTAACTGCAATGGCACTTACCATCAATTACTCAATAAGTACCTTGGTCCATGTTTATACCCCCCAACTTGAGTACCACATTACTTATTCTGTACATTAACTAATAGGTACATTCACCAGTACGTACATAATAAGTATATGGAAATAGGACTGTAAAAGTGCTACCTCCCTATCAAAGATATATAGATATGTATGTGTGTGTGTATATACAGTTAGGTCCATATATATTTGGACGCAGGCACAATGTTTATTATTTTAGCTGTTGACCAAAACATATTCAAGTTACAGTTATATAATGAATATTGGCTTAAAGTGCACACTCTGTGCTTTAATTTGAGGGTATTCTCATCACAACTGGAGGAAAGGTTAAGGAATTACAGTTCTTTAATATGTACCTCCCTCCTTTTTCAAGGGACCATAAGTAATTAGACAGTTGGCTCAAAAGCCATTTCATGGACAGATGTGGGCTATTCCTTCATTATTTCTACATCAATTAAGCAGGTAAAAGGTCTGGAGTTGATTCTAAGTGTGCCATTTGCATTTGGAAGATGTTGCTGTGAACCCACATCATGCGGTCAAAGGAGCTCTCCATGCAGGTGAAACAGAGAATTGTTAGGCTTTACAGACAAAACAAATCCATCAGAGAGATAGCAGGAACATTAGGAGTGGCCAAATCAACAGTTTGGTTCATTCTGAGAAAAAAAAGAATGCACTGGTGAGCTCAGCAACATAAAAAGGCATGGACGTCCACGGAGGACAATCAGACCGGTGGATGATCAGAGGATCCTCTCCATGGTAAAGAAAAACCCTTTCACAACATCCAGCCAAGTGAAGAACACTCTCCAGGAGGTAGACGTGTCACAAGTCTACAATCAAGTATAGAGACGACATGGAACAGCTCATGATCCAAACCATACAACATCATCTGTGAAACATGGTGGAGCAGTGTGATAGCATGGGCATGCATGGCTTCCAGTGGCTGGATTACTGGTGTTTATTGATGACGTGACAGGAGACCGAAGCAGCCAAATGAATTATGAAGTGTATAGGGATATACTGTCTGCCCATATTCAACCAAATGCAGCAAAGTTATTTTTATTTTATTTTTCAGTCATAGTACAAATGGACAATGACCCAAAACATACAGCAAAAGCAACCCAGGAGTTTTTGAAGATAAAAAAGTGGAATATTCTGCAATGGCCAATTCAATCTCCTGATTTCAACCCGATTGAGCATGCATTTCACTCTCTGAAGACAAAACTAAAGGCAGTAAGATCCACAAACAAACAACAACTGAAGCAGCTGCAGTAATGACCTGGCAAAGTATAACAAAGGAGGAAACCCAGTCTTTGGTGAGCATGATTATATTTATTTGGGGGGGTGCGATGCTGTGTATAAAAATTGTGGATTTTCCTTATTCATATTGTTAATAAAAGTTCAAAGTTTAATATAAGTGAATTTGTCATTGTATTGTTTTATTATATAGCCTTTTATTATTGTTATTATTAATAATAATAATGAGCCACAAACTAAGCATTCGTTTGAAGTAAGGGGAAATCCAAAAAACTTTTATTTAGGCTAGGCCTATTTGTTACAACGCGGGTATTTCTTATTTGTTCTGTTAATAAAAGTTTTATGATTAATAGCTACTTTGTCATTGTATTGCTGATGTTGTGTGTGGGATTTTTTTTTTTTTTCATTATGAGTAATACTGAATCAACCTTAAGCTTTCATTTTGTTCCAAGAATAGGTAAGATCTAACGTTAAAGATCAAAATAAGTGCTGCAGTTGCGAGAATGCAAGATTGGTTGCTGCTGAGGTAAATAGACGCTCTCGATCTTTCTCTGTTCTATCTTCGCAATGGCTGAAATGGTCTTTAATTCTTGATTTGGGTACGGCACAGACATGTTACAGGTAAATAATATGATCAAAAAGTCATGGCAACAAACGACTTCCTAAGTCAGTTTAAGTTGAAACGACTTTCACAATCAATTTGATTCAACTTAATTCATGTTTTACTGTTGCTTATTGTCATTATACATTAAATCCAATGTTGGGTCAAATATGGACTAACCCAACTGTTGGGTTAAAAAGCTCATTTAAAAATGTAACCAAAATTTAACCCAACAGTTGGGTTAGTACATATTTGACCCAACATTGGGTTGAAACAACCCAGCATTTTTTAGAGTGTAGGCTTAGGCAAATTTTTTCTATGAATTTTAATGAATATACAAATTAATAAAATGAGTTTTATTTATTTTTAACACCGCACCCCTAATTTTTTCTTGGGCTACATGGCAGTGGGTGCTGCAGTACCCTCAGCACCCCTACTTCCGCGGTAATGCTTAGTATAAACTAAAAATTATGAATAGGCCTATACTTATTTGTGCCATTTACTTCTAGATAAATGTACCTCTGCTTGTTGTCCTGTTCCCATATTAATTGACATAAAAGATGTGTTAAATGTATAGTGTTAAATGTATAATCTTTTCCCACATTAAATTTGTTATTGTTTGTAGCATGTCAAGGCTCATTGCCCCCATTTATTCATGAAAACGTCTCCTTCAGCTCTAATTGCATGAATTCATTAGATTTATCCTTCCTCAATCAAAATGAATGACTGTTTCATTCACATTCATGTATTCTCATTCAGTAATAATCTCCTAATGAAGTACTCAGTAAAACAGCTCTAAAACTCAGCTTTAGTTTATAGGGCCTCTGCAGGGTCCATAGCGGCCAGCTGGATGGGTCAAGTGCACCAAATGTGCTTACGGTTGCTATGGAAGTATTCTTAAAGAGGTCACCTTAGAGATGGAAGGAAGGAATGGAGACGTGATTAAAAAAAAGAAAGTTCTGGTTAGATGAAACTCATGCATATGGTACTGCCAGGAGTGGGTAGGAGGTGAAGAGGAGAGTGGGAGAGAGAAAAAGAGGGGACGAGAGTGTGTGTGAATCTCAATGACTTATTGAAGTGAGTCTAATTAATTTAGTAGCTCTCATCTTTCCTTCAGATGCCCCAGGGACACAATGTACCCTGTGTGTGTATGCATACAGTATGTGTGTATGTGAACGCATGTGTTTTTGGTTCAAGGATTAACCTTAAGACTGTCAGAGCAGAAATACACCCTGCGTGGAACATCAAAACACAAGCATCTCATGTCAGCGGAAATAATTCACTTTGGACAGTGTGTGTGTGTGTGTGTGTGTGTGTGTGTGTGTGTGTGTGCTTGATCTGTAAGAAAATGTATATGTGCCATTGAGTGTTTATGGAAATGTAGGGGAACACAGAGAATATTTATTGAATTTCTGCAGACGGAGCTTAATACTCTAATGTACAATTCCACATTCTAGCTGGACCTACATGACTCATTTAGCACTGACTCAACAAGAACACTACACTACACAATAAAGGAATTATTATTATGGTATTTATCCAAGGTAATATTGGTATTACGGTCTATAATGAAGTAAATGATGAAGTATGTAATGTAGTAATAACGTAAGTAAAGAAGTAGCAGGGGCAGTCATGGCCTAATTGATAGAGAGTCGGACTTGTAACCCGAAGGTTGCGGGTTCGATTTTCAGGTCCAGCAGGAATTGTCGGTGGGGGGAGTGAATGTACAGCGCTCTCTTCCACCCACAACTGAGGTGAGACCCTTGAGCAGAGCCGGATTTACCTCTTATCGTGACATAGGCAAAACTAATTTTTGGCCCCCCTTCCTTATAAATATATAATATTAGCACCCCAGCAAACAAAAATATTTAATAATCAGTGGAAACCGTTACAGTGTTTTCTATCACAATAAGTGCTTATGTTCAGTGTTATTGACCGTTTGTTTTGGTAAATATTATCAGTCAATAAAGATCGAATGTAGTTCTTTCTTTGAGAATGGAGAACCGTTCCATCAATAGGCTCCGGCGTCGTGACTCGTGGCCTTACCACTTCGGGAGTGCATTATTTCTCTAATAATTTTAATGGCCTGGAGTCACAACCACCTCAAGACCATTGTTCAGATGATTTATTTCAAGACATCTGTCATGTTTCCGTACTGAAATCTTGTGTGTGTTGAAGTAATTTCTTACGGCATTATTCCGTGTGTGTTCACAGTGTATGTGTGTTCACTGCTGTGTGTGCACTTATGGGTTAAATGCACAGCACAAATTCCGAGTATGGGTCACCATACTTGGCCACACGTCACGTCACTTTCACTTTCACTATAATAGCCTACCTGGAGAAAGATCTGCTAGCATTCCCATTTACCTCAGTGGCTGTCAAAGGGTACTGGAAGTATGTGATTTGACATCCATCTTTGCTCATGGGACCACAAAATGTGTCAACCAAAATGTTTAACAAGCTTTTTTGAAAGAAGTCTCTTAAGCTTTTTAAGACTGTGATTAGTTGATTAAAAATAGAGTAAAACCAGCAATATTGTGAAATATTACCATTTTTACACCAAGTTTTCTATTTTAACACATTTTAAAACCACCTAGTGATGGCAAAGCTGAACTTTCATCAGCTATTGCTCCAGTCTTCGGTGTCACACAATTCTTCAGAAATCATTCTAATATGCTGATTTGGTTCAAGAATTTGAATCAGAGTTTTGAATGGCTCTCAATAGACAAAGATGCTTTTTTGAAACAGATGGTGTAGTTACAACATATACCAGCAGGGGTCATACTAACCAGTCAAACCTTGACCCCTTGTATTCTTGAAAAAAATCAGCCAGGTCATTCATGAAACCTGTGCAGAATGAGTCTTTATGTAAATAGTTTGTAATGCTTGTGTAAAGAATTCCATGCCACAATTCATGTAAGAACGGCTTTACAGACAACTTACAAAGAAATTCCCATAATGTTTAAATCTTGATTCTATGGTCTCTATTCTTCCTGTCAAAACATTGTTAATGGCCTTTTTACCCATTACAGTTAATTATGATCTCAAAATCTCCATGTTTTAATGGCTTCCATTTATCAGAGTCACACATTATCAACTGATCAGAGCTTCCCCAATTATCCATTGGCGTATCCAGGGCAACCCCCTGTCAAATATATGGAGGATGGTTTTTTTGTGTATACCAGCCTCCCCCATCCCTTTGACAGCCATTATAAAAGAACACCACTGATTGTGGAAAGAATAACAGCATATACGTTTGATCAAGATACACTAATATCATTGTGATACTAAGAAACCTGATTGAATACAAATGATGCAATCAGTTGTGCAATAACAACAATATTACTTCGCATATTCACATCCACAATCATCTGCCTCAATGATTTAGCACACACATATCTTTTGTCTACTCGCAGTGTTGCACATTAGACAAGTCTGCCTGACAATAACCAAGATCTTATTTTCTTTCTCTTATTTCGTCTTATCCTGCTGTCTCAGAAAATCAACATGCTGCCTTCCAGCCAAGTTCTACACACACACACGAACCACACGTTCTCCTTCAGTGAGTGAAATGTACACAGTATTACCATCTGGACAACAAAGAATCCTTACAAGGCGAGGCTGGACACCATCTCCCTCTTATAAAATATGCATAGCACAAATAGCACATTGACTTTTATCAGTTTTTAATAATTCACTTTGATTGGCTGAGCTGTTGTCAAGTAAAAATAATAATAATAATCTGACAGAATAAATGTCTTTGCCATTACTCTATACCAACTAAGACGTCTATGCCAAATAAATCAAGGGCAGCTGGTTTGCTTAAAATCTTTCGTGCAATGTCTCTGCGTATCTGTTTATCTGTGCGTTCGTCTCTCTCTCCAAGTGAGAATCAAAACCAACAAAGCTTTATTGACATGACTGTAATCATTACAGTATTGCTAAGGCATTCAAGTACTTACATAGTACAGGATAATAAAATAAAGTGGGTTAAAGTATATAACAATAAACAAATTAATGTGTTCATGACGCATACTGTATGTTGAGAAGTCGTATATACAGTATGCTTACATAAAACACACTCAGATGGAGACAAACACATATACACCTTCAGAGCAAATCAAAATGACCTCAATCATGACTCTTGCTGCCTGCTACTAGACAAACATGAATCATGCTCAGATAGTTCTTACAGTAACCCTTCAAGAATTACTGTAACACAAACACTCACACACAGATGGCAATGTAAAAATTAAGTTAAACAGAGGTTGATGTCAACAACAAAAGATACAGAACCCCCCCCCCCCCCCC
>NW_015505191.1:1452692-1521603 GCF_001515645.1 Sinocyclocheilus grahami
ATCATCTTATTTATTTTGCTGTGTTATTGTAACTATAAAATATTATATGATTGCACAGTATTTGCATTTAGCATCACTTTTTCCCCCTGCAATCTGTGACCCAATCAGAACAGACATGCCAGCCATTTTTGGGTTCTGATCCATTAGAGAACATCTGCTCTATTTGGCTATTAGTCTTTTGTGAATCCTTATGGCTTGTGCTTGTGCATGTGTGTGTTATTATTGTAATGTTCACACACACACACACACACACACATTTGTTTCACACTTACTGTAGGTATCAGTGTCTGCCTGCTGTTATAAACTTATGTGTGGTGGCTTGAGGATTGGCTCCCTGGGTAAATTCTTTAGAATAGAGTGCAGTCTAAGACACAATAGCTATAGATAAATAAATTAATTCATTAAAGAAAAACAGTGTCTTATCAATAATTAGGCTATATTGTTCTCGCCGGAAAAAAATGTTCGCCACCAGAAAAATGACAGCGCAAATGAATGCTCGTTCATTTAAGAGAGTCACCGCCCCACAAAAATTCATGTATTTTCTTCCATTCTTCTGGGTAGACATTAGGACCGCGCAGACTCAACGGCTGGAGCGATATATTACTCCAGTATACGTGCCCTAAACAACGGGGAACGGGGGATCGACCCGGAGATTATCCAGCCGACGACTTTTTGCACTTCTGATCCAAAGGAACCGGTGTGAATGGGGTTTACGAATCCCTTCTTTAACACAAAGCACATTTTGTCCACTTAAATCATACCTTATCTGGCTGCAGAAAGCGTGTGGTTCACTTTTTTGCTTTTCCAGTGGAGGAGGACCCACTGTTGATCTTATATACCACTCTCTCTTTGTGCGCCCTCCCGGTTCTCCATTCGCCAGACTCGGAGCAGAGCCGCATCACCATCATTATCAGCGCTCGCGCTGCCTCTGTGTCTCTGCGCCTGCAGTAGGGACCCGTGTGCCCTACTATCCCACCACCATGAATTCGGATATTAACATGTACTTGGGGCGAGAGAAATCGGGGATCATGCGAAAGAGAGCGATGTTACTCAGGAAAGGCTGCAGTTTCGAAATAACGAGGTGAGTTGATATAAGGGGAAGGGGGTTCTTGTGGGGAGTGGGCATTTTCAGAACACTGCATCATCCGTTTACCGGATGGTTGGGTTGTAAATGATCGCAGCAGTGTTTATGGCATATTAGATAAACATGTTTTACTCAAGTGTGTGGGTTTGGACGAGCTTTCAGAGGGATTTGGTATGGACCAGCAGCATATTAAAGGGTCTTAAGGCTGTCGCTAGGGATCTCAGAGTCAACATAGCTTTATTGGCATGATTGTCAGCATATATTGCCAGAGCATATTCAGCACTCAGAAAGTATTGAAATAAGCAGAAAATAGAATTAAATAGAAAATACACAATACAGATAATACAGAAAATAAACTATATATATAGTCTTAGAGGAGGATCTAAAGTGTGTCCTAGTCCATTAAGCACTGAGACATCAGCCTCCAACAGCAATAACTCATTTTTTCCATCGGGATTCCCTGTGAACAGTTGAGAGGGGATCCAGGTTTTCTGCAAAACAGGAGGTGTACTCAGACAGCTATATGTTATTATTGACAATGGTTCCTTCCTATAAATGCGTACCTCAAGTATCGACCCGTTGTTCTCGTATTTGCAAGAAGATTGTGTTTTCAGTGTCCCATTTCTCACAGTGAAAGCGTAAGGATATAATGATATCAGTGTTAAAGCTCATGCTCACTAATGGTAGTGCATCAGTGTCAGACACACCAACACAAACAAAGGTGGTTTAGTACATGAGCTGTAGTGTGTCTGTGTGTCAGAATACATAGAAAGAGAGGGAGCAAGATAGAGGTCACACCCCATTTTGGCCTATCGCCTATGTTGGGACCATCATGGTGTAGACTGCAGTGTTATGCTGAGACAATACTTTATGCACAGTACATTATGTAAGCATATTTCTACTGAATCTTAGGTAGTTTTGAAATGAGAGGCCCTGTATGTACAGTAACCTAATGGAAGACTGTCAATCTGTTCTGTAGTGGTGGAGATTTTTCAGAGAACCTTTCTGCAGGTTACTTAACTATACCAGTAGATGGCAACAAGCACATGACTTTACAAGTAAATCATTGAATCATTCAAGCCAAACAGATTACTTCATGTCACTGATTCATTCAGGAACAAAACAAGTGACTGCCTTTTGAATAAGTAATTGAATAATTTACTGAACTGAGTTGTTTAACAACACTGATTCATTCATGAACTAAACAAGTGACTGGCTGCATCTGACTATGCATACTTCACTACTATATTGTAGTACCCAGATGACCTACTACGTCCATTCTGAAATACACCATGAGAAGGGATTTGTATAAGTTGATGCCGAGAGGTTATATGACTGACATGACGAATGTAGTACATCCAGATTACATTCATACTAATCACATTCATACTATATAGAACACACTTTTTTAACAGTTACAAAGTACTTATTCAAAAGTAATTACTCAGAGGGTATGTGATTTCAGACGCAGCCACTAAAATTATCTCATTATTAACTTGAACCATTACTGCATAAAAGCAGTATCAAACAAGCAAGAGTGCTGTTGGTCTGAATATCACCACAGCTGTGATTATTTGAAGCACTCACCGGTAATTATACAGAAACATGAAGTCTGTGTGACCAAAAATGGCTTAATATCTTTGATGGGCTCCATGGACTGTACATTATTTCAACAAAAGTTCCACAAATCCTTTCCCATATAAACCACAAATTACATACTTCCCAAACAAGCAACAAATTACTCCTGTGGACAGACTTATTGTGCTCAGACAAGGGCATTGATGAGGAAGAGAATACATCAGCCTCTAACGATGTGTAGGCGTGAGGCCCACAGCTTTCATTTCATTCCTCCGTAATATTTTATCATGAAGACAGTTTTCTCAAGTGGCAGAGGATAACTTGATCATTGAGTTGTTTTGAAGGCCACACACAAACACACATGCACAGTATTGTACGTCTATTTACATAGAAGGTCTGGTGAAATGCTGTGAAATTGTCAAAGGCTGTTTACGAAACATTGCTGTCCATTATAGAGTTCTAGTGCTAGTCTGTAACAGCTGTTCTATTTTGCTTATTTGCTTCCCTTTTTTCCTTCTGTAGTGAACTCTCTTCTTTAATTACAATGTCCTTCTTTCTCTCTCTCTTACTTACAAGGTCCTCTCTGTGCTCTTTCATGCACCATTTATTTTGCTCTCTCTTATCTACTTTCTTTTGTAGCCTCTCTGTCAGGAATTAGTTGTAAACGCCTCTAAAGAGTACTTTAATTTCCTTCACATTATAAATCATTCAACACTCAAAAAAAACTGTTGTTTATTCTTGTCTTTTTCAGTCTTTCAAAAAAGACTAGTTAAACAAAATATAATATTATAAAAAAAATTAAAGTGTAAGAAAATCAATGATAGTATCAACTCCAGATTCCCACATACTATTACTAAATAATAATGAAATATATTTAATAACAACAGATAATCAAATACCATATTTCAAAGCAGACACACTGTAAAATATATAATAATAGATCCCAATAATGTGAGCATACAGAGAGTATAGCAGAGCGTTATATAGCCATTTTTTCCTTTTAACTAGAGGAAATGAGCATGAATGTATTCTTGTGGTTTTGACAGTTGGTTTTGTGTTACCTGCTTCCTTTGTATCGTCGCCATGAAAAGGCAGCAATAATAGTGGACTGCCCACATTCTCCACAGGAAAATACTTCAAAGGATCACTGTTAAAATAGTTAAACACAAACCTCCACAGGCACAAATACACCTTATACGTAACTTTAACAAAAAATAAATAAATAAAATTATATACTTAATAATGTATTATATTAATGGTAACATTAAATAATTTATAAGATATAGATACTGTAGATAGAAAGATAGATATGAATAATTATAATGTTTAATAATAATTTCTTTATAAATAAAGTTTATTTAATTTATAAATGCAATGCATTTCTAAATAAAAAAGTGTTTGTGCATGTGGAGGTTTGTGTTCAACTTTTGTGTAGGTGTATAATTTCTAAAATCCTGAATGTCCGAAAATCTGGAGAGAAAAAAAATACAAAGAATAATCATATAATATAAGATTTATGCAAAATGTATGCCTTGTTTTTTTTTTTGCCTGTGCTTCTGAATTTTAGCATTCATTGCTAATAAATCTGCATAAAATAGCATAAAAATGCTAATTCTGAATCTAAAGTTTTTTTCTAAACAAGTTATCAAGCACAAGCCTGCCTCCCCCCTGCATACTGTAATTATTTCTCTGATAGCGAGAACGATGAACTTAGAAATTAGAGTGAGAAAGTTCATGGCACCGTTTAGAGTGTTAGGGTGGAGATGACACTCCGTGACTCATACGGAGTTCATAAGTGTATTCACGAGTGTGAATGTGTTTATACTGAGCAGCTGAACACAAACTCATCCAGTAACCTAAGCATGTGCCTGTATAGTATCTCACGAATCTCATTTGAATCATTTGCATTGTGCCTGCGAAAAGACTATTAGAGAGAAGAATGAACCGTTTTTGCTATTTTCAGCCATCTTTCTCTTCTTCTTCTTTCTCTTTCTCTCTTTGGCTTGTGTGCAGTTAGCCCTGCAGTTTGTACCAATCTGATAATACTAGCACTACAGCTAACACTAATCACTCTCAGCTGTGCGGTCTGCACGTGCATGAGCACAACCTCTTCATTTGCAGAGAAAAATAGACGTAAATCAAGCGGAGGAATAAAAGAAAGAGTCCCGCTCTGATTACAGCCCTATGTAAACTTTCATTCCGCTCCCACATATGCTTCCATTTAAGGTTTAAAGACGCATACCTACACATTAGTGTTTTTCACTCCAGGAAGCCTCACTAGGAAAGCCTCTCTTCCCTTTATAGCAACCCTGGAATGCACCCAGTGTAGGATGGATGGAGCTTTTTGGAGTTTAGCCTTTGGCCAGACCGCTGTTTAAAATACTGGTGGTTGCTCTCCACCACAAGGGCATTCACACTGGGTGTGTGTAGCGTAAATTTGGTGGTGTGGGTTGCATAGATTTGTGTTAGGATGGCAAGGGATCTTTGAATTGGTTAACACTGGTTAAGAGTTTCTATTAAAAAAAAATAGTAAAAGGTATAAAAATTGTAGTTACTGGATGACTGGAGCAAAATGGCATACTTCCCATTGACATGGGGTATATGTAAATAGGCCTATTTCATTTGACTGAACAGAGATGTAAATGAAATATTTTTCACAAAAGTAAAGACAATGACCCTTTCTGTTATTATATTCATATATTATTTAACAACAAACTGATGTTTGTCTGTGTGCTTACTGTAATGTAATTGCTGTATTGCTGTTTTCTAATAAAAAAAACTCAGAATATTACAATGCTGATATCTTATAGTGAGGCCAGGGGTGCTCAGTCCTGCTTCTAAAGATCTGCTGATCTGTAGAGTTTGCATCCAACCCTGATCAAACACACCTGAACCAGATTATCAAGGTTATGGGGTACATTAAAAAATACAGACAGGTGTGTTACAGCAGAACTGGAACTGAACTCTGCATGAAGGTAAACCTGCATGAGCTTTTCTGAGCTAGGCTATATGATGTTTTTACATCTTGCACCACCTGGTGGTTAGTGACCACCTGGTTGTAAGAGTTTATAAGTAATATAGCAACGTTTTGATATTATATATACAAATAATTAATATAGTCACATGAAATATATTCAGGTACATAGTTTTAAAGCTCTGCTAACAGAGTAATTCAGTATTTGCAGTTTTAGACACAGAGTATACATGTTTTTTATTTTTGTTGGAAAAATTTGTTGGAAAAACTTGATTTATTACACATAATTATTTAACCATTATGCAAAAAGTGACTGAGTGTGATGGGCATTGATAGATTGGCTTTTATAGCATTTCTTTAAAAAAAAAAAAGTGTACTAAGTGTAGCTGCTTTAATTATTCTACAATATTTTCTGGAAGTCTTATGTATGCCCTAGTAAAAAAAATAATGCCATAATTTATTTAAAATACATTTAGTTCATACTAAGTATACTTCAAATCCATTAACATATTTATTGGCATATTACATAAGACTTACTGATATAGAATTATAATTTAACTTTGTTTGGAGTATTTCATTATTGCACAATGCACATTTCTTAATATTATGCCTAAAATGTTTTAATATAACTATTAATATAAGGATTGTATGGACTCTCTGTAATATCAATCTTTAAATGCAAGATATTTAAGGTGTACCTAAAGTATACTTGCACTAGTTCCACTTTAGCACAATCAGATATACTTCAGTATATCTTTAGTTGGACCTCAGCACTACTTTCACACAATTAATTTGCATTAAGTACAAAATTAGTTGTTCCAATTTAGCAGACTTAAGTATACCTGTTTATTATACCAAAGGTACAATTGCAGGGCATTTTTATTAAGCACGTAAATGTCATTGTAGTATACTTAACACAAAATAGATGTATTTCAAATACATTTTTGTATATTTTTTTCACTAGGGTGTACAATACTATTCCTTTTTAATTTATTGGCTGGTCACTCACAATACATATGAGCTTGCTGCTGTTGGATCAGTTATCTCCTTGACTGTTATGAATTGAATTATTTGCTTTTTTAAATGCAACTAATTAAAGGACATTTGTAGATCAAGGTGAACTACCAACTGTATCTGCTTCTGCAGTAGACAAAAGTCCCCACTAGAGGACACTGCGGTTAAATAAATGAAACACATTGTACTTTAAGATGAAGGAACCAGGTAACAAATTTTGGTCGCCATGATTTTGCCAAGTAAGACATGTTCCTGGATCAACATCTTTTGATGATCCTTGATCAACATTATTGTCCAAAAATATAGGCTTAACCCTACCCCTAAACCTAACCTTACCTATAATTTATTCCTAAAATCAGAGGGAAATGATAGCTGATTAACAATGGTGTAGAAGCACCTAACCCTGATTTTAAGCCTAAAACAGAAATTTCCTGAAAAGTTATATCTAAATTCTGATTGGTTGATTGGAATGTTGTTCCAGGATCAACAAGGATGTTGATCCAGGTACCATATGACACCCGTTGAGGCGCAATACGAATGGTAATAGGAAGTTTTACTGTTGAGCTGCCAATCGGTTCAGCCTGTAGTATTCCCTAAAGGGCATGGAACATAGGTTTAATATGGTTAGCGTTACCATTTTGACCATTTTGCTCATCCAACTGCATTCTTATTCTTACATTCTACATATATATAAATAAACAGCCTGATGAAAAAATGAGAGCCATTGCATTTGGTAATCACACTGATCATCAGAATGCATTAGTAATATGTATGTATGTATGAATGTATTATGTATGAATTTATTTATTTAAATAAACTATTTGTACATTCTTTTTTCCTTAGGTAGAGTTTAGCCCTAACCTCTATCCTCAGTCTGATCTGCTTTAAAATGCCAGAAGCTCACAATCTAGACTATGCAAATGTCGCCCTGTCAGACACACACCATGAGGAATTGACCCCACTCTTTATCATAATCAAAGGATTTAGCCTTTGTGCCACAGCTGGCCAGAGTCAGATGTGTGTATTTAGATGCGTGAGCATGTTTGTCAGAATCGTGATTTGTCAGATCATCTACATCCAGGTTTGAATGGGCAAAGGTTGATGTCCTGTCTGGTCAGAATTGCTCTTTTCTTGTCCTTGTATTTTACAGATCTGACAGGCCTAATTCCTTACTGTTCTGTGTTAAATTATTAAATTCTTCTGTTTCATTGGAAGTCGTAATGGCTACTGTCTCAAACTCTCATGAGATTTTAACAAAAACAAAAGTCTGTCTTAATACAGCTTTTACACATTATTTAAAGGGGCCATATGATGCTGCTAAAAAGAACAATAGTTTGTGTATTTGGTGTAATAAAATGTGTTTATGCGGTTTAAGGTTAAAAAAAACACATTATTTTCCATGTACTGTATATTATTGTTTCTCCTCTATGCCCCGCCTTTCTGAAACGATTTTTACAAAGCTCATCAGTCTGAAAAGCTATCCAGTTGATTGGCTGATTGGCCAGCTATCCAGTGCGTTGTGATTGGCCGAATACCTCAAGCGTGTGACGGAAATGTTACGCCCCTTACCATATTGTGATGCCCTGTCCGGCCGGAGCGATGAGACAAAAACATTAAAACCCATTATAAACAAGGCATTTGTTGCATCCAGTGGGGACATAATTACGGATTATAATGACTTATACTGGCTTTTTACACGTTGCTTTGCATCGCGCCGCGTAAACATAAAACCATCTCTGCATGTGTGATCGGAGAAACGACAAACAACAAGCTCTACTGTAAACTGCCCAAAAAACTCTCGTTTGAATCGTCAGTGGCAAATTCTTTAAATATAAAAAACTTACTTACAGTCTGAACAGCCAGCATTGTAGTCTACTCTACCAGGATCAGGAAACAGTCCTCCATAAAATGCGCTGGACACATCTGAATATTTGGGTTAAACTGTTCTGGAACAGTGTTGTAAATACAACTTAACCACTGATTTCTAGTTGTGTCCTCTTTTGGAAGGCCAAACAAAGTATTTTCGTTTTCACAACGAAACAGCGTCACACACCGCGGCCTTGAGTGAGCGGAGGCCGGAGGCCTAGAGTAAGCCGCGGCCTTGAATAAGCGGAGGCCGGCTTGAGTGAGCAGAGGCGGGTGGGCTTGAGAACGACGCGGCCGGTGGATTCGACGAACGAGTGTCCGGCGGGCTTGCGGCAACCAAATGTGACGACCCCGGGCTGGACTCTGCTTCGTCCACGGTGAAAGCCGATCCGGCGATCCACAGCGTGAAGTTGATGTATTTCCTCAGCGACCAGCACAAATCAGCTCCAGGCATGACGAAGCGGATATCTTCCTCTTTTGGAAGGCCAACCAAAGTAGTTTCGCTTTCACAGCAAAACACAGAGCTTTCACGACATGGCGGTGGCGGCAACAACAATACTACAGCGAGAATAAAAGTTACGCCTTCTTTCTTTGCGTGAACATTTGGGCGGCGTTGTGCAAATCTTCCCACATCGTGACGTAGACATGTGGGGGCGTGTTAGAACGAGCCGTTTTAGGTAGGTGTGGTTGACTCTTAACTTTTATTAAAAATATCTCTTTGGATTTGAGACTTTAGTCTTTGCAACTTTACAGACCTTCTTTATGCACCAAGAGCTTGTAACACTCCAAAGAGAAATAAAAAATTGAAATCGCATCATATGACCCCTTTAATGTTTACAGTGTAAGTTAGCATATTGTTTAAACTAAACTAAACTCTTTACAGATATCATCCTTATTGATACAGTATTTCTAAATGTCCACATAACATATCATGACAAATATAATAATTTAAAAAAAATACTCTAAAGACACATGTATGCATGTATAATCATAAAATTAGCATATTATCCTAAGCACATTTGCATGTTTGCATTTGCATTGTTTTCTTCCATCAAAAAAAGGGTCTCAATCAATTTGAATGCATTGATGATACTTTGATTGTACTTTGTACAAACAAAAAATTTCAACACAAGTATATGATATATTATTATAAAAATCAGCCTATAAGCAAATCCATTTTAAGCTGAATAGTCAGTATTTTTGTTATTACTGATGCCATTACTCCTGCTTTTTTCACCCCAAAATAAAAAAAATTTAACCAGTTTCTATGCAAACCAGAATCTAGCAAATGTTTGGAATACTCAATAAGGAATGGAGCAAAAGTGTTTTTGTTGATAGTGCAAAATGCTGATCTTGTATAGCATGATGTCAGTGATGAAGGCTGATCTATGTGGGAAAAGATCATGCTGTGCTTAAGTCTGTACTTGGCAAGCAAACACACAATATGTTCATGTGATTTTGAGCCCACTCGATCTTTGCTCTCCAAGGTATGTGTGAGTGAGAGTAGAGGATCAATGGTGTGGCATTACAGGATTTCCTATCAATACATTTCTAGTTCTCAGGTACACATACAACAACAAATACTCCAACAAATAGCACAGCTCACATAGTAATATTCTCCCAGACAGTTATTCTATCTGCTTACACTTATTTATGAAGAAAATCTTCTGATGGTCCACAACATGCATGATGGGAGTGGTGAAAGGGTTTCAGTCGACTCGAGAGGATCCTGTTGATGAGCATTGAGGATTTTAAGAATTTTTCTCTCTTTTTCTCTGTTGTAATGAGGACTGACATCTTTACCTTTGCAAGGATTTCAACTTTGTCATTTTGAGCTTATTTTCCGCAACCCGCAGAAGACGTCAGGGACATGCCCATGATCTGCTTAAAGTATCAGAACACTGATAGGTAAGGTTTTATTGGCGGGAAAATAATAATATCTACCTACAGTTTGTATAAACACTATTTAAATTGCTAACAGCCAAGCACACAAAAAATGCATTTAATTTGCTGATTGTATTCATTTTAAATAGGATGAACCCATTCAATGTTTCTTTTACTTTGGCTGAACATAAGTGTGTATCTAATGTTTGCATGTTACCAGATGCATAAACTAGCTGAAGCCAAGCAAGTCTTATGTGTATGAAAACACAAATATAGATTTTTGAATTTGTATGCATATAGATATCCGTTTCAGAAAGTTTATTTGTATGGCTTGTACTTGGATCAGTTCTGTGTCCGATAGTTCAGGGATCAGAATCTAGCTGTGCTCTTCCATTCATCTGATATTTTTGGAGGGACCTGAGATTAGTAACGGGCTTGTCAAACCAGTCTTCTGCATGTTGTTGATACAAAGCATTTGAACTGAGGCAAAATATCTTTTGGTTTATCAAAAGGGTCGTGTTTTACAAAAAAAGGAATTGCCAAGGGTCTTGCAGTAGCACATATGATATCTGATGAGGCACAGTAAAAAATATTGCCCAGAAGCTTTTCTGTTGAGCTAATATTGCTTCAAGCAGTGAGGGGAAATATCTGTCCTATGTTATTGTGCGATCACATCTGGGCTGATATTCCACACTCATTCTTATGCAATATTGCTTAATTTAATAAAGCATGCTACATGTGGTGGCCATTGAGGCTAAACACGGAAGCGATCAGTACAGTGCCTGAAAGACTTATATGTAAATCTCCTCTTTGCAAGTGAAATTTTGCATTTACTCACAAGTTGCACTCACATTGATGATAACAACAACAGCCTCTTTGCAAAGTCTGAAACACTGAGGTTTCTAACGTTTCATTCTTTAGAAAGTAAGTTTCGGGCCAAATTTCTGAATAGCGAATAGGCATTGTTGATGTGTAAATGTAGGCAGGCATGTGTGCGCATTTGTTCAATTCAGACGTCAGAAAGTTGTGGAACTAAGTGCCATTTTCTCCATTTGCTATCAAAAAATTAACATTTAAATTCTAAAAGGCTGTTTTTAGAGCCTATTTAAAGGTTTTAATAAAGCATTCTAACTAAACATGAATAATGTGTTTCCATGTTGATGTTTGTGCATGTATAATCCACATTTTACTGGAGATTGATTTGTACTTCAACTTGCTCACATGACCCCCTCTTCCACACACAAACGAATTGATCTGCTTCAGTATTCCGTCGCTTCACTCTTCCTGACCACGTATGCAAAGCGTAGCTCTTTAACAATGACACAATTACACACACACAGTCCTGTCTAATGTGCTATTCATCTGCTGCTTTTCTCCCTGCAATCATGTGCTAAATTTTACAAACACTAGCTGTTTCTGATGTGACTACCTTGCACCTGTCTTTTTTTTAGTCATTAACATTAACACAGGCATCTGTGTTCTGTGTCTGCTACTTTAGTCGAAAAATGTCATTATGGTTTTAACTGTTTTGTAATATTCCTCTGTTATTTGTATGTGTGTATTGTTGTGAAGTGTGTGTGTGGACCTGTATATGATTACAACACCTGTAATTTGAACTCTTATGTTGACAATGAGGTGCTCAACCGCACATTTCATTTGGTGCTATAATACCCACAAGCCTCAAGACAAAAGAGTTTAGGTTACAAACACACAAACACACACACCTGAACACAAACCCTTCAGCACCAAAACACAGCACGAATGCTCGGCTTGATTTTATGTACAAATCTACTTGTACATGGCTTGATTTCCCCTGTTCTTCGGTTTCCAGGCAATAGTTGTGCAGGTGTACAATAGTTCTTTCAAAATATCATCTCTATAACCTCAAACACATGTTGTAATCACACATCTCAATTTAATCTCAATATAGGTTTCCAAAATTATTCATTACCTGTTCTCAATGAACCATTACTACCTGTGATGTCATCAGGGAGGGACTTACATACCACTACTTTAGTCGAAAAATGTCATTATGGTTTTAACTGTTTTGTAATATTCCTCTGTTATTTGTATGTGTGTATTGTTGTGAAGTGTGTGTGTGTGGACCTGTATATGATTACAACACCTGTAATTTGAACTCTTATGTTGACAATGAGGTGCTCAACCGCACATTTCATTTGGTGCTATAATACCCACAAGCCTCAAGACAAAAGAGTTTAGGTTACAAACACACAAACACACACACCTGAACACAAACCCTTCAGCACCAAAACACAGCACGAATGCTCGGCTTGATTTTATGTACAAATCTACTTGTACATGGCTTGATTTCCCCTGTTCTTCGGTTTCCAGGCAATAGTTGTGCAGGTGTACAATAGTTCTTTCAAAATATCATCTCTATAACCTCAAACACATGTTGTAATCACACATCTCAATTTAATCTCAATATAGGTTTCCAAAATTATTCATTACCTGTTCTCAATGAACCATTACTACCTGTGATGTCATCAGGGAGGGACTTACATACCAGATACACACTGCTCATGTTACGTTTGTGGTGGAGTCTATTACTGCACGCCTCAGTTTGTCTGATAACATGCTGTTCTGCTATTAATACTGATGAAGAGCATTAAACAGTCTGGAATTAAGTCTCTGTCCACTTCCTACTACATATCCCAGGATTCTCGTATTACTTAATATACTCAAGACTCTCATAGTCTAATTTTCTCTCTGTCTCACAAACTGTTCTCACAAAATGTTCTGCAGGTGCAGGTGTGTAATGAACAGAGCAGGCATGGAGATGTGTCTGAGTGTGTGACATCATCAGTCAGTGAGGGTGAGTCCAGAGATTAAATGAGAAGAAAAGGTTATTGTCTGAACAATTACCTCATTGCACCACTCACTTCTGTGCTAGACAGAAGGATTATTGGTAGACCTGGGGCAACAGGAAGAAAAATGAAGGTTATGAGATCATAAGGGGGAAAAAACTGTCTAGAAACTCATACACTGGAGGAGGGATGCTTGTCATTTCTGGATGGTGTGAATGCAAAGTGCACAGCGTCCTTGAAGACAGATGTCAAAACATGCACACAGTCACATTTCACATGCATGCAAACACGTATGGTTGATGCTCTGCCTTTTTCAGTGGAAATTACGGTTATCCTCATTTGCATGGACTCACCTCATAAAGTAATGCGTTTGCATACAGAACTAGTGAAGACTGTTATTCCTTTGCCATGATGAAGCAGCTGTAAGTCACAGTCACCAGTTGTGACATTATTAAAAATCATGCAAGCCTGAATCTTTCTAATGTAAATGAGCGTCTTAATGAGAAGCTGTCTGGCTCTACAGCATGATGATCTCGGGTAGCTTTACACGCTGTTCAACGCACCCATAGGCAGTGACTCTAAATGCCTTAAAAAATGATGTTGACAGCAAAACGAACAGACATGGAAGGAAATTGTTGTAATAAAAAGATGATCAGTATTTCAGTGAATGCACTCGATTCATAATAATCTTTCACACTTTAAATCACTTTGCCACAAAGGCAATTAAATATTCCAATTGAAATATTTCACCGAGTGTTTCTGTATGTGTAAGACAGAGAGAGAGAGAAAGAGAGACCGGTCTTGTATATTTGTACACTGCAAAACAGTGCAATATATACATAGGCCTATACAGTACATATATACATACATACACACACACACACATATATACATACACTTACATATACATACACATAGCTACATATACATATCTATATGAAGAATGGAAGAATGATTCGTCTTAAAATTAGCACTGTGTTATGTTGCATTTTATGTTATTTGGCTTTATAGGTTTAATTTAGTGTCATTCATTCTTTAATATTTTCTCGTCTTTTATCATTTTGCTATTGGTCTATTGATTTGGCAACGCAACACTGACACACATAAAGGGAGAGATAATAGAGAATTTGCTGTTAGCTCCCCACCTGACTCTCTCGGTCACGATCACGGCGCGCGCCCGTAAGGGGACTCCAGTCTACGAGAATCTGCTTCTTGAATGTTCAGTTACGCGCGAGGTGTGTCCTGTGTGTCCATATGAAACTCACCACTGCGACCATCAGGTGCATTAAGAAAGGGACCGGTAGAAACGCGCTTCCAGTATACTTAGAGGCAACGCAATGACGGGATACAGCAGCACGAGCAGCTGTAGGGAAAATGACGCTTACTGATCTGTCTCTTTGAAAGAGAAGACTAAGAAAAAAGGCGAGAGACAGAAGAACTTGGACTGCGGGAGAGAATAACATCGCATGGGGCCATGAGCGGTGCAGACCCCGCAGCGAACAAACTGTTGAGTTTCAACCAACGGTAAAGCATTCAGTTACTTCATATTTTTGTATAGACATTGACATTTACATTGAGAAAATATATTCAGTCTGGCACAGTCATATTGCAGCAGTATCAGGGGTTATAGACTCTTGCATCTCATTTGAACGTGCAACAAGCTGCACCCTCCCCGGAGTGATCGATCAACATATTGGATGCTGGTATTGGAAATAAGCACTTAAAGCATAAATCTTTCTTTTTTACAAACTGCCATTGCAAGCTTACATTTAATAATTCTCATAAATGTTTGCGTGTGTCTGTGTGTGTGTTTTAATTAGTCTAGTCATTTTAAAAGGACACTTAACCCACCCTCCAAAAAAACGAAAATTGTAATAATTTACTCACCCTCATATTATTACAATACAAACCCCGTATGACTTTCTTTGTTTCTGTCAGTAGATGTAAAGCAGAATGTCTGTCTCAGTCACCATTCAGTTTCATTTTATGGAAATATGCAATAAAAGTCGGTGGTGGCTTGTCTAACATCTCTTTTTGTGTTCTGAAGTCTAAAACAACACGGGAGTGTTTCATTGACAGAATTTAAATTTTTGGCTGAACTGTCTCTTTAAGAAGCTGCGCTCTTTTCCTTTAGCACCGCAGCATATTTGTACAGAGTCCACAAGTCTTTGCATCTGAAGTAGATTGAATTCATGTGGGAAAGGGAAAACCTCCGCTGCTTTGTCTTACGTATAGCCTATAGGATACAATTCTGCTTAGACACAATGTTTTAGACTTCCCCACAGTGTAGTAGTGGGATATACTAGTACGGAAAATCGGTAAATTATTCATGCGAATACCTCTCGGTAGAGTGGACTTCCATGCGCCACTGTAACGACTGGCGTAGTAAACGGTAAACATGATGTTTTCTCTGATTAAAATATGAAAGAAAGGTGGGTTTGGTGTTCATTTTAAGACGGTTTGTGGTCATGGTAAGTGTCCACAATCATAGGAGGGTTTCCTCAACACCGCAGCGAATCTGCTGTAATTTGAGGTGTGCGTGATGTCACTCAGCAATTATTTACAAGACAACATAATGTAGCATCCATCCATTGAGTGCAGGACAAAAATCTACCTGTTATAAACGGTAAACATGATGTTTTCTCTGATTAAAATATGAAAGAAAGGTGGGTTTGGTGTTCATTTTAAGACGGTTTGTGGTCATGGTAAGTGTCCACAATCATAGGAGGGTTTCCTCAACACCGCAGCGAATCTGCTGTAATTTGAGGTGTGCGTGATGTCACTCAGCAATTATTTACATGACAACATAATGTAGCATCCATCCATTGAGTGCAGGACAAAAATCTACCTGTTGACGTGTCCCAACAGAAGCATATCACACATTTTTACAGTAATAGTATTTTTTACAAACAAAGCCACTCTCATACCACTTGACAGATCATGTGTCATCACAACAATGCAACACATAAGCCATTTCGAACTCTTGACCTGTAGCATTTGAGGTAAAAATAAATATGTACATTACATTATATTTACATTTAGACATTTAGCAGACGCTTTTATCCAAAGCGACTTACAAATGAGGACAATGGAAGCAGTCAAAATCAACAAAAGAGCAATGATATGCAAGTGCTATAACAAGTCTCTGTTAGCTTAATGCAGTACAAGTTAGTTTTTTTTATAATCATATAATAAATAAAAAAGAAAACAGAATATATAAAGTATAGAGCAAGCTAGTGTTAGAGGCCTTTTTTGCTTTTGTTAATCAGATATCAGAAAGTCATAATTATAATTGTATAATAAATAAAAAGAAAACAGAATATATAAAGTATAGAGCAAGCTAGTGTTAGAGGCCTTTTTTGCTTTTGTTAATCAGATATCAGAAAGTCATAATTATAATTGTATAATAAATAAAAAGAAAACAGAATATATAAAGTATAGAGCAAGCTAGTGTTAGAGGCCTTTTTTGCTTTTGTTAATCAGATATCAGAAAGTCATAATTATAATTGTATAATAAATAAAAAGAAAACAGAATATATAAAGTATAGAGCAAGCTAGTGTTAGAGGCCTTTTTTGCTTTTGTTAATCAGATATCAGAAAGTCATAATTATAATTGTATAATAAATAAAAAGAAAAGAAAAAGAATGCAAAAATATTAGAGAAGCAAGTTTTTTAAAGAAAACAAGCAGTTAGTAATAATAAATACGGAAAAGTGCAAGTCTAGAAGGGGCAAGTTATTTTTTATTTATTTATTTTGTTTTTATAGAGAATAGAATTAGAATAGAGAGTGCTAGAGTTAGAGGGTCAAATAAAGATGGAAGAGATGTGTTTTTAGCCGATTCTTGAAGATGGCTCGGATTGAGTTGGGCAGGTCATTCCACCAGGAGGGAACATTTAATTTAAAAGTCCGATAAAGTGATTTTGTGCCTCTTTAGGATGGCACAATAAAGCGACATTCACTTGCAGAACGCAAGCTTCTAGAGGGCACATAAGTCTGAAGTAATGAATTTAGGTAAAGGGGTGCCGTGGTCCAAGAACTGAGCCCTGAGGCACCCCAGTAGTTAGATGTTGTGACTTGGACACCTCACCTCTCCAAGATATCTTGAAGGACCTATCTGAGAGATAAGACTCAAACCACTGGAGTGTGGTTCTTGAGATGCCCTTTGCCAATAGGGTTGACAGGAGGATCTGATGGTTAACCATGTCAAAAGCAGCGGACAGATCAAGCAAGATAATATTGAAGATTTGGAATCCGCTCTTGCCAGTCTTAGGGCTTCAACAACTGAGAGCAAGGCAGTTTCGGTTGAATGTCCACTTCTGAAACCAGACTGGTTGCTGTCGAGAAGGTTGTTCTGTGTGATATATACTGTATATATATATATATCTATACAGCCTACTATTGCCATCCATACAATTCATAAAAATAGACTCATATTCCTGATAGCCTGCTATTGAACTATTGCCACAAACCCTAGCAAAAAAAAAAAAAAAGTTGTGTATCTGCAGTGTGTTAATTTTTCAATTAAAATAAGTGATTTTCAAATGTCCTTCTTTCCCTCCCATACTATCTTTGTATGTGTTTGTCTTTGTTTTTCATTTTTATCACACTTATCCTCAAAGGAAAGTTATCCGACTTCCTGCTGCAGTGTTGGCTTAATTAAATTAATCTGTTTTAACAGTGCTGTTTTTTTTTTAGCAGAGTTGGTGCATAATGAGAAAGTTGAAGCTCAAAGGGCAATTTTGTTCTTACTGACTGCATTGTTAGACGTTTTTTGTCAGACAGTCTGCGGCAGCTTCACTTGTAGCCTTTTCTTCGGTCATGTGGCAAGTCTGCAAATGTCTAAGGCATTGAGCTCTGCATCACTGGAAACATGATATCATGCCAGATCATTATCACAAAATTATTATCGCAGATGCATTACAGGAGTGATTACTGTGAACAAACTTGACCGTATTTGGTTTCGCAGTATTACCAGAGGGCAATGGCTATGCTAATTATGTAATGCTGTTGCTGTCATCATTATCATAATCGCAAACACAGTCATCTGCTGGTGCACTACTACTATCATAATCATTATAGGATTTCTTTTCATAAAAAATAATCAAGTTTTTGTGAAGTGATTCATTATATCAATGGAAGCATTCAATCATGAGCAAAAATCAATCGGTGCACTACTACTATCATAATCATTATAGGATTTCTTTTCATAAAAATAATCAAGTTTTTGTGAAGTGATTCATTATATCAATGGAAGCATTCAATCATGAGCAAAAATCAATGGTTTGTTTGAAGATACAAGTGAAACAATAAGCCGTTTTGCATCTTAAGATGCCTTTATGTCCAGCTGTTAATTTTTTTCTCCTCCAGGGTAGTGTTTCTGAATTTGAAGCTGGTTTCTTTCAGCCCCGTGCCACAGTAAATCATCTAATGATGAGCCACTCCTTCCCTTCCTTGTCCTGTTCGCAGGAATCACTTGTGCATTTTGTCTTAAAAAGCTCTTAGTCAAGTGAGATATGGTTCAAGTAAGTGACTGTAATCACCAGTGGGTCATTCTGACAGGATTATGCAGCCATTTCTGAAGTCGACCTTTTATCTCATTTAAATTTTTCCAATCTTTCAATTAACCATCTCCCTTACCCCATCTGAGAGCATTTCATGGTGTATAGCAGAAGAGCTTAGGAAATGAGGCATCTATGTTTAAACTTCTAAAGCTGCATAAATAAACCAAGAAGGCATGCACACTCTTGTGAATCAGAAACACACTGTATAACGATGCCCACATGGGGTCGGCACATGCAGAACTTAGTATTTAATTTATTAAACATTTTGGCTTATTATATAACACTTTCAGCTTTAAATTAGAGTACCGTTAAACACATTTGACCATATTTAAATCCATACAAATCTGTAAATTTACCAAATGGAAACAAAGTCTGCAGAATCTGCCTGCAACTTAGAACGCGATATATACATGCATGATGTGCAGTATCTCTTCTGTTGTCAGTAAAGACATTCTTAGCTGCATTCTGCACTAATGCAAACATAATGATAGCCCTCACACAGAGGAAATGTGTTTGTCCACATGCACAATTTATATTGCACTTGAAGTGAAATGCCTATAATAAATGTAAGCACTCATGTGGCTCAGCATATAAATAGTTTAAACCTCAGTCAGAAGAGATGTTGTCTTCAACAAAGCAAATATTATGAAAAAGAAGTTTCACCAGAATCACAAGTAGTTGACTAAAACAGCAGCATTATTAAATTGATGTTGAATTAATGTTGAAATACTTTTTTCATATCCCAGTTTAATATACAGAGACAACTATAAGTGAGCCATTCGTAGGTTGATGCCCCTGAAAAGTTAACACTGTAGGTTGGCAATACTTTTTTAGGTTTGAGCATCTCATCCTGACATAGCAACACTGGCTCAACCAATAGCAAAAGGGCTCAAGTAGTTAGAATAAAAAAATATTTTATATAACTGATTATACTAGTTAAACACTGTAGGTTGGCAATACTTTTTTAGGTTTGAGCATCTCATCCTGACATAGCAACACTGGCTCAACCAATGGCATCAGTTTGAGGGTGGGACTATGTGTTTGCCCGGCCAATGGCAGACAGGAAAGGGCTCAAGTAGTTAGAATAAAAAAATATTTTATATAACTGATTATACTAGTTTATACTACAAATAAATCAAATTTCTTATTCGCAGTAATAGCTGGAAATTATACAACTTTAAAGTCACTCAGTGAAATCGATGCTCACACTTTTGATGGAAAACACTGGCATGTAAACATTTTTGTTGCTTGCAGTGCACCTGCATTGACTTGATAGGGAAAGTTGATAGTTCCGTCTAGTGGGTCATCCATCCTTATTGTTGAGCTCTGATGGGGAATATTTGGGAAACCTATTGGAAACATTTGCTATTTTATTTGGCAATGCTAGCGGCACAGAAATTACACACCTTTAGTGCCATTACGGTCTTCCTGTGAAGTGGTTTTAATGAGAGAGATCCTCTTTGAGGTTTTGGGAAGATGTGTGATGTCTAGTTGTCAGCTGAGTCACTGAGCATGTGGTTCTCGCTCTAATAATCTGAATCTACTTCACTCGGAAAGTGTCAGGCTATGACATCACAGGGATTTGAGTTTGCAGGGTGTACCGATGAAACATACTACCTAAAATATATTTGCATTGTTTTAAGGGTAAGTTTAGGGCAAGGGTAGGCATTGACGGGTAGGTTTAGGGTAGGGGTAGGTATGGACATTTTAAAAAGCCTCAAACCACATGAATAAGATGCTGGTAGCACAATTTGATAGGTAGCATTTTTCGCTATCAATTTGTGCTAGCTATCTTTTTAATGGGAGGTACCACAATCTGACCGGGTAGCACAAATCGTCTGAACAGGGGCTCCTACTTTTTGGAATGCAGGTTTCTGGTATTGAAACTAAAATACAGTTTCTTTATGCTCTAGGTGTTCACATGTGTTGATAAGTCAGAGAATTTCTCAATAGGAAATCACATCAGCAATACGAATGTTTTAAAATCATAAAATATACAAATATTCCAAGACAATAAAAAGATTTGCATTGCAAAACTTATTGTGTGCCTTTATGAAATTAATTTAAATGGTTATATGCTGTTTTGCAGCTCAGCGTCGGAGGATCTTGGGTGCCGGAGAGGAGAGTTCAGCCGGAAACACTATGGATCAGTTGAACTGGTGAGGACTGGTATATTTTAGCTTTTCTATGTATTTATATATTTACATATCCTTTTTCTTCTTCTTTCCAATCAATTTTCCTCTGCATGTGCACTTCTGTGAAGGGAGTAGCTATGTATTTCTGTTTGATTTTTGTATATATGTCTGTGGTTCTGTCTGTTTTATCAGATGAGATTTGTATGGCTTTGTAATTAAATTGCTAATTTAAACATCATCTCACCCTAGCAGTAGGTTAAACAGGCACAAAAATAGCATAATTTATATGATTGAGAGTGTTTTGCCTGGTCAAACACATGTGTTGTATTGAGTGGGTGTGGGTGTGTTTCTTTCAGCGGTGTCTGTCTCTCCCAGATAGTTGTTGCACGGAGGAAGTGGCTTAATACCACACTAGATGCTACTTCCTATGTGAAACATGCAGGAGGTTTGTTGGAAGAAAGAAATGGGTGACCTTGTGTCAGATAGTACCATGTCACAAAACCACATACATTATCATACACGACAGATGGAGAATATAAATGTGTGTATATGACTGCATGTGTGAAGGGCATTTGTTACTCCATGTGCCATTGTTCTTAGGTTTCTAAAGCTACCGTGGCATCCAAAAGTCTGAGACCAGTAATGAAAATGAATGTATTTTGATTACAAATGATATTATCAGCATAATAATTTGTTTTGAGAGATTTAAAAATTGTAAATGAATAGCATAGAAGAACAAAAATCTATGTAATCTTGTAATTGCCTTTTGCATAAGAATACCTACATGGTGCTCTGGGATGCTTGATTCTGACTGGTCGATCGTGGCATTCAGCAGTCTGATATTTCTGAATAATGACCGTTGTCCAGGGAAACTCAGTATAACTGACCTCTCTATGATTGTGCTTTGTTTCGCTACAGTTTCTACAAAGAATCTCAAATCAATATTTCAAATCAATTTCATGTCCATTAATTTATTTATTTTTTAAGCATCCATATACAGAATAATTTACATATCAAATCAATATTTTGTGGCAATGGCCATCTGATTGCTTACCCCTCTCTTATATCCATTGTAAATTTAAAACAAGAAATATCTAGTTCATTTTTTTTTTAAATGTAGCATGCAAGCCACATTTACTTTTATGTTGCATGTCTTTATTTTTCCATATGTTAGTTTTTTTTTTTTATCTGCATTGCTCTTTTTAAACCAGGCTGCGGTTACTATGAAATATGCTTGTACCGTTTCTCTCTTGCTGTGCTTAATTACATTCAGTATTCCAGAATGTGTATCTCTTATTATGGATTTCTGTATGTATCTGTCTGGCAGTGTTTTTCTGTTATATCAATTCTTATATTATACTACTAATTGATTCTGTTGCGGTTTTCATGCCAGTGGTTGCATAATTTTACATTTACACTTTGTGAATTTAGCATTTAATATTGTAATCATCATGACGGGAAAATAGCAGTATTGACCACCTTCATTACATTATTATACAATTACACTGATCAAATATACAAAAAGTAGACAGTCATCCGACTTTGAATAATAGTGCATGGTTATAGGGACATATTTTTCATAGGCTGGACCAAATGAATAAGAAAGGTGTATGCTCTTGATGTTTTAGATGTCATTTCTACATACATGGCTGACTAGCTGTATGGTTCAGTCGGTTTATATAAGTGCAGTAGGGATCCTCTTGTAGGTGATTTTATGACCTCTAAGTGCAAAGTGTGTATCTAAGTGCTGAAGAATGTAATGCATGTGTGTCTATGTGAGGTTTTTGAGTTAAAAGCTTCCCAAGTGCTCCATCCTCTCATTTCTGTATGATGACCTAATGTAAACATGACTATTGTTTAGAAGATATTATATGCTGAACCATTTCTAGAAGTGGCTAGACATCATCTAAAAACTGATTCCATAACCTATAATCATAGAAAACATTAGACCTGATCACAGATCAACAGCCAATGCAGTATCTTTGTTGGAAAGCAGAATGTTCTGCAGTTGATGACTTCTCTATTGACATACTACTGATTTACTACTGTTTTTTTTGCATACTTTATAGATAAGTAGGCATATTTGGATGCAGGTACTTTAATGCCAAAGGTTGACTACTTAATTAACATATTTAATGAGATACTAAAAAGATATGATTCCAACCAGGGAATCGGGGGTCGGTTAGGTGGTGTAACAAATGTAAAAACATTTTTATTTATAAATAATATTTTTATTTTAAAATATGTATGCTCGCATTCACTTTTGATCATATGTATAATGTGCCAAAAATGTTTCTGTTAATGTTTCTTGTCTCACATTCAATTACAAATGTAACACTTTAGTACAGGAACCAATTCTCAATATTAACTAGTTGCTTATTAGCATGTCTATTATTAACATGGCTGTTTATTAGTACTTATTTAGCACATATTCTGCACGACCATATTCTACATCCCTAATCCTGCCAATACCTAAACTTAACACTTACCTTACTAACTATTGATGAATTACATAAATGATATAGCCTAATTCCAAACAGTGTAAATAGCTTGCATCACTGTTTATTACTGTCAGTCATATTGTGTTTCCTCTGTAAAACATGTCAAATATTAAATGTTAAGCTACTTCACACTCTTTTATTGTTAAAAAGCGTTGTGCTGGAATTTGCACTTGGCTTCTGTGAACAGAAAAGCCAGTCTTTGATGTGATTGGCCATTTCAATCAGTTTGACATTTACAAGTGCTTTCAGAACACTGGCAGCACCTAAATATTGTTCCCTCTAATTGGTATATGGTGGTTACGGCCCTGATTCCAGCAACAAGCAGTTTTTCTGTTCTCATCGATAGTGAAAATGCTGTTCAATCAGAAGAGTATGTGAATCCGTTCTCTTAAATAGTTGGTTGTCACACTCACAACATACTGCATAGCTGAAGAGCATAAAAATAAAGGCACATACCTTGTTTTCATGATTTCAGTTATGCTTCACCAGACAGCGTGCTTTTTTATAGTTTTTGTAAAATTTGTCAATATCCAATGTTTCTATAATTCTACAATCAATCTCTCAGCTCTTATGTTTGTTTCATTATTTACTGTACATTGCAGAGCAACGTTTTGGTTTAGTGAAATTCTGGATGGAGCTACCTGGTGGGACACAGCAGGAATAAAATAAAATTGGTTGATAAAATATAGTGTCGCTAATATCAAGGCTTGTTAAGATAAAAATGGGATTAACATAGAAGAGGTACCTTTTATCGCTTGTTGCATCGAGCCTGGTCAGGATATAAAGTATATAAAGGAGTATGAGATGGAGTGTTTCAAAGAGAGCAGATGAAAATGCTTTGTCATCATCAGAGCAGCATCACTGAAGTCTATGACAGGACTCAACTGTACTTACTCAGCTGCAGTATGTGAAAGCTGATAACATCAAAGATTGAGAGAACACAGCTGACCCACTGTGCCCACCGATACACAGGCTGAAGACGTGTTGGAGAAATCTTGAGGAAGAGAAATCTGAAATGGAGTGAGTGACACAGAACAATGCTTAATTGTCCCCCTTTCATTTCATCACTTTTTTCTCCAACCAGACACATTTTTGCATGTGCTCTTCAATGCCTCAAATGTCCTCAATATTCCTCATTCAAATTCTCTGTCTCAGTCTCTCACCATTATATTTCTGACGTCAACTAGCACCAAAAGTACTAGTATGAAAGCACCCTTACTTTTGTATTGATTTAAAGAAAAGGTTTCATGAGGATTTTCCCCTTCTTGGACTCTAGTTGATTGTTAGTCTTTCTTACAGCTCATTAATAGACATGTATAAATACTTTAAGAATATGTATTTTTAGAGTGAATTGAATGGATAGGTACTTTGATTTTCGCAGAAATTTAGGTAGAGGCATGTTTTTCCAATGAGCCTTTATGTTTCAGACACAGCCACTATGTTCTGGTGTACAAAAATACTTTAATACTTTAGTATTCAACAAGCACTTTTGGCTGTGGATTCCTGTTACTTTTGCTCTGCATAAATAAATATGAATACAATTAATATAAATATAGGCAGAGTTGGATCTCCACATTTACCTGCAGGTACTGTGCTGTTTAGTAGTTTATAAATATAAGTGTGATTTCTGATACTATTTCTTTAATTGTAGTTAATATTAGTTAATGGCACCTGATGGAGCAATTGAAAGGAGTAAATTAATTCTGATTCTATTCAGTGGCCCCCAATCACATATCGAAATATCGACTAAATAGTGATAAAAGTGTGTTAATTTTATCCGAAACAGATTAAAATTAATCTGGTAACATTTTATTATCTTGGTAGTTGTGAGCGGTGCTATGAGGTTAATCACATTTGAAAATAATGTACCACCAACACTAAACCATATCCAAATCCCAACCAATAGTGTTAAAAAAGCAAGTGTGAGATAAAAACTCACTTGCTACCACACCATAAGCTTGCTTCCACAAGTCTTTGAGCTCTTTTATCATGACTTGTGTTTCACAGCACTCATACCTGAGTGCTCTACATCACAAATGCAATGCTGTACCAGGTGAGTAACTGAGCAAGTTTACAATGCAGTAAACTAATATAAACTAACAGTAAAATGTATAGTTTACAAATCATCAGTGGTGGAAAGAGTACTGAAAAAATATACTTAAGTAAAAGTACCATTACCTTCCATAAAATGTAGTGTGAGTAGAGTGAAAGTACTTGTCCAAAAAACTACTTGAGTAAGAGTAAAAGAGTAGCCTACATTAAAGGTAAAGTACATTCTTTAATTCACATTATCTTGTTTGTCATAAAGAATGAAGAATATCTTTCATCCAGCCGTTTTAATTTTGACTGCCAACTCTTTAAAATACATTTAAAAAGCACGGAAACAGTATTCAGTTGAAGAAAAGATGAAAGTTATTCTCAGTACTATCATCCCCATTTAAATCATAAAGTTTGAAAAAAATAGATTTAAAATCATGTGTAAGGCCACTGAGACAGCATGCTGTTGTTGCACATAAAATATTAAAGCTGCGATTTAAATTTTACTCTTGGTAAACTCCTCTTGGAGCTTGTAACACTCCTTTCTCTTTGGAGTGTTACAAGCTCTTGGTGCATAAAGAAGATCTGTAAAGTTGCAAAGACTAAAGTCTCAAATCCAAAGAGATATTCTATATAAAAGGTAAGAGTTAACCACGCCTACCTAAAACGGCTTGTTCTAACACGCCCCCCACATGTCTATGTCACTATGTGGGAAGATTTGCATAACGCCGCAGGGGTCGTCACATATAGTTGCCGCATGCCCGCCCGCCGCGCCGTTCTTTAGCCCACTGGCCGCCGCTCACTCAAGCCGGCCTCCGCTCACTCTATAGCTGGCCGCCGCTAACTCTAGCCCCCGGCCTCTGCTCACTCTAGGCCGCCGTGTGTGACGCTGTGTTTCGTTGTGAAAGCGAAACTACTTTGTTTGGTCTTCGACTGAACTGATGCTTGAAGAATGCACTTCCAGCAGCCATGATAAACAGTTTGCGGTTGAAGTTTTCTATGCACAATTTGATTTGACAAAAGTCACGAGACCTATTACTCTCTATCCAATCACGTTGATGGATAAAAATAAAATTAAAATAAGCATGTAACGACCACAAACGGAGGAAAATAGCGGAGTAAAAGTACCGATACATCACTTAAAATGTACTCAAGTAAAAGTAAAAGTACACAATTTTTAAACTACTCAAAAAAGTACAATTACTGATAAAAACTACTTAATTACTGTAACGTGAGTATTTGTAATTCGTTACTTCACACCACAGCAAATCATGCAATAAATAAGTTATTTTTATTAGCGATTAGTATTGTGCAAGGAACTGCACAAAAATAAGTCTTTATTAATTAATAAATAGTCTGCCCCTGTAATTATAATTATTTTGAAAATGGATACAAGTTATTGTCATTTTACTGGCTTTAGTGCGCTGCCTCTCAGCTGCAAACTAGAGTGAATTGAATGTATAGATACTTAGAGTTTCGCAAAAATGTAGGTAAATTAAATTTAAAATGACTTTTTGTTTCAGACACAGCCACTATGTTCTGGTATACAAAAATTACTTTTGCAATATATCTGGTGTTCTGGTGTTCAAAAAAATACTTTTTTTTCAACAAGCATTTTTGGCTGTGGATACCTGCTACTTTTGCTTTGCATAAATAAATATAAACGCAATTAATATAAATATAGGAAGAGTTGGATCTCCACGTTTACCTGCAGGTACTGTGCCGTTTAGTAGTTTATAAATATAAGTGTGTTTTCTGATACTATTTCTTTCTTATAAATACAAATAGCTCTTGAAGATGACTCCCGAATTTGAGAGGTTACTGTTTGAATTAACTGGATTTGAAACCAATATAATGACACAGTTGAGTGGAGACTTAAATGTGTGTATTGTCGTGAGGGCCTCCCTCTGGCTATATACAAATTTCTAATAATGCTGCATGATGACACATACACATCTCCTAGTATCTTCTGCCTCTGACTTATTGCTCTTATTATAATTATTTGATTCTAACCAGGTCCAAACGCCTTCGAACCCCACACACATATGCTGAGCAGAGGGAGGGTTGGCTGCAGAGTGACTGTGGTGTGTAAAATTAGCATGTTGGGCTCAGTGGAACATGTTGCCTGCAGCTCTATCATATGAAGCATCAAGAGTGACTCACACTCACTGCGTCCAATACTGTGGGTGGGTCACTTTCACAAGACTGTTCAAAAGATGGGACATGGGATGGGACACAATTAAGCAACGTTGTAGACATTTATTTATTTGCTTACAGAACTTTGTGTGTAGTTCTGGTGAGAAATGCCTGGCGTGGTAAAGAACAGCACACTTATATAAATCTAGTCAATATGATTTGTTCATTTACAGTATGTGTCGGTGTGTGTTATTGAGGGAAATCCTTCGTTTTGTTAAATATAACTAAAACCAGTTATATCATCATTCCTCCTCCCTACTTCCCTAGTGTTGGCTACTTTGAAACTAGCTTGTCAAGTTAGAAGCTAATTATAATACCCTAGTAAAAATTAATATATTTAAAATACATTTCATACTAAGTGTAGTTCAAATCTTTTAACATATTTACTGACATATCCCTCAAGACTTACTGATATAAAAATTATATTTAAAATTTATTTGGAGTACTTATGTAACAGTGCACATTTCTTAATATTAAGCCCAAAATCTGTGTTAATGTCACTATTGATAAGGATTGCATGATCTTTGAATAATATTGTTCTTTAAATGCAAGATATTTAAAATGTGAACCTGATGTGAGCCTATACTTGCAGTAGTTCTACTTTAGCACAATCAAATATTCTTCATTATATCTTTAGTTGGACTTCAGCTCTACTTTTGCACAATTAAAGTGCATTAAGTACAAAATTGGTTGTTCCAATTTAGCAGACTTTAAGTATACCAGTTTAGTATACCAAAAGAACAATTGCAGCATATTTTTATAAGGTACATAAATATGTAAATGTACAGTAGTCAACATTTGAAGTGGATCAAAAGTTTTTGGTTCCAAAAACAGGTAACTTTTAAGTTATGTAAGTACCGATGTGTTGAAGGACCGAGGTGGATCCCAGAACTCGGAGACTGGAGGCAGAGACAGGGGATGATTGAGGGTCTGACAGGCACCAGCGGAGATAGGGCTGAGCAACTGGCTGGTTTTAGAAGATGAGGTGGGAGAGGGAGGCTGGGAGAGAACATAGGAGAGCAAGAGCTGGGCGGAACCAGTGGAGACGCAGGAGATTCAGGGCTGGACGGAACCAGCAGAGAAGCACGCTGGCTCACGTGTCGCGGCAGGCTCAGGCTCTCCATCTGCAGTGGGCTCAGACAATTGATCCGTGCAGCGGGATGACGGCTGATCTCTGGTTTGGTAGTGGGGCTGGAGAGGGGGGAAAGTGGGGCTTTCCTCAGCAGGGCAGACGGAGAAATATAGTCCATTACTCTCCAGCACCCACTCCACAAATGGGGCAAAATTCTCCTTTGGACCGTCCGCTGGCAGGCATGCCTTACACCGCTCACTCAGGCTGGTGATGTAGAAAACACAGAGCGAGCGGTCCAGGGAGTGAGTAAGGCACGTCAGATCAATAAAGTTCCTGGTGTGGTCCTCCAACGGACGGTCCTGCTGCTCCAAGCAAACCTGCAGGCAGGTCCATAGTGGGGAAAAAAACAAAAGGCAAGGGGGAAAAACACCGCAAAACTCTTAACTTTGGAGTTCTGGTATTCTGTCACGTGTAGCTATGGAAAGCACACAATGCAGGAATAGAAATAAACAAGATAGTCCTTTAATAAATCCACAGGCAGGAGAAACGCAGAAGACTAGCACAAATCAACATCAATACCGGAACTAAGGAGTAAGGGCAAAACACAGGGCTTAAATAATAGGAGACAAATGAGATCATTATTAAACACAGGTGTAACCGAATGAACCAATCAGGGCAACTCAGGAAAACTAGGTCAAAGGAACTAAAGACAGGAGATCAGGAACACAAACAAAAGTCCAGGGGCCTGATGTATAAAATGGGCATGGAAATGTGCGTAAGCAATTTTCCACGCACATATCGGGATTTATACAAAATAAACTAGGCGTAAATATGTGTGCACCGTATGGACATTCTAGAGTCTAGACCAAGGCTGTCAAACTCAGTTCCTGGAGGGCCGCAACCCTGCAGTGTTTAGTTCCAACCCTGCTCCAACACACAAACCATGTAGTTTTCAAATTAGCCTGAAGGACGTGATTAGCTGGATCAGGTGTGTTTAATTAGGGTTGGAGCTAAACTCTGCAGGGCTGTGGCCTTCCAGGAACTGAGTTTGACACCCCTGGTCTAGACCAGTGGTTCCCAACCCTGGTCCTGGAGGCATCCCAACACTGCACGTTTTGCATGTCTCCTTAATCAAACACACCTGATTCAGGTAATCAGCTCATTAGTAGAGACTCCAAGACCTGAAATTGGTGCGGCAGAGAAAGGAGACATGCAAAATGTGCAGTGTTGGGGTGCCTCCAGGACCAGGGTTGGGAACCACTGCTAGACCATACCATCTTTGGAACACAGACATAAGGATGCGCTCATTGATCAAACAGTCCATTGGCTGGTTTGAAAAGGTTCGATGACAGTATAACCTCTGTTCACAGGTGTCGCGCACAGACAGTAGCCTAATGATAACCCCTTTCGTGCTCTTCTCAATATTGTGACAGACACCATATTTAAAAGATAGAATTCAAAAGAAACTGTAAGATATGCGCGTTTGATTTTCAAAATATTTAGTTATTGACGCGGTGAGTCAGACAGCTAGCCTACACTGCAAAAAAGGCCTATTCCATAAAAATCTAGGTTATAAACATTCTAAAATATATGTTTACCTTTTAGGCAAATTGCATAAATTAGAATAGTGATGTCTCAAAACGCATTTATAGTCCTTATCTCATATTTTCCTACGGTGTTGTCTACCCTTAACTGTGTTAAACATGGTGTCACGTGGATGGCAATATGCATGGAAATGATATGCTGATGACGTTATGCATATTAAAACTAGGCGTTGTAAGCTCCATATATGGATATTTCGGGGAGGAGACGGGGTGGAGATTCATGTATGCACAATCTTCCGCTGACTGGGTATTACAAAGGGAATTTGCAGGTTCTTGCGTACGCATGGCTTTATAAATCTGAATACGTTTGTATGTACGCAAAATCTAGCTTTTGTGCGTACGCACACATTTAGGATGAAATCTACGTAAAGTTTTATACATAAGGCCCCAGAACCGTGGCACCTAGGTAACTTAAGTAAATAAAAAAACAACTATCTTACAATATAATTTACATTTACATTTAGTCATTTAGCAGATGCTTTTATCCAAAGCGACTTACAAATGAGGACAATGGAAGCAATTAAAATCAACAAAAGAGCAATATGCAAGTGCTATAACAAGTCTCAGTTAGCCTAACGCAGTACACGTAGCAAGGTTTTTTTTATTATATAATAAATAAAAAGAAAACAGATAGAATAGAAAAAGAATAGAGCAAGCTAATGTTAAAGGACTTTTTTTGCTTTTTGTTAATTGTATAATAAATAAAAAGAAAACAAATACATAGAATACAAAAAGAATAGAGAAGCTAGTGTTATTTTTTTTTATGAAAACAAGCAGTTAGTAAATGCAAGTCTAAAAGGGGCAAGTTTATTTATTTTATTAAGAATAGAATTAGAATAGAGAGTGCTAGAGTTAGAGGGTCAAATAAAGATGGAAGAGATGTGTTTTTAGCCGATTCTTGAAGATGGCTAAGGACTCAGCTGCTCGTATTGAGTTGGGAAGGTAATTCCACCTAATTGGACCAAGGAACTTGTAACCAAGGAACATTTAATTTAGAAGTCTGTGAAAGTAATTTTGTGCCTCTTTGAGATGGCACAATAAAACAACATTCACTTGCAGAACGCAAGCTTCTAGAGGGTGCATAAGTCTGAAGTAATGAATTTAGGTAAAGGGGTGCAGAGCCAGTGGTGGTTTTGTAGGCAAACATTAATGCCTTGAATTTATGCGAGCAGTTATTGGTAGCCAGTGGATATTTCGGGGAGGAGACGGGGTGGAGATTCATGTATGCACAATCTTCCGCTGACTGGGTATTACAAAGGGAATTTGCAGGTTCTTGCGTACGCATGGCTTTATAAATCTGAATACGTTTGTATGTACGCAAAATCTAGCTTTTGTGCGTACGCACACATTTAGGATGAAATCTACGTAAAGTTTTATACATAAGGCCCCAGAACCGTGGCACCTAGGTAACTTAAGTAAATAAAAAAACAACTATCTTACAATATAATTTACATTTACATTTAGTCATTTAGCAGATGCTTTTATCCAAAGCGACTTACAAATGAGGACAATGGAAGCAATTAAAATCAACAAAAGAGCAATATGCAAGTGCTATAACAAGTCTCAGTTAGCCTAACGCAGTACACGTAGCAAGGTTTTTTTTATTATATAATAAATAAAAAGAAAACAGATAGAATAGAAAAAGAATAGAGCAAGCTAATGTTAAAGGACTTTTTTTGCTTTTTGTTAATTGTATAATAAATAAAAAGAAAACAAATACATAGAATACAAAAAGAATAGAGAAGCTAGTGTTATTTTTTTTTATGAAAACAAGCAGTTAGTAAATGCAAGTCTAAAAGGGGCAAGTTTATTTATTTTATTAAGAATAGAATTAGAATAGAGAGTGCTAGAGTTAGAGGGTCAAATAAAGATGGAAGAGATGTGTTTTTAGCCGATTCTTGAAGATGGCTAAGGACTCAGCTGCTCGTATTGAGTTGGGAAGGTAATTCCACCTAATTGGACCAAGGAACTTGTAACCAAGGAACATTTAATTTAGAAGTCTGTGAAAGTAATTTTGTGCCTCTTTGAGATGGCACAATAAAACAACATTCACTTGCAGAACGCAAGCTTCTAGAGGGTGCATAAGTCTGAAGTAATGAATTTAGGTAAAGGGGTGCAGAGCCAGTGGTGGTTTTGTAGGCAAACATTAATGCCTTGAATTTATGCGAGCAGTTATTGGTAGCCAGTGCAAATTGATAAACAGAGGTGTGATGTGCGATGTGCATTCTTTTCGGGTCATTAAAAATGTATCTTGCTGCCGCGTTCGGGATTAATTGTAAAGGTTTTTTAGAACTGGCTGGAAGACCTGCCAAGAGAGCTTTGCAATAGTCCAGCCTGGACCGAACAAGAGCTTGAACAAGGGGTTATGAAGCATGTTCTGAAAGAAAGGTCCTGGGGCCTCATTTATAACCATTGTGTACGCACAAAACCTGCCCTGAAAGAGGCATACGCCACTTCCTACGCAAAGGTGGGATTTATAAAAAACAAACTTTGCACAACTTTTAGGATGAAATCTACGTAAAGTTTTATACATAAGGCCCCAGAACCGTGGCACCTAGGTAACTTAAGTAAATAAAAAAACAACTATCTTACAATATAATTTACATTTACATTTAGTCATTTAGCAGATGCTTTTATCCAAAGCGACTTACAAATGAGGACAATGGAAGCAATTAAAATCAACAAAAGAGCAATATGCAAGTGCTATAACAAGTCTCAGTTAGCCTAACGCAGTACACGTAGCAAGGTTTTTTTTATTATATAATAAATAAAAAGAAAACAGATAGAATAGAAAAAGAATAGAGCAAGCTAATGTTAAAGGACTTTTTTTGCTTTTTGTTAATTGTATAATAAATAAAAAGAAAACAAATACATAGAATACAAAAAGAATAGAGAAGCTAGTGTTATTTTTTTTTATGAAAACAAGCAGTTAGTAAATGCAAGTCTAAAAGGGGCAAGTTTATTTATTTTATTAAGAATAGAATTAGAATAGAGAGTGCTAGAGTTAGAGGGTCAAATAAAGATGGAAGAGATGTGTTTTTAGCCGATTCTTGAAGATGGCTAAGGACTCAGCTGCTCGTATTGAGTTGGGAAGGTAATTCCACCTAATTGGACCAAGGAACTTGTAACCAAGGAACATTTAATTTAGAAGTCTGTGAAAGTAATTTTGTGCCTCTTTGAGATGGCACAATAAAACAACATTCACTTGCAGAACGCAAGCTTCTAGAGGGTGCATAAGTCTGAAGTAATGAATTTAGGTAAAGGGGTGCAGAGCCAGTGGTGGTTTTGTAGGCAAACATTAATGCCTTGAATTTATGCGAGCAGTTATTGGTAGCCAGTGCAAATTGATAAACAGAGGTGTGATGTGCGATGTGCATTCTTTTCGGGTCATTAAAAATGTATCTTGCTGCCGCGTTCGGGATTAATTGTAAAGGTTTTTTAGAACTGGCTGGAAGACCTGCCAAGAGAGCTTTGCAATAGTCCAGCCTGGACCGAACAAGAGCTTGAACAAGGGGTTATGAAGCATGTTCTGAAAGAAAGGTCCTGGGGCCTCATTTATAACCATTGTGTACGCACAAAACCTGCCCTGAAAGAGGCATACGCCACTTCCTACGCAAAGGTGGGATTTATAAAAAACAAACTTTGCACAACTTTGGAAAATTTGCACACCTGCACGCAAACTCTGACCCATGCGTATGGACTTTTTTTCCTGGAGAAAGAAAAGTAATGTAAACAACTATTTTAAACTGTTTTAATTTCCTCATATACATTTACATTAAATATTCCACTCTCATTAATGGAGATAAGCAATGAAATTACATAAAATCATTACGCAGAAGTTAAACCAAAATTATATGAATTTAGACGCATCTCATATTTCCTTAATGTCTTGTACCTTTGACGGTGTTAAACATTGTGTCACATTGATAGGAATATGCATAGAAATGATATGCAGATGAAGTTATGCATAGTAAAACTAGGCGTTGTAAGCTCCATATATGGTGATTTCGGGGAGGAGTCGGGGTGGAGATGCACGTACGCACAATCTTTATATTTATATTTATAAAAGGATTTTTGCGCAGGTTCTGGCGTACGCATGGTTTTATAAATCTGAAAACTTTTGAGCGTATGCAAAATCTAGCTTTTGTGCCTACATAAACTTTTAGGATGAAATCTACGGAGAGTATTATAAATGAGACCCCTGATCTTCTTGATGTTGAATTAAGCAAATCTGCATGACCGGGTAGTTTTAGCAATGTGGTCTAAAAAGTCAGCTGATCATCAATCATAACTCCAAGGTTTCTGGCTGTTTTTAAAGGAGTTATGGTTGATGTGCCTAACTGGATGGTGAAATTGTGAAACAATGGGTTTGATGGAACCACAAGCAGTTCTGTCTTGGCAAGGTTGAGTTGAAAGTGATGGTCCTTCATCCAGCAAGAAATGTCTGTTAGACAAGCTGAGATGCGAGTAGATATCGTCGGATCATCAGAATGGAATGACAGGTAGAGTTGAGTGTCATCAGCATAGCAGTGATATGAAAAGCCATATTTCTGAATGACAGAACCTAGTGATGCCATGTAGACAGAGAAGAAAAGTGGACCAAGAACTGAGCCCTGAGGCACCCCAGTAGTTACAGTAGATGTTGCGACTTGGACACCTCACCTCTCCAAGATACCTTGAAGGACCTAGCTTAGAAGTAAGACTCAAACCACTGGAGTGCGGTTCCTGATATGCCCTTTGCCAATAGGGTTGACAAGAGGATCTGGTGGTTAACCATGTCAAAAGCAGCGGACAGATCCAGCAAGATAAGTATTGAAGATTTGGAATCTGCTCTTGCCAGTCTTAGGGCTTCAACAACTGAGAGCAAGGCAGGTGAAACAATGGGTTTGATGGAACCACAAGCAGTTCTGTCTTGGCAAGGTTGAGTTGAAAGTGATGGTCCTTCATCCAGCAAGAAATGTCTGTTAGACAAGCTGAGATGCGAGTAGATATCGTCGGATCATCAGAATGGAATGACAGGTAGAGTTGAGTGTCATCAGCATAGCAGTGATATGAAAAGCCATATTTCTGAATGACAGAACCTAGTGATGCCATGTAGACAGAGAAGAAAAGTGGACCAAGAACTGAGCCCTGAGGCACCCCAGTAGTTACAGTAGATGTTGCGACTTGGACACCTCACCTCTCCAAGATACCTTGAAGGACCTAGCTTAGAAGTAAGACTCAAACCACTGGAGTGCGGTTCCTGATATGCCCTTTGCCAATAGGGTTGACAAGAGGATCTGGTGGTTAACCATGTCAAAAACAGCGGACAGATCCAGCAAGATAAGTATAGAAGATTTGGAATTTACTATTTACTAATTTAATTAATTTAATTTACTAATTTACTGTATATCGCATAGTTTAATAATTCATGAATGAACAAACTTAATTAGGGTGACGGTGACAGCATCAAATCTTAACAGGTAAATTTATTCTAAATAAATAAAAAACACCCTAATTTATATAACCATGTCAAAACATAGTACATTGGTTCATTTATATGAACCATCGCCCAATGCATTTTAGTTAGTTACTCCCCTACACTGGTATTCTGTTTGTGTGTGTTTTATACAGTTTTAGAGAAAGACATAAGAGTGAGATCTGCCATCATATACAGGTGCATCTCAATAAATTAGAATGTCATGGAAAAGTTCATTTATTTCAGTAATTCAACTCAAATTGTGAAACTCGTGTATTAAATAAATTTAATGCACACAGACTGAAGTAGTTTAAGTCTTTGGTTCTTTTAATTGTGATGATTTTGGCTCACATTTAACAAAAACCCACCAATTCACTATCTCAACTAATTAGAATACTTCATAAGACCAATAAAAAAAAACTTTTTAGTGAATTGTTGGCCTTCTGGAAAGTATGTTCATTTACTGTACATGTACTCAATACTTGGTAGGGGCTCCTTTTGCTTTAATTACTTCGGCGTGGCATGGAGGCTTTGTCTCTCACAAACACACACACACAAAGAACACACAGAAAAATACAATCGCACAAAATGTCACTTGTTTGATGTCACTGCTACAACCTGTGCCCCTTAAACTTTAAAATTAAAGGTCCTCCACACACCAAAAGGGCACATGAAGCAGCTCCTCTGGCATTTATCCATAGCTGCATGTCTGTCTTTTAATATAATACTTCATAAAAGTATTCCTCAACACAGGCTCATTGCAAAAATGTGCCTGGTAAATATTACGTAATTGCTTCTTAATTATTACGTAATTGTTTTCATGACACTTTCAAAGTGAAATTATATTGTTTTTTTATGTTTCTTGTAATATATATTGTGGCAATTCAGAAATGAAATGTCCATTGAGACATTTCAGCTGGAAACTGCAGTTAATAGGTTCGGTTTTGAAGTTATCCAAAAATGTAGGAAGATGCTTGTTTTTCCAATGAGCCTAGGTTAATATTCCAACTCAGGTTCGGCAAACTGGGTTTATATTTTTCATTTTAATCTGTTTCCAATTAAATTGTTTAAGTCGCACAAATGTGTATTCATGTATTCATCTTGCTACTTTAGTGAAAATAGCACAAAACTTGCAGTGATTAATTTCCTGCCCCTTCCAAAAACTGAAAAGACTCTTGTGATAAATGTATGGTAATTGCAGGCCTTTGTTTGATGGTCTCATTGTATAAACCTGTTCTGTGTTTCACAATTCATTCAAAGCTCCATTCCACAGTGTGGACTGATTTAGATTATGGAAATGTTTTCTTTTGTTTTTCTCTCAGATTCAAATGCTTTGCTTTTTCCATTTGTGTCTCTCTCCATATTCTTTCCTCAACTCATCTGTCTCTCTCATTCTATTGTGTGAGGCATGAGAACACATATATAAGCTCTCTAAAAAGATCAATGTTACATCCCAGTCACAATAGCATTTATTATCATCTGCTCTCTCTCTTTCTTGTACTCTCTCTCATGCTTCTCTGATATTGGGGTGTGTGTGTGTGTGTGTGTGTGTGTGTGTGTTTTGAACTTTTGCTTGAGTTTGGTAGACTGTCCTGTTATTATCCTGCTATCATTAACCTCATGGCATTTATCAAAACACCTTAATAGCACCACAAAATGTCACTGGGCAAAATAAAAAAAATCTTATGAGACACATAATTGTGTCTCTGTGTGCTTAAAGTAGATTCCTGGGGTGTGTAAGTCCATTTGAGGGGATGTTGTGTATCACAGGCATGTGTCATGAGCAAATATCAAGTTGTCTCAAGGGTTTTGATCCCCTGCATCCATTTTTGAACATGAAGAAATTTATCCACAAAACCTTTTTAACGATTTACCTACCACTGTTTTGCAGTCAGCGTACACTTAATGTAAATTAGCACAGGCTTTAAGTAGCCTATTACTTCAAAATTGAGGCAGTTCATGACCCCTACACAATGTCAGTGTTAACCACAATACCCACCCAAAACCAACTTAGCATACACTTATATAAAGAACAACTTTATATAAACTAACTCTTTTTTCTGCTTTGGTCTTGATTTATCTCAACTAGGACACCAAATGAGTACTTATTAAGTGATTAATGTGAACGCAAGAGTCTATCTAGAATGTTCTGCCTGGACTTTTGGCATTCTGAGGCCAAGGCACACCATCTGCCACACACACACACACATACACACACACACTCAAATACATACAACAACAATATCACACTCTTACAGCCAGTCTCTCTCTAGCTGCAGTGCAGCTGCAGTCTGTTTTTAGCAGTTTGGTCTGCCAGATACAGAGAATAGGGAAGAAAAAGAGAGGGAGGCAGGCCAACAGGTGGAGAAGAAAGGTGGGAGAAATGTGAGGAGGAAAACAAGGTGACTGAAGAAAAAGGAAATGGGAGAGGTTCTGTGTTCTGTTGCCTAGCTACCAGCATTGTTCCATCTGGGGGGATGTTGCAATTTTACTGCAAAGACCAGATTACATCGTGTCAGGTTCAAGTGATTGTCCCACATACACACACACACACAATATCTGTGCAGATAGTCTTTCACTGAGACTACTTCTCTTACAAATACGTGCTAAAACAAACAGACGTGTGAGTGAGCGAGTGAGTGAGTGAGTGTGCACAGAAGTGATCAATGCTGCACACAGATCAGACACACAGGGATCACTTGGCTGTAACTAGTCTGTGATTGTGTGTGCAGCTGCTTTTGCATTCATATTGAAGGGTTTTCATCTAAACAAAGTCACCTGTGTGTATCTGTGTTGAGCAGACTAGCTATATGCTGCCTTGTCTCTCTTGTGTCTTTTTATGAGCACCTCTAAAGCACTCTCAGACCCACTGTTACCAACTTTCGCAAGACAAATAAGCAACCACTGCTTCAAAAACAAACCCAATTTTTTTTATGATTTATTATCATCAATATTATTTATTATCAATTATTTATTACCAATAAATGAGCCTGCAACATATTAAACTCTTTTATCTGAAAAGCAAAAACGGAAGCTATTTTACAAAAATCAGCAAACTGCAACAAAAATGGGAACAAAACTCATCTCCAATCACCTGTGTGCAGAATAGGATTGGAGAGATGGAAAAGGAGAAAAACACAAGAGCTTCAAAGGGGAGCTGTAACATAGCCACATATTTATAGCCTACTAAAATATAGGCTATTCGAACCAGATTTACTCTTAGTATTATAGCCCGTGATGATTAATACATTACAAAAACATTGTAAAAAAAATGAAAAAATGCTAAAAGAAAGTCATCCCACTCCTCTACGTCTACTTCTGTCATCGCTTGAATTACAGCGTCATGGCACGCGCCTTCTTTTTGAACGTGATTTTCTCCAATGAGGGGGAGGAGGGAGCGGAACATTTGGCAAATTACGCTGCAGCACTTATATTATTGCACTGGTTGGCTATTAACTGCAAGCAGACAAAGTGTCATTCAATGCATTGGAGAATACGGCGAACATAAATAAAATAGGATTGGAGAGATGGAAAAGGAGAAAAACACAAGAGCTTCAAAGAGGAGCTGTAACATAGCCACATATTTATAGCCTACTAAAATATAGGCTATTCGAACCAGATTTACTCTTAGTATTATAGCCCGTGATGATTAATACATTACAAAAACATTGTAAAAAAAATGAAAAAATGCTAAAAGAAAGTCATCCCACTCCTCTACGTCTACTTCTGTCATCGCTTGAATTACAGCGTCATGGCACGCGCCTTCTTTTTGAACGTGATTTTCTCCAATGAGGGGGAGGAGGGAGCGGAACATTTGGCAAATTACGCTGCAGCACTTATATTATTGCACTGGTTGGCTATTAACTGCAAGCAGACAAAGTGTCATTCAATGCATTGGAGAATACGGCGAACATAAATAAAGAAACGAAGTTGCTTGTCAGATTTCCCTAACAAGCAACCATCTTTTTTAAAATAAGCCCAAAAAACCGTAACCTGGGATTTTTTCACGCAGCTTTACAAAAAAAGAAGCCCAAAGTCGCGTATAATACTTGGCAACTATGCTCAGACCTCTTAGATTGTGGCTTAACCATTTGTTTAAAAATAAGAACTGAAGACAGTTTAATAAAGAGATTCATCCAAAGAGGGTGAAAAAGAGAGTGAGAGAGAAAGGCAGTGGGGCCCAGAAGTTCACCAAAAAAAAGTAATTAAAAATCCATTTTAATTTTAGGATTTTGAAAAACGTAAAGAAACTATGTGCACAATAGATGCAGTTATCAGTGTCAAAATGTTTGAGATGGCTAATTAAATCAAACAAAGCAGGGAATTATATTTATTTGAAGCGAAAATGGAATGTGTATTATTCCAGCACTACACATCAGCCAGTGGTTTAAGAAGTTTTTTTATTTTATGTCAGTTTATGATCAAATAAAACATCATGGGCCAGATTTTCAAAGAGTTTGCATCAGTGCAAACCATTGTTTGGCATTAAAAAATAAAGAAACAGTGAAACATTAGTAATGAAAGGTGTGGACACTGGACAGTCCTTTTTGCAGCTAACCTTATGCATATCCGAGTGCAAAATTTATGGAAGAGGAATATTTAGGAAGGTTATTTACTAAGGTTTGAGGTTGTAAATTTACTAATATTTGTCCATTATTTAACACACCAGAAAAGTATGTCTTAACCCATCTTGTGCCTCTGTTTTTAGTAGATTACACCCGATTTTCAGCTCTACACCAGTTTGCACTGCTCTTGGTAGATTGTGTTGGTTGGGATCTTTTTTTTTTTTTTGAAAGATGTGTCGCCAAGGCTGTATGTATTTAACAGATGTAAAATTCTTTACTGTCTTTACTTTGATCAGTGTAATGCATCCTTGCTGAAAAAAAAAGATAATAAAAAATCAAACTAAATCTTACTGACCCCAAACTTATGAACGCTAGTAAGCATATTAGAATGAGATATTTAAAAAAGTACAATTCCAGGACAGTTTCTCAAATTTTTATGCTGATACTATAATTAGTAATAATAATTTAGAGAAATGCATTTTACTAGACTTTTTGACCCTATTGTTTAGCTGTACTCTGTAATGTCTTCCACATGACGCAGGTGGTCTCACATTCATGGCATATCTTGTCTTTCTCCTCAGCTCATCTCCAGTGATGCAGACGGGGCCATACAGAGAGCTGGACGATTCAGAGTGGAGAACGGTTCAATAGATGAGGTAAGATACTGAAATATTGTACAGTCTGAAATGTGTGTGCGCATTGTATATAATGGATTGTAATAGACTCGAAAGTGGCTAGAGGCTAAACAATTATTGAAGTTCTTTTGACCATGGAGAGATTCAACAAGGTTTTGAACTCATTCGCTTGCATACTGATGACTGCGGGTTCAAGTCAGTGCAGCATTGCAGGCACGGGGGGCGATGCAATGTATGTAAATACATGCGTAAGAAGTGAAGGTGGACAGGAAGAGGAGCACAGATTAAAAGAAGTGGGAGGAAGGATGAAGAAAGGAGAGTGAACAGATGTATTCATCTGGCAGTAAGCAAAAAATCTAAACTGCCAGCTTTTGTGTTTTATGAGCATGTCTGTAGGTGTTTCAATGAAACACACATGCATCAGCAAAAACAACAATCAAAGCCAAATTATTCAATCAGTTCCCAATGTTCTTGCTCTCTTCTCCCTCCATCCACTTGTCCTTATCATTTCAAGCACCAGACTGTAGCTATGACAACCTCCAATGCTTTATCCCTCCAAAACAGACCTCTGATTGGTTGTTAATGATTTAGGCTGGACTGTCACCATAGTGATTAGGGTTCTTTTGAGTATATAGGGAGGCTGTTGTTTACGCTGAGTTGTTTACAATTTGTCAGCGTGAAAATATCAGTTGGAATTTGTGCTGGAACATGATGGCATTAATTACTGGGTGAGCAGATGTGTACCAGACATGTTTGTGTTCGCATGTATGTGTGTGCCTTACAACAAAGCAATAAAAAAGTATTAGAGTTTCAGGCTAGTTGACAAAACAGTCACTTGTCCTTTTGAGCCAGTGTTGCTTTGCAGCTGAAATTTTACACTTCATTCATTTTTCTGCATTTTGGACATAAAGGTTTGTATTTTATGACCTGTACTATGTTTAGGGCGCCTATAAAACCTATTTTTCTGGACATGCCTTAGTTAGTTGGGATTTCTAAATTACAGTTTTGGCTTTGTTTGCCTATTTTTTTCATAGTTGCTGAAGGTAATGAGTGAAAAGTAGTTTGACCAATAGAGTGCAGGCATTAGCTGCGTTTCCATGACAGATTTGCACAAAACGTTGGCGATATTTACTGTATAAATGTCGATTTAAAAAACGATTGCAAAATGATGGAGTTTCCAATAGCCTAAACGATGTTATGCAACTAAAGCGTAATTTTTTACTCTCGCATGAAGTCATGACAACGGATGTTGGTAGGTTTACAAATATCAAAGCCACCGCATTAGCCATTATTTTTAATCGAAGGAGACATACAATAGGCGTGTATCTTTAGCAAAGCAGCGCAGAGAGTCGCTTCTGGAATGTGCCACGGAGAGGCTGGTATAAACACAAGCATTAACTAGAGCGGCCGTGATCAAATCCGGTGGCCGTGTCGGAGCCGTAATGTGCCACAGACGTGTGCAGTATAAATAAGGGGTTATCCAAGCAGTAATGGCAAGGAAAGCCCCTTATACTTGAGAGGTGTTTCTTCAGGTTATAGTACATTAAAGAATGATCATTTGAGTTTTACGTATACGCCAGGTGACCTGTAAATGCAAAAAAACTGTTTTCCATTGCAGTTTTGTGAAATAGTCCTTTTACAAATTGCCTGAAAAACCACCCTTATATGAGCGTAAATATAATTTGCAATATATGGGAGTTTTTGCGAAATTGATGTGTTTCCATTGGGCATGTTTTCAATTCACAATTTCAGTTTGCGCAATTGACCAATCATGGCATGTGAGACCTACAGAGAATGATCAAACAATGCACAAATACGCCTACATATAATGTATGGGAAGCCTACGGAGCATGTCAATAGGATAACAAAGCCAAAACCCAGACATTTTAGGCAACATAGAAATCCTGGCCAGAACATGTCCAGGAAAAAGATGATGCATTCTCACCCTATTGTTTGTTGCAATTTTTGTTGGTTTCCAAGATAATATTATCTAGCTGACTAACATAGAGATTTTATATATTAAACATAAAAGTATATTTATATATATTAAACATAAATATTTCTATATACTGTATATTTAAAAAAATCTGATTGATCTTGGTTAAATTCTTGGGGGACTTTTTTGTAGGCCTCTGACTACATGCCTGGAACATGGAGGCGAACTGACGTCCATTTGGAGAACCCAGAGTATCATACCAGATGGTACTTCAAGTACTTACTGGGAAAAGGTAGGATTCCACTGCCAAGTATAGAATATGCACACATACACACACACACACACACACACACAAACTTGCAAATGATCTTGTATACACATACTGTACATGCACACATATCCATGTTGGGATGTGATTTATTTTTACTCAGCAGAGCATAATGAAGAGAATAACACTAATTTGAGTCTATGGAAAAGAAAAACTTGAATTACATAGGGAATAACTGAACAGTTTGAGAATAATCAAAGTAGGGTTGGGAATTGAGTTCTTATTAAGAACCAATTCCATTTTACCATACCATTTACCAGCTATATGCTTCATCACTCTTTTTTCTTGTCTTTCTTTATCTCCTTTCCTCACACAAAAACAAACACTGTTGTTCCCACATGTTTTAAGGCAGATGCTGCATTATGTCTCTTTAATTGATTTAAATCACTGCAAATACCTTTCATTCAATGAGAGGGTGATTGAATGAGAAAGGGGGAGAGAGACCAAATATGCTTCAGAGGAAGGGTGGAGATGCAGAGACAGACCAGATCTTGTCTTCTAATTGGATTTCAGCCTCTTTTCATTTGTCTTCTGTCTGTAAACCTGGTCTGTCTCAGTCCAAAATATTCTCCTCAAACAGCAGGCTTCTATCCCTTCCTTCCTCTTTCCCTCTTATTCTGATGCGCCAGGAATAGATCTAAATAAACAGGCATCTTCACAGTCACATCTCTGAGGACAGTTCACATGGTCACAGCACTTTGGTGTGGCATCTATCAGCAACATTGCGCAGGCAGCACATCAAGAAGGCAGAAAAGAAAATAGCTCCAAAAACTTTTATATGCATCGACCAATTTTTTCCTGTACACTACCATTGAAATGTTTGGGGTCAGTAAGAGACGGCACAGTATATCAATACAAAATGACAGTAAAGACATTTATAACGTTACAAAAGATTACATTTTTTAATAAATGCTGTTTTGTTGAAGTTTCTATTCATCAAAGAATCATTAGGTTTCCACTCAAATGTTAAGCAGCACAAGTATGAGTATCAGCCATTACATAATATAAAATATAAAAATGTATATATAGAGGTGCATCTCAATAAATTAGAATGTTGTGGAAAAGTTCATTTATTTCAGTAATTCAGCTCAAATTGTGAAACTCGTGTATTAAATAAATTCAATGCACACAGACTGAAGTAGTTTAAGTCTTTGGTTCTTTTAATTGTGATATATATATATATATATATATATCACAGTATTACTGTTTTTTACTGTGTTTTTGATAAATGCAGCCATGGTGAGAGACTTCTTTAAAAAAAAATCTTAATGAACTTTTTGATCGGTAGTGTATTTCTGACATCTGTAAAGTATTTTAACATTGAGTGTTCAAGTACATCCCATTTAAACCAAATAGCAATGTGCATTTAATAGCTACTGAAATAAAAAGCAGAGGCAGTGACTCTCCCTTCATTCTTCATTCTGTAGTTCATCAAAACTACGTGGGGACAGATGCAGAGAAGAATCCCTTCTTCCTGTCTGTGGTTCTGTCAGACCAGAACAACCAGAGGGTCCCACAGTATCGAGCCATCCTGTGGCGCAAGACGGTGAGTCAGCCAGTGACAGGTAACAACATGTGTGTGCGTCACTTTTGCTCTGTGCAGTGACTCACATAACAGATTGACCTCTTCATGAAGCGACTCTACATTGTTTGGCTCTGTTGTCTCAAAGGTATTAAATGTCACTTTCCTATGAGCAACAAGTTCTCGGTTATAAAACCCTGTGTCTTAGCCTCCAGCAATACTGGCTTGCTGTCATGTTATGCCATGTCATATTTCGCTTCATATTCGTATAATTTGCGAAATGTGTCCCTCTTCTTTAGGGTACTCTAAAAATCAGCCTTCCATACAGTCCGACAAAAACACTATCAGTCAAATCTATATTAAGGTAAGTCTGTTTATAATGCATCCTGCTTGCCAGTAAACAAATGCACGTGAACATTTAATTTGAGTGAAATAGATTAAAATGCGTTGCATTCATGTGACCTTTTTGCCCTCCAGTGCCATGAATGTGGATCGTTTTGAAAAGGGCCCAAGGGAAATCCTTAACCCAGAGATTCAGAAGGTGCCCACCCACACCTGTCAATCAACATCACATGTTGTCTGCTCTGTTAATTACTGTCTGTTTCTGCTCTGGTTTGTTGTTCTGCTTCATAATCATTCAAACGCAGGCGTTGTGTGAGCTGCTATTGCTCCCGAGAGCTTTGCCTTTGTGGAAATGTGTGCCACTAATCAAAGGCTATTGTCAGCAGCATTCAGATATTTGAATGCATGAACACACTCTCTGTAATGTTTGTGTAACCCACACTATTAGTGCTCCTAACTGATGTTTAGAAATTTAACCTCGTTGGAAACTGAATTATTTATTGTACTGAGATATAATTTATTTTTTGAACAGTTTTTTTTTTATTGTTGGCAGGACTTACTGGTGCTGGAGGAGCAAGAGGTGTGTACTGTCAAATGTGTGTATGTGTTTGATTTTTGTATGCAGTGCGAATAAATTACCTTCTTAATGATTTCTGTATCAGTTTGTTAATGAATTCCTAATGTATGCTCATCACATATGTTTGTATGTTCTCACAGGGCAGTGTAAACTTTAAATTTGGTGTTCTTTATGCCAAAGATGGACAGTTGACAGATGATGAAATGTTCAGCAATGGTGAGCACAGAACCACTCCTAATATGCTCATAATACTAAATATTTTGTTTGTTCCCTTTCTACTGTCAATAGTTGTGCTATATATGCACACTGTTAAATAATAATTACCAATAGCCAAATAGATGTGATTTGAATGTTGTTTCAATCAGAAATATACCATATTAAGAATGTACAATGCAGTTAATTATAATTCACATTTATTTTAGAATATGCATGTGAACAGCATAAGGTGACTCCCTTGATGTTTGTTAAATTTATTAATGCTCTGTGTTCATGTTGGTTTTGTATTTCTTTTTTTCCCTCTCTTTTCTTTACTCCCCCCCCCCCCCCCCCCCCCCCCCCCCCCACCACAAAACGACATACACATAAGCTATAAGATGCACAGTATATTTGTACCATATTGTTTATTTTTATTTACACTACCATTCAAAAGTTTGGGGTATTTTATTGTCCATTATAATGTTGTGCCTAAATTCACTTGTCACATTTAAAATGACTAATTTTACTTTTTAATGTTTTGATTTGAATTTATTTAGACAATATAGTATAGAATTTTAATATGTCATTTACCAACCATGACAATATTTATCAGGTTTTCGTATTATCAGTATCATTATCAGCCCATTCCCAATATGAGCACTATCCAAACGGGATTTTCAAAAACCAGTTGTATCTGAATAAGACTTTAGACACACACACACACACACACACACACACACAAAAAAAAAACACATCCAAGTAAAACTATAAGCAGAATAAGAGAAAGACAAATAGAGAGCAGAGGACACAGACAGAGAGGAGGAATGAAAGAGAGATTTGAATGATAGCAAAGAGAAGGGAGCTGTGTGTGTTTGTTGAGGCAGAAAGGAGGCAGTCTGTAGCTCAGTAGGTGGTGAGGGGAAAACAGGCTATATTTAACATCCAAAAGCGCTGGACATCACAGCGGTCAGTCTCTCCCTCTCTTTTCTCTGCTGCCTTTCCCCCTTCCCCCCTCAGCTCCATATCCTGATTACATCAAGCGTCAATCACTTCACTCTCTCTCTCACTTCATATCTCGCTCTTCTCTTGATTATATCACACACAGCAATCCATCTTTCTTTCTCTCTCTCTCTCTCTCTCTCTCTCTCTCTCTCCCCTTCTGTTTCTCACTTTTTCTATCAGATCATATGTCTGATTGAGTACAAGTAGTGCTCTTGAACACTGGAGTGCTTGTGGAAACATTCACAATAGTAGGATTTTCAAAGTATTTGTATCGGTTCAAGATCTCCACACTCTACAGCCGAGAGCCTCTTCAGCCCTTCGTGTCAATAACCACCTTTTTACCAATGCTGAACCGCTCATGAAAAGAGTAGGAAAGCTGATGCACTCCAAAGTCTCTTACCGACCCCTAAAAGCATGCAGACAAACCAAACAGTCGGAAGACTCAGAAATCAAGTAGAGTTCACAAGGGAGAGCAAGTCTTTTCTTGAAAGAAAACTCTTTTTAAAGGGAGAGTTCACACACACGGAAATTCAGTTATCATTTTCTCACCCTCATGTCGTTCCAAACCCAAATGAGTTTCAAATGAGTGGAACACAAAAGAAGAACCTTTACAGTTATTTTCCATCAAGGACAGTTCATAGTAACTGCATCTGTCAAGCTACAAACAGAAACTACAAACATTTTTGAATGTGTAAATAGCTGTAAATCATAAGATATTTAAGTCGTTATTTACTGATTCAAAAATGTTGCATTGTTGCGTTTCTGTTCAAGTTGCAAAATTAAATTATGCAAATTAATTAACATTTCAAAAAACTATTTGGACTTGAAGCAAGGAGTTTCCATCCCATGTGTTCAATTGAACATAATCATAACTCAGTAACCTGTGCTATGAAATTGACTTATATTGTTGAGGCTTTTGTTAAAGCAAAGCCAAATAATTGTTTTTAGGTAATTTTATTAACAATTTTGGAAATGTTATACATGTTACTGACAACAATTCCACTGTGCAATGAACAACATATGGGTTTGGAAAAACATGAGGCATTTTTGGAGTTAACTGACTGATCCTAGAAGGCTCAACCCTGCTTGTCAGATGCTAGAAACATGTAAGAGAGTCAGTCATGTTGGTATTGTTCAAGTGTTAAACGGTATGTCACTGGAAGTATGCTCTTGTGTAAGGAAGAGGGGAAGTGGCAGAGAATCATAATTGAGCTCTCAGTAGAAATTAATCTGTCGCTGCAATAAGTAAATACTCATTCCTGTCACAGCTCATGGTCATGCGCATGTATCTGTGTCTGGATGCGTGTGTTTGTGTGTGGGAGAGAGAAAGAGAATGAGAGAGATACTAGCTGGCGGAGAGGGGCAGGTGAAAAGCAGCCATGTAGTAATTGAGCTTTAAGGGAATGTTTTATATGTGTGTGTGGGCTCTTGAGATAAAAGATAAAAGCTCCTTTCCGACCGTAATGGTGCAGACTCATTAACAAGCTCAATTATGCTTTCTGGCTAACAGGCTTGAGGTGTCAGAGGTCATATAGCAGCTTTTGAATGTCCACACATGCACACGGACCAACAAACCTATACACATTGGCATGTGCTCTTTTCAAAATGAAACATTTGTCCATCATTTGTTCAGACTGGACAGAAAAAAGTTGGTGTAATAGTTTCAGGTAACAAAAGCAGCCTTTTAAAATGTGTTTCATTAATGCATGATTATAGCTTTCATTATTTCAATCTGTGCAGGTAGAGAGGAAGAGACATATTGGGAACGACATTGTGACCATTGTGTTTCAGGAGGGAGATGACGCCTCTCCGTCCTTCAAACCCTCTATGATTCGCTCCCATTTCACACGTATCCTTCATCCTCAAGCTGAGTGGAAATGATGAAATGAGTCACTCAATGACAGCAATTAGGCTATTTATGGGTGATTTTTTTTTTACAAGACAATGATTAAAAATACATGTAAATACATTTTTGAAGTTTTTCACATCAAGCAATTGTATAATTTCCTTTACATAAACCACAGATATTTTTGCCTTAGTTCGATATAATAGCCAGAATGATTGTTACAGGTTTGTGTGTGTATTTGAGGTTTTACTTTTTATGCATAGCACATGTTAAAGGCACAATATGTAATTTTTGCCACTAGAGGGCGCGTATTCAAAATAAACAAATAGACAAAGGCGTAGTTAGATGACGCCATGACTGAGTGTGGAATCATGGGAGTTGTCGTCTTCATCCCCACAGCCGATGCAATCCGACGGGACTCGGGCAGAAATCATGTTCATGGATGAGCTAATGATTTATTAACGTAGAATGAAGCAGGGTGAGGCTGAAAGCCGTCGAAGTGAAACGAGGCCGCTGAACGAGCGTGACACACGGCTCGAAAGCAGCGGAGCTTTTATTATGCCACAGTCGACCGCTTCCGCTCCTTCCGGTCGTGCGTATGTGGGGGAAAAAAGCAGCGCTGTTTTATCATACTAGATACATTTGAAAGTTCTGTTATAATGCTACTCTATGCGGTCGTCACCGGTACGCACAACATATTAAAGCGTCTTTAGTGTTTCCATGTTCGGAAATCGAGGGGTTATGACGTCATTGGCAGGCAACACAATGACACTATGAACACGCTCCGTGTCACTAGTTAAAATTGCTTATTTCTCTGGATTTAAACATTCTTCCAAACATTAGGGATAATGTAAGTACCCAAGTCAGCAAAATATATAACACTGTTCTAGTGGTTTTTGGATATTTTAATAAAAAAATCTTACATATTGTGCCTTTAAATGTTGTTTTAATAATACATTAAATATTATTAGATTGTATATACACTACTGTTCAAAAGATTTTTTAGATTAAATTAATACTTTTATTCCACTAGGGTGCATTAATTTGATCAAAAACGAAAGTAAGGACGTTTTGAGTGTTACAAAAGTTTCCATTTCAAATCATTCCTGTTCTTTTGACCATTCTCTTCATCAAAGAATCCTTAACAATATAATATGAGCTCTAATATTAAGCAGCACAACTGTTTTCAAAGTTGATCATATCTGCAGATTAGAATGATTTCTGAAGGATCATGTGACACTGAAGAAGTAATAGCTGCTGAAAATTCAGCTTTGTCTTCAAAGGAACAAATTACATTTTAAATTATATTTAAATAGAAAACAGATATTTTACATTATAATAATATTTTAGACTTCAAAAACATTTAAAAAAACGAATTTGAATGCTAGTGTATATTATTTGTATCTTAATCATTTTGTTTTGTTGCAGGTTGAAGATTTTCTCAGAAGAGAGTGTGCCGCTGTTTGGCCCACCGCTCCCTTCCCCTCCAGTGTTCACAGACCACCAGGAGTTCAGGGACTTTTTACTAGTTAAATGTTAGTAAATTCACCAGTACATAAAGTTGTGTTCCTAATCGTTCACCAAAATATAACAACTTTCCCCTGAAACATCACTTTTCTGCTGATGTAACCAAGCCTGTGAATACCAGCCATATCACAGCCTATTAATAATAATTTAAGCCATAAAATCTAAGACTACTAATATTTCATGTCCCAGTCAAAATAGATTACATCATTTTAAATGCATTCCAAATGTCATTTTAATGTTGTCTGCTTCACACAGACCTCCTGTTAGAATATACACCTGTGTTTTTCTGTTACCAGCTTTAATGGTTTGTTTTGGCTCATGAACTCAGTAAAGCAGATGCTTTCGTTAAACAGACCTTGTAAAATGAGTCATGCTGTTTCTTACGGGTAATTCTGTTACATAATACTGCTACCTTTATCCTTCTGTCTCCTATAGTAATAAATGGAGAAAAAGCCACTCTCGAGACCCCCACTTTTGCTCAGAAACGTCAGCGCACTCTGGACATGCTGATCAGATCCTTGTACCAGGATCTCATGCCTGACATGCCCAAGGTATGAACACAATGTTTCTCAATCAGGGGGCGGGGCCTAATAGGGGGCCTCAGCAAACTGCCAAGGCGGCCTCAAAAAAAAAGCCAAAATAACTAAAAATTAAGATATCTCTTACTTTAATTCACCTCTAAACAACAGTTTTTTTTTCTTTTGAAGAATCAGCATTCCCATTGTCTTGATATATATGAGGAAAACTGATATATATGAGGAAGCCAAATTTTAATAGTGTGATTCCTAGACCTGAAAATGCAATTTTTTTGTTGCATTTTCACAATGAATGCATATTTTTCTAGTTATGCCAAGCTCTAAAATATATATATATTTTTAGTAAATTATACATTTTTAAAAAATCCCTATCTACCGGTAGTAAATTACAAATGACTGACAGAGTCATGGGGCCTTCAAATACTATTGTGGACAAAGAAGGGCCTTGGATTCAAAAAGGTTGAAAAGCACTGATATAGCCCAATACTTTTCTGTATTTCACTATGTTTATCCTCAGACTTTTACCTCATTTCCTTTTCTGCCATATATTTTCAGATGTTTTGCACTGTTTCTTCGCACAGTTCTATTTTAGTCGTATTTACACCACTCTTCCAAACCACTGAGCTTTCAAATGCACTTTCATTCTGTTGCAGCCCCCTGTCAGTTGCCATTAGAGATGGACACTTTCTTTTTATTGTTGTCTGTTACTGTTCCTGTTTTAGGGTTCTTCTATTCTTCATTTACTAGAGTTGGGAATCAAGAACCAGTTCCATTCATTTTAATGAAAGAGTAATATTTTAACTAAACAATACAAAGACTTACTGTCTTTGTATTGTTTAGTTAAAATCTTACTTTCATCTTACTCTGACAGTAAACCTTTCTGTTGTGTTGCTCTAATATGCAGCAAGAAAACAGTACAACTGATAACTTTTGTTAACAAATGAATTTTTTGAATCAGTTATTTATCAAAAAGTATCATAAATGAGTGTTCTATAGTAAATCAGAATTTGAACCATCATTATTTGATTCTTAACTCTATCTATGATGGCTGGTAAAGAACAGTGGTGTAAGAATTTGTTAGTTTCTGCTTTGCTCTGTCTTTCTGTCTGTTTCTGGGTCAGTCTCTCAGACCCATCTTTATCTGTACCGCTCCTGTAGGTTCCCTTCTCTCCGCAGAACATGCTGAACCGACGCTCATTCAGCGACGTACTGCCAGAATCACCCAAATCCGCCCGTAAAAAAGAAGAGGCACGCCAGGCTGAGTTTGTTCGAGTGGGACAGGTAGGATGTAGAAATACGAATAAAATATAAAGATATGGCATGAAAGACAATGTCACAATATGAGTAATGTCATTAATAGATATAATATTGCGTCCAGGCCTTGAAGCTGAAAACTATAGTTCGAGGGGATGCACCCACCAGTTTAGTCACCACTGGTCTTTGCAGGAAAGAGGTGAGAGGGCAAGAGGAAAGTGAGATGGATGCTGTTATTTTGCTTTCGGTTCATCTCTAACTGTGTGTTGCCATGTTCTCTGCAGCCATGGGAGTCACAGTCGTTCTGCACTAGCTTCCCGTATGATATAGTCTGTGGAGATTCGTGGGGACAGTCATTACTGGTCGCCACAGATTCAGCAGGGGTCATGCTGCTGGAAGGTGAGAATGCTTTTTCATGAGAAACAATACAACTGGACAGAGGAGCAGTTTTCTTACAAATGACTTGTAAAGACAGACTGAATGTAATTTTGACCAGGCTGGATTGTATGGATTGTATTAATGGACATTGAACTGAGTTCATTTTGTGGGGGGGGATTACAAAAAGAAACTTTGATGCTGCTTTTTCCATACAATAAAAAGGAACAATGAGAAGAGGCTGTCAAACTTACAAAAGGACAAAATGCACAAAAATACTAGTGCCGACAATAAAAAATTTTTGTTGTCTGTGGAAAAAAGTAAATTACACATGAGGATAAGAAAATTAAATAAACATTACCATTCAAAAGAAGGTCTGTAAGATTTAAAATGTTTTTGACAGAACTCTCTTATGCGCACTCGAGCTGCATTTATTTGATCAAAAATACAGTAAAAACAGGATTATGAAATATTATTATAATTTAAAATAAGAGTTTTCTGTTTTAATGTTTTAAAATGTAATTTATTCCTGTGATCGCAAAGCTGAACAGTCTTCAGACTCTTCAGAAATCTTTTTAATATTCTAATATGTTGTGCTGCTTAATATTTTTATGGAAACAATGCTTTAGGATTTTAGCCTTCAATGAATAATCCATATTTTAGGATTCTTCCAAAAAATAGCCTTTATTTAAATTTTGTAACAGTATAAATCACTTTAATTGCACTCTTGATCATTTTAATGTGACCTTCCTGAATAAGGAAGTATTAAATTCTTTAAAAAATAAAATAAAATACTGACCCCAGACTTTTGAATGGTAGTGTTCAAGGCACTTTCTTGTTTTGTTTTGTTTTTTACTAAAAAACTGAAATTTGATTACCTTTATCTTCCCTTTTAGCCTCAGATCCACTGTTCTCCAATGCAGGTATGTAAAGCAAAACCACTACACTACAGACGAAACAAATGCTTATAAATATTACAAAGAATTTATACGTTTTTTTTTACAGTGATAGTTATCAAATGTGTCTTAATCAAAGCAAGCAAATCTCAGTGGGGGATTGAGTTACCATGCAGACCACAAACTAATCTTGCTTTGCATGCTGATCTAGATTCACCAACCCTGCCTCCGGTGCAGGTATTTGACAAAACCTTGACTGTCAAACAAATGCACGTGCTTGAACCTCAGGACCTCCTCATTGCAAGAGCAGATAAGGGTAAGATGTGTGTTGTTTTTCTATTTACATGAGCATATGAATGAGACAATTCGTATGTGGGTAGAAGAAAGGGTGTGAAATGATCTGCCAGAAGAGAGACAGCGTGAGAAAGAAAAAGACCAAAGCAAAGCGGCGAAGGAAACTCTAGGTCTTTGCTCTAATGAGCATCTTTAGCCAACAGGGAATAGCACAAAATAGTATCTCAAACACACACACATGCGGGCAGCATCTCTGGTTCGCATTGTCTAGACTTATAGCTCATTATAAAGAGAAGCACGGACTAGGGATCCATGTAATTTAGAGTCTTCCGCCTTTTTCTATTCTGATCATTAGTTCAAGATGGTGTACAGCAAACTCTCACTCTTATTGGAAAGCACAGCTTCTCCAGAGGGAAAATAATGAATTGGTTATCAACTCGGTCACCAAGCAACTTTCATTCACTACGACAGGCATTTGAAAACCAAACATGTTGCATTAGCTGAGATGTCATTCAGTTTGATGAGACGGGTCTCTCATTAGTTGCCAACCAGTTATCATATAGTTACGGTTCTGAAAGCTGTTGTTTGTAGAATTCCCTAAACAGCTAAAGTAATCACACTCATTTGAATATTCAAACTGAACCAGAGTGCTTGAGTCTTTAAATCAAATTAAGCTTTAATTCCAATTGCTTTATATCCAATTTCGACTGTGTTGCAGGGAAAGATGCTCGACTGTATGTTTACAGACTAAGCTCTCTCAAACGGGGGATAGAGGAGCGGCAGCTTGTCCGCACCAAGTGTGACAGTCGAGAGAACAAGCTTGAGAAAACCAAAGGTACGAAAGAAGGCCACACAAATATTTGAAATGATTTAAAATCGGACAATATTATTTACATTCTAAATACGAGTGTTGGTGAAGCAACATTCTGAAATTGAAATTTTCTAATTCAAAGTAGTTAGAAGGATAGTTCACCAAAAAAATGAAAATTCTGTCATTCATTACTTTGCCTAATGCCGTTTCAAACCCGTAAGACCTTCGTTCATCTTCGGAACACAAATTAAAATATTTTTATGAAATCCGATAGCTTTCTGACCCTGCATAGACAGCAACACAACTGAAATGTTCAAGGCCCAGAAAGGTAGCACGGACATCGTTAAAATAGTCCATGTGACATCAGTGGTTCAACCTTAATTTTAAGAAGCTACGAGAATACTTTTTGTATGCAAAGAAAACAAAAATAACGACTTTAATATTAAAATTACGATTGAACCACTGATGTCACATGAACTATTTTAATGATGTCCTTACTACCTTTCTGGGCCTTGAACGTGGGAGTTCTGTTGCGGTATCTGCAGGGTCAAAAAGATCTCGGATTTGATCAAAAATATCTTAATTTGTGTTCCGAAGATGATCAAAGGTCTTGCGGGTTTGGAACGACATTAGGGTGAGTAATTAATGACGGAATTTTCATTTTTGGGTGAATGATCCCTATAAGCTTATTAAAGCTATGCTGTCTATGGAGGTTCATGTGATACTGACAACTGGAGTACTGACTACTGAAAATTCAGCTTTGCTTTCAGGAATAAATTACATTTTAAAATATATTAAAATCGAAAAAACATTCAATTGTAATACTTCACAATATTACTGTTACTGTATTTTGATCAAATAAATGAAACAAATTTGAAGTTTCTTGAAGAATTTAATAATTAGCTAATAAATTAGATGATTTCCAAGATCATCGCAATCAAGTAACAGAAATGTGTTTCCTCAGGCTGCCATCTCTACTCCATAAACACGCATCATGGGGTGGAGCTCAGAATCGTTGCGGCGATAAGAAACAAGCTCCTCCTGATCACCAGGAAACAGTCACGCCTCGATTGCCTTGGCTCTATCGCTACAGTCACAGGGACTACTGACTCACCTGTGGAAGAGTTCCAGTACATACGGGTTTGACAAATTTGAAGTTTCTTGAAGAATTTAATAATTAGCTAATAAATTAGATGATTTCCAAGATCATCGCAATCAAGTAACAGAAATGTGTTTCCTCAGGCTGCCATCTCTACTCCATAAACACGCATCATGGGGTGGAGCTCAGAATCGTTGCGGCGATAAGAAACAAGCTCCTCCTGATCACCAGGAAACAGTCACGCCTCGATTGCCTTGGCTCTATCGCTACAGTCACAGGGACTACTGACTCACCTGTGGAAGAGTTCCAGTACATACGGGTATGAGACGGATTCAGCACTCTTACACATGTCATGCATTGACGTTAACTGCATCTTATTGTCACTTGTAGTTTATAGGAACGGTTCTCACAGACAGATTTTTCAAAAGCTCTCAACAGTTTGAATGATTGCTGTCTCCTTTCTTAGGAGATCTGCTTATGTGACTCACCGGTGGTCATGGCCCTGGTTGATGGCCCAACAGGAGAGAATGATCACATGATCTGTGTGGCCTACAGACATCAGTTTGACTTGATCAATGAGAGTACAGGAGACGCTTACAGACTACACCATGTAGACTCCAACCGGGTGAGAAACAGCCACTTGAATACAAACATAGGCTAGACTACCATTTGTGGTCAGGAAGATTATTCTTTTTTATATAAAATATATATACTATATATGTATATTTCTATTTAGCAAGGATGCAATTAATTGATCATCAGAAGTGACAGTAAAGATATTTATAATGTTACAAAAGATTTCTCTCAAATAAATGCTGTTCATTTGAACTATACATCAAAGAATCCAGACAAAAATGTATCAGTTTTCACAAAAATATTAAGCAGCTCAACTGTTTTCAACATTGATATTAGCAAGAAATGTTTCTTGAGCTGCAAATCAGCATATAAAATTATTTCTGAAGGTTCATGTGATACTGACAACTGGAGTACTGACTACTGAAAATTCAGCTTTGCTTTCAGGAATAAATTACATTTTAAAATATATTAAAATCGAAAAAACATTCAATTGTAATACTTCACAATATTACTGTTACTGTATTTTGATCAAATAAATGAAGCTTTGGAGAGCATAAGAAACCTCTTTTAAAAAATCTTACTGACCCAAACTTTTGAACAGCAGTGTACACATTCATTTACACAATATAACACGATCTAGATATCCTCCCCTTCACTTTATCAGTTATGTACACCAAACTGTCAGTTTTTGATCGGTAACATGAGTGTCTATTACTTTTCTCCAGGTGAACTTTGTTGCTGCCATAGATGTGTATGAAGATGGAGAGGCTGGACTTCTTCTTTGCTATAACAGTTAGTGTCTATTACAGTGTCAGTGATTGCATCTGCATAGTCAGATTCTCTAAAGCTGGACTTTTCTTTTAACAGATATCTGCGTCTATAAGAAGGTGTGTCCGTTTAACGGAGCAACACCCATGATTCAGCCCAATACTTCAGACTTCCATTTCAGCTGGAATCAAATGCCCAACGCTATTGGTCAGTGCCTTTAGGATCTTGAAAATTCTTTGTTATTACTAATTTTTCTACAGTTCAACATTCGTTTTGCATTTGCATTAGTGGAAATAATTGAGATGTCTCACTATTCTGTCACTTCCTGTGTCACAGTGTGTGCATTCCCGTATATCCTTGCATTCACCACTGACTCCATAGAGATTCGACTAGTCGTTAATGGCAACCTAGTATATACAGCTGTCGTTCCAGAATTGCAACTGACTGCGTCCAGAGTAAGTGTTCTAGCCATAAGGTTCTACCTATGAAGACCATTATATAGCGGTGTATTTATCTGGTGTAAATGACATTTTTATTGTACAGTCTGAAACCATATTTTAAATATTTTATTACACTCTTTTTAGATTACTTTTTAAATATTTGGGATCCGTAAGACTTTTTAATCCATAAGACTGCATTTATTTGATCGAAAATACACTAAAAACAGTAATATTATTATAATTTACAATAACTGTTTTATATTTTAATACATTTTAAAATCTAATTGATTGTCAGTGCCGATAGCCTTGTGGGCAGTGCGCCGTTGAGATACGGGTCCCAAGTTTGAATCCCGACTCAAGGGCAAAAAAATAAAGGCAAAAATGCCAAAAATAAATCTTTAAAAAATATAATTGATTCCTGTAATGGCAAATGCATTATCAATTTTGAAAAACGTAATATTTTTTGTGGAAACCATGAACGATTTTTCAAATAGTTTTTTCATTTTTCAAATTTTTCTTTTGCTGACAAAAGAACAGCATTTATTTGAAATACACTTTTTTGCATTATTTAAAAGTCTTAACTGTCACTTTTGATCAATTTAATGCATCTTTTCTGAATAAAAATGTGAATTTATTTTTTTTAAATCTCACTAACCACAGACTTTTTAATGGTAGTGTACACTCTAATAAAATTTTTTCAAATTTTTCTTTTGCTGACAAAAGAACAGCATTTATTTGAAATACACTTTTTTTGCATTATTTAAAAGTCTTAACTGTCACTTTTGATCAATTTAATGCATCTTTTCTGAATAAAAATGTGAATTTATTTTTTTTAAATCTCACTAACCACAGACTTTTTAATGGTAGTGTACACTCTAATAAAAAGAATTTACACAGCTTTAACACATGGAAAATTTATTAACAGTTGAAAACGTATTGATGACAGTGTTGTCTCTTTTATAAGATGCATTCTTCTGTATAAATAAATAATATTTATTAAATAATAATAAATAATTCTTCTTTATAAATTATACAAATCCTTTCCAAACATTTATCAGTCATTTCACATTTCTTACAGTTTTTCTCTTGTTATTTCTTCCTCTCTTTTTTCTGTAGTCTGATATCTATTTCATCTCGTCAGCACCTATAAACTCTGCCTCCAACTGTAGCTCCAGAGACACTAGTTCCCAGAGTTCCCCTCAGACTCCAACTGGCTACGAGATGCCTGTCTTCCCTTCCCCGCTTGGAGATGGTAGGCTTCTTCTCTTGATGGAACAATTCAACTGAATTCCCATGCTATTAAACTTAATATAGAGGTTAAACATGGGTATTTGCGTTCAGGAGTCCTGCATTTCTTCTGGTAGCGAGTTTTGTATGCGAGTTGTGAGTCTGTGTTTGTGTATTGTCTTACGATGCATTTGTCTTTTAATCTGTGCGTGGGTTGGGTTGATATATTGCTCTTTTCCATCCCTGGTCCAGATTGTATTCGGATCCCCTACGGCACCAAGCTAACCCTCTACATGTCTAAAGACTCTGAAGGTACTGCAGGCACTTCTGTTGCCTACATTTCCCATGCTGCCTCACTAATGCACGCTACCGCGGAGACTCACCCTGTCTATTATTCAATTAACAGACGCATGCAGACGGTGTTGAGTGAAATATGCAGCTAACATAATGTGTCCCTTCCTTCTTGCAGTCTCATAGAATGAATGACAGAGACAGAGAAAAAATGGTGGCTTGAGGAGTCTTTAGGAAAAAATATGAACAATGGAGAGAAACTGAAGTGAATGGGATAGAGAGGTGGGAGAGGAAATCAATAGACAGAGAGAGACAGATACATAGAGACAGACAGAGATGGCTGAACAGACGCTTTAGGGAAATGGGACACATTTGCTGCAGCATGAGTTACAGATCGCTGTGTCACCATGGATACTTTTGTCAGAGCCCCTCTTCATACATACACATACACACACATGCGGTCTGGACGGCCCTCCAGAGCTTAGCACTTTTGGCTACACACAAGGCCTGAAGATAGCCATCAAGGGGCTGTGACAAAATCCACATCCTGGTATTTTTAAACATCCAGCCAACTGTCTGTGGCTGCCATTTTTGCACCATGGGAAATAGACGGATAACATACCATTAATCATCTCAACATAACATTCACAATACAGCAAGATTGTAACACTTTACTATAAGGTTCAATTTGTTAACATTAGTTAATGCATTTGGTATCATGAACTAAAAATGAACAGTACTTTTACAGTATTTATTAATCTGTTCTTTCTACAAATTCATTTCTAACATTTCAAGCAGTATAAAATAGCATTAGTGTTTTTTCCACAAACATGAATAATTATCAATGTTACATTTATAAATTAACATTAACCTGGATTAATTCATGCTGTAAATGCATGATGCATTAGCTAAATTCAGCTAATTTCACCTTATTGTCAAGTGTTACCATTTCTTGTTGTATGTTTTTATTTTCTTTCAATCTGTATAGAACAAATTTGATTATTATTATTTTACTTATACTACCGTTTGGGGTTTGGTAAGATTATTTTATGTATTTGAAAAAAGTCTCTTATGCTTACCAAGGATGCATTTATTTGATCAAAAATGTGATGAAAACTGTTATGTTGTGAAATGTTATTCATTTTAAATAACTGTTTTTTAATTTAAGGTAAATTGCTAATTTAATGTAAACAACTCCTCAGCAGTTGCCGTCCTGTTCTGTCTAAAATAGTCTGAATATAAACACTTATTATAGTCATACCATAATGATTCAGGATAAGACAAAAACACGCTTTAGAAGACAGATTCATAATATAATTGCACATTTTGTAAATTCTGAACAAAAAAAAGTTACATAGTGTACCTTTACTTTCTTACTGACCCAAATTTAAATTAGTGTGTGTGTGTGCACATATATATATATATATATGCAAACACACACACACACACACACACACACACACAATACAATGTGTGTATGTATATATTTCTTTCCAAAGTTGCTGTTCCATGGTACAAAGATGACTTTGGAATACTTTCAGTGTATTCCAGACACACGCATGGATTTATAACAAAACAGACCTGTGTTTGATTATGACTCTCTAATTATTCTAAATTAACTTAAAGGGGAAGCATTCTTCCTTGCCTGGTGTATGCTGTTGGACACTGTCATGTCTCTAACCAGATCCTTGCTTTTTTATCTAACATGACTACAGTTTTCAAGATTCTTGTTTGTTGCTACTAAAATGTGTGTGAATTATTTGCTCTGAATCACCATGTCTGTGTAGTTTATTAATCAAAAATGCCAATACTGTTCCACAGTATTCAAGATACTGTAGCAATCATAGTATCACTACCCCATATGCATATATTCAACAACATGCACATATTGAACCCTCTCACCCAGATAAAAGTAGTATTTCTTAAGGTTTATGTCAATTTTTTGTTTGATTTTTATTATAGTATTTTATTATTGTGTTGGTTCTTTATTAAAGCTTTATCTGGCAGCATATATATATTTTTATTGTTTGTTTGTTTTTGCTTTTTTTATTGAGACACTGGTGGGGTGACACTTCACGTTGATATTTAACTCCATTTTGTCCAGTGGCCTTGCAGTTTCCATAATTTCCTGCTCTCGCTCTGCCCAAAATGACCAAAAAGTGATACATGGAATACTTCATTAACATAGGCAGACAGTCAGCTCTGATTAAGTGGCTGCCCCTCTGCCCTTCCCATGTGGTTGCCCTAGTTTCTGAGGAACGAGTATTAGAGACTATCTATTCAAAATTATTTTAGCTATCTACATGATGTCAAGTCATTGTTTTACAAGACTGAGTCAAGAGTCAAGTTAAGTCAAGCAGATAGAAAATATGAGAGTTAACCGTGATAAATGTGTGGTGCTGTACATTTACCTTATAGACTTGTACTGTAAAAACATAATTTTCATGCACTAAATGAAGAGTCCTAACCAATCAGACTGTTCTGGTTGTGGACCATCAAATTTCCCAAAAAATCAAATTCCTGTTCCAATTTGGTGGGCTTTATTTGGGTTGAACTTACTGTTTTACCTAATTTGGCCGAATGTTTACGACAGTTGACAAATGTAAACGTGAGATTAGGCTCAGTGCACCCAAAAAATCAACGATGTCAGTCTGTGAACTGGAGTCATCAGATCAAGTCTGAGTTGAGTCACAAGTAATTGCAATGAAGTCTAAAAACAAACTCCAGTCTGACTCAAGTCCAAGTCATGAGCCTGAAGCCCACACTTTGGAGAGGGAAAAATATGCTATAAAAACAGACATGCTCTAACCAGACGTGATGTGATAAGTTTCCTGATCCGAGCAATTTGTCTGACTGAACATGAAAAAGCAGTGTGACACAGTCAAAGACCATCAGAACACAGTAACGATTTGGAGTGGCATGGCCAAGGTGGGTACCAATGTTGCAATACTTATGGGTCTTGTATATATGAAAAAGTAGAGTAGAGTAGGGTATTAGATAACTACTTACACTACCAATCAATGGTTTAGGGTCAGATTGGTTTTTTTTTTAAATAAATTATTATTTCTTGCATTCAGCAAGGACGCATTTAATTGATCAAAGGTGAAAATAAAAGCATTTATAATTTGCTATTTTAAATTGTATTTTGAATAAGATATTCATTTCAAATGAATGCTGTTCCTTTCAGCTGTATCCTTTTTTAAGAATACTGAAGAAAAAATGTATCACAGTTTCCACAAAACTATTAAGCAGCACAACTATTTTCAACATCATAAAAAAGGATAAGTAGTTAAATAAATGTTTCTTGAGCACCAAATCAGCATATTAGAATGATTTCTAAGGGATCAAGCAACACTGAAGAGTAATGGCTGCTAAATTTAGCTTTGTCATCACAGGAATAAACTAGATTGTAAAATATTTTCAAATTAAACAGTTTTTTTTTTTAAATTGTAATATTTCCCTAATATTGCTGACTGTTTTTAAATGCAGACTTGGTTAGCGTTAAGAACTTATCAATTCAAAAACATTTTTAAAAATGTATTACTGACCCTAAACTTTTGAATGGTAGTGTGTTTACTAAAAGACTGTTGCATCAGAATTAAATTAAACTGTTTTAGTTATTCCACAAATGCACGCTTACCTGTGGGTAGGTACAACACAGTTGTTTTCATTTGAGCTAATTAGTCTAATTACAGTATAATGGATTCAGCAGTGACTCTGTGTGTGAGTGCATTTCTATATGTGTGTTTTAACATCATTCTGTGCAGATTAGATATTGATGTGCCTAGCAGCAGTTCTGCACCTAGACAGACTATTAACTCTGTAGCAGTTACACCATTTATTCTAACATCTCATTTGTTAGTTTTCTCTCTCTTCTTTTTTGCCCCTTTCCAACTACCCCTTTCTTTCTTCAAGGTGAAGCTCCCTCAAAACACATCTATAAGATCCCATTGAGCAACCTAGTTGGCCGGAGCATAGAGAGGCCCCTCAAGTCTCCGTTGGTCAATAAAGTGCTCACGGCACCTGCCTCCAGTGTGATCGGCCCCACTCCCATGATCGCAAGCACAACCTCTCTCTCGCTGTCTCGCATGGAGATCAAAGAGATCGCCAGCCGGACACGGAAAGAACTGCTGGGTGAGTGTCTCTGTGTTTGTGTGTTCTTGAACCGAAAGCTATCATTACGTTTGTGCGGCACAGCGGGAAGCTGGCAAGAAATGTACCAAAAGAAATCAGCCGCAGCGGGTTGGACAAGTGGTGCAGCTCAGTACCATTTATTATTAACCTTTCAATTGTGGGTGATAAAAAAAACTGTTAACGATACATGCATACTTGATCTGTTGTAATGCTTGTTCTGCAGTCAAACTGAGATGAGACAGACATTTTGTATTATGAAGTGTTAGAGTGAGACATTCTGATCACACATTAGATAAACTGCTTGAATTACTAGACTGCCACACTTCACACCCTACATACACAGACACACACACACACACACACACACACACACAGACAGAATAATGGCTGAGTGGACTATTAGAAGCGCTATTGCAACTCCTGGAGGTGCAATTTAATGTCATTTTATAATTTCGGCTTACTACGTTGAATTATGTATTATTATTATATAATCAGTATTATATGAATTTGTGTGTGTCTGAGTTTGTCTTTGTCCTCTGTACCTGTTATAGGTTTGACTGAGGAACCCAGCAGTAAGGCTGATGGTAACTCAGTGAAACAAAGAAAAATTAGCAAGAAAACCAAGGAGGAAGAACAGAGAACAGCAGAGATAAGCACCACTGAGCAGTAAGTGTGTGTGTGTGTGTGTGTGTACACACACACACACACAGAATAATGGCTGAGTGGACTATTAGAAGCGCTATTGCAACTCCTGGGGGTGCAATTTAATGTCATTTTATAATTTCGGCTTACTACGTTGAATTATGTATTATTATTATATAATCAGTATTATATGAATTTGTGTGTGTCTGAGTTTGTCTTTGTCCTCTGTACCTGTTATAGGTTTGACTGAGGAACCCAGCAGTAAGGCTGATGGTAACTCAGTGAAACAAAGAAAAATTAGCAAGAAAACCAAGGAGGAAGAACAGAGAACAGCAGAGATAAGCACCACTGAGCAGTAAGTGTGTGTGTGTGTGTCTGTGTCTGTGTCTGTGTCTGTGTGCGTGTTTTGGTTGGGTGGTAGGGCTGGGCAATACATATTGAATATTCATGATAAATTCACAGAGTTGATAAGTTCGATTCATTTTCTTAAATCAGTCATTTTCATAAACCGTTTCAATTAATTGGTTCAAAACTCAATTGTCACTTTTTATTTTATGAATCTGTTGAATGTTTTGTCAATTACATTTTTTCCCCATAAAAATCATGTACTAAAACATTACATTACTAATAAACAGTAATATTTTTACAACAACAAAAAAAATCTCCTTAGTCCATTTAGCCCATGCTTTAATAATTTCAAGACTTTTGCAGCTTTTTACAGTTACTGAAAGAAAAAAAGATATAGACCTACACAATATACAAAAGGTTTGAGGTCATTGTTTGATAAAAATACAGTAATAAAATATTATTACAAACTAAAATATATTTTAAAATGTACTTTATTCTTGTGATGGCAAAGCCAATTTTTTAGCATTATTACTTCAGTCTTCAGTGTCACATGATTCTTCAGAAATCATTATAATGTGCTGATTTGGTGCTCAAGAAACATTTTTAATTATTATTCATGTTAAAACTGTGATACGATTTTTCAGCATTCTTTGATGAATAGAAAGTTCAAAAGAACAGCATTTATTTAAAATTCTAAATAAATAGTATTATTTAATCATAATTTATAATATTATAAATGTCTTTACTATTCTGTTTGATCAATTTAATGTGTCCTTTCTCAATAAAAAGCTATTTCTTAAAAAAAAACAACCCAAGCTTTTGAACAGCAGTGTGTTAAGTAGACTGAAAATATCAAGCTATAATGTTTAAAGCATGTATGTCGCCCAGTCCTAGCAAGTGAAAGGTTATTTCTGCATGTTAGACACAAGTATACCAGTGATGTATACTGACTATAAGATATCTCCAATCAATCAGAGTGGGAATGGAGTCTGTAGATGCAGAAACTGATGTCCATCGGCTTTGCTCATCTGGCTCTACGGTGGAGCCACGAGATGATAGCCCTCCCACGGCCAGCCCTTTTACCTTCTCCACATCTTTTGAGGAGGATATTCTGGACCTTAAGTGATGACAATCACAGTCTGTGGATCAAAGTGCACCTCTCACCTTACACATCCTACTACCTTTTACTTTATATCATTCTTATTTACCATGTTACGTTGCATTTTGTGTTTTCCTCAGTCTGCCCACTCATCTGTGTGCGCAAATGAATCCCCAGAGCTTTAAACTTGACGGAGTTTACAGTGTGGTGATGTCAAAATTTACTCCTGGTGGATGTATGCATGCGTGCGTGTGTGTATGATCCTGTGTTTACTGTATAAGATAGAAATACAACTAGAAAATTTTGATTCTCAGCTATTATTTCAGAATTTTGTTTAAAGAAAAAAGAAAAAAATGACCAAAAATGTTTTTTTTTTAAAAGTCAAGGTTTGATTTAGTTTCTATGATTGATGAGACACATTCTCCATCAGCTTTTGGACAAATGTGTAGCTTTGTAGCAAACTTGTAGCCATATGAACAGAAATAAGAAATTTAAAAACAAAAATGGCTTGAAAGCTTTGAGCCACAATTTAAGGTCAAGGCTAATATTACTTTTCACTCCAAGACCTGAATGTAAGATTGACACTCTTAAAAACAATGAAACCTTTTTTTAATTTTGTGTTTTTAAATGTTTTCTATGTCTGTGATTTGTACATTGTGTGATTATTTCAAAGTTGTAAAAAACTCTATATGCATCTCGGTTCAGATGCACATGAACATTCAAATGTAAACATACATACATATAAATATATACCTTTCTAGTTCTATTGTATTATGGAGAAATAAAACTCACGTATTGTGTATATCAGTGTTATGGTCTAACCTGCCTTCACCCTCACCATGCTTTTAAACCCTGACATGCAAACCCTCTGCAGAAAGGGCAGGAGTCTCCCACAAGTGCCATTTTCTACTGCAGCCGTCAAGCACTAGCGCCCTCTATCAGACTGACCATGGATTGCATGTCATGAGGCGGAAGCAAACAAAAACCATTACAGAACACAGTTTGGTCACTACATCTGGTAAATGTGCAGCTGTTTACTATGCTAACAGTATGAGCTTTGATCCATGAACATCTTCATTTACAGGTGCACACAGTCAAACGCAGTCTTTAAGTGCTGTTGCTTCTTGAAAAGGGCTCTAGATCACCTGCATGCCTCCATTCAAACCCACTATAAAATAAAAAGGGATTTGATGTATTAATGGTTTAGAATTAGGATGTATTTACTCTTCTCGTGGATTTGGTTCAAATAAAAAAATTAAAATCTCTAGGAATTAAAGCCAGGGTTACTTAGATTACATCTCTGACCCTAGGTCAGGGTTCCTCAAATCTTGCCCTGGAGGTCCAATGCGCTGCAGAGTTTAACTCCAACCCTGATCAAACTCAGCTACCTGTCATTTTCTAATGATCCTGAAGACATTGATTAGCATGCTCAGGTGTGTTTGATTAGGGTTAGAGCTAAACTCTGCAGGAAAGTGGATCTCGTGGGTCAGATTTGAGGATTCCTGCTCTAGGTTATGCAGCCAAAAAAAAATTATTCATCAGGATCTTTGTCTTGTTTTCTAGAAGAATCTAAACATCTTAAAACAACATGAATTTATGTGAGAAGCAAAGCGATATTAAGACTTTTTCTATTTTTTTGGCCCATTTTTTTCTAGATTTAGGCATAAGCCTCATTTCACACACACACACACACACACACATATATATATACTAATAAATATTCTTAGATTATTTAAAGATGTTTAGATATTTTAACTGGAAAACAACACATAAATACCTAATAAAAGGTTTTTGCTGTGTAATAAGAGAACGAGAATATTGATTCTGCTGTTTACAGTTCAAACTCAGATTTTAAAGAATGTCATCAAAGTGACAACAGAACACAAGAGCCTCAGGAACAGCACAAGAGGAGGTGTAAGTATTAAACTGCTTAGCTGAATGCATGACCCCCTCACTCTCAACCTTTCTCCATCTGAATGTGAACCATTTAACACTAGTAGCAGACTGGACTAAAAAGGGAAAACTTGGGAATATTTTTGTAAATGAAGAGTTTTACATATCATTTATTTGCTATTTTGTTGTCTTTGAAGGGAATGGGTGAGCCAGAGACTGATGGAATATATTTTTCAGGGGTTTTTTTTCCTTTGGCATATTGTCCGTTCGCCCTCCTTCAGTTCACTCCCCTAACTGTTTTCACAGTGGTTTTGTATCTATATCGATATTAACTGTTTAGACTGTTGCAGAAACTCTGTGAATATCAGAAATTAAACAAAAATTAATAAATAAAAAAAAACACCAAGTGTCTTAAAATATTGTATTGCCATTGTTTTTAATGCCAAGTACTACTTGTAAATGTTAGTGTTTCAGATGTGCCCTCAAAAATATTACTATTATTATAGCATTTATTTGAAAAAGTGCTGTAGCCCACTGCTGTAGTTATTGTTCATCGATATGAAATAAATATTTATGAAATTTGACCATGAAGTTTTTTTTTTCCTTTGGCATATTGTCCGTTCGCCCTCCTTCAGTTCACTCCCCTAACTGTTTTCACAGTGGTTTTGTATCTATATCGATATTAACTGTTTAGACTGTTGCAGAAACTCTGTGAATATCAGAAATTAAACAAAAATTAATTTAAAAAAAAAACACCAAGTGTCTTAAAATATTGTATTGCCATTGTTTTTAATGCCAAGTACTACTTGTAAATGTTAGTGTTTCAGATGTGCCCTCAAAAATATTACTATTATTATAGCATTTATTTGAAAAAGTGCTGTAGCCCACTGCTGTAGTTATTGTTCATCGATATGAAATAAATATTTATGAAATTTGACCATGAAGTTTGTGTTTTAACGAGTGTAAGTATACTACTCACATGCTTGAACATTTATAGCATATATTGACAGCTATGATTATTAACTAGTGATATGTGGTCTCCCAATGTTGAAGGGTTTTTCGAGACAGCAATAGAGTCTGCAGAGAGTCAGCAAACTGCTGTCAACATGAAAGGACAGTGATGTTAATAGTCATAAAAACCTCAGTGACATTGTATGAACCATCACTAAATAGAGTAATGTAATGCAAATTGAGTATTGTTTCCGCAAAGTGCTGAAAAGGTCTCGAAATCAAATCTCGAGCTCGGAGAAATGTAGGTTTTAATAAGTAATTACTGGCTTTCAGCATCCCAAACAGCCTTTAACATTGATAGACAGACCAAAATCAACAGAAGTGGCAGGGATGCTTAAGTAAATAAAATGGAGTTACTTTGGAAGAACTTACCCGTAGGCCTAGTTCGTTTTCAATGTGAAAGTGCAAACCTCGCTGACAATTCCGTAGAGAAATGGTGCGTTCAAGTCATGTCGGATAGATCGTATTTACGAGTTGAACGCACATGAACGCCACCACAACGTCGTAATTACAAAATTAAAATGTTCTTTAAGTCCCGAGTTTCCGAGTTGGACGCGTGTCAATGAGAAACATGGCGGAATCGATGGATGCAACGTCTGTAGTTGAGGGTAAAATTTTATTTAAATTTATAGTTTAGTTGTCCTATAACGATTGCCGAAGTAAAATATAAATCACAATACTTATAAGTATTAAGCAGTGACATTGTCAGGCTTTTTATTTACAAAACATAAGCTTTTTGAATGTGGCAGGATTGTAATGTAATAGGTTTTTATGCGATACAGATTAAAGTGGCTTCATAAATTACTTTTTAAAAATATTAAAAACGCAAAACACACCTGATGCGAATTCTTTGCTCTTCATTTTCTATAAGCAGAGTTAACAGACCCTGTTGTATTTTCTTATCTTGTATAAGAAGGTATCTTGTGCCGACTAAACCGAGTTCAACGCT
>NW_015505191.1:1521736-1601047 GCF_001515645.1 Sinocyclocheilus grahami
GCGTGTCAATGAGAAACATGGCGGAATCGATGGATGCAACGTCTGTAGTTGAGGGTAACATTTTATTTAAATTTATAGTTTAGTTGTCCTATAACGATTGCCGAAGTAAAATATAAATCACAATACTTATAAGTATTAAGCAGTGACATTGTCAGGCTTTTTATTTACAAAACATAAGCTTTTTGAATGTGGCAGGATTGTAATGTAATAAGTTTTTATGCGATACAGATTAAAGTGGCTTCATAAATTACTTTTTAAAAATATTAAAAACGCAAAACACACCTGATGCGAATTCTTTGCTCTTCATTTTCTATAAGCAGAGTTAACAGACCCTGTTGTATTTTCTTATCTTGTATAAGAAGGTATCTTGTGCCGACTAAACCGAGTTCAACGCTGCTGATATGGAGCCAGAATGATCTCAATAATAATGCACGCAAAAGACGCGATGCACACATGCGTAACCCAATTCACATGCATGAGAAATAATTCACGTGCACGAAAAAAATATATATATATTCACAAAAACCAATTCACATGCAAAAAATAAGAATATATATTCATAAAATACGTTTCACAAATGCAAAACACAATTCACAGATGTACAACATTTTTGAATGTTAAAAATTCACGAGTTTATCATGGGCTGTGAATGTGAATCGCCTTGGATTTGTGTGTGAATTTTGAGACCTTCCTGGCAGGAGATATATCCAGCTGCAGACCCGCAGCGCCAGCAGTATCAGAACGGCAGCCACAGAACCGGAAGTGAGGGGCGGAGTTATTGACAACGAGAGAGCACGGTGAGTATTCTGTAATGTTTTTGCTATCATATGTTTGATATTTATCGTATATATTACGTTAAGCATTTATCTGCTAAGTACTTAATGTGTGCTTGGCTTTATTATCTTATATTGAAACTTGAATTTGTTGTCATACTTTATAGTATATAATTTTTTCTGTGGCTGTTTCGATGAATTCTCGGATGCATGCTGTAAATGGGCCTTGTGGTGAAGTTTTGAAGACGTTTATTATTCATAAAAATAAATCGTTTGCTTTAATTCCCTCTGTTATATTCATTGTTTGTGTTTTAATATTACCTTGAGTTTAGTTATTTTAATCCCATTTGTCATCATTGAGATAATTGTGTGTGTCTTCATCTCTTGTAGAGACATGTAAGGATTCAGAGAGGTGACGCATTACCTGAGCCGCAGCAGTGCAACAAGTGTTACAGCAATTACCAGCAATGTTCTGCTTGACCAGCATGTTTAAGCCAGCCAAACTGGTCAAATGAATAAGTCATCTTCAAATCCACTTCATCATGCAGTTGTCTGTGGAGGTATGAATATCGTGAGTTGTTTGTTTAATATGTACTCACAATTTATTATTGCATAATAGTTTAACTGTGTACTTTTTATTTATTTTAGGATATACTATACATTTTTGCAACCAGTTATTGGTGTGATTATTTAGTTGTTAAATAAGGAACAAGGAAGGTTTTTTTGTGCCATTTACAGGGAGAATATTCTTATTTTTTGTTGTTTTCCAGTACATCTTGTCTTGGGAGCACCCTTTGATTTTACATCTGTAAGTAGTTATCAGTTAAAGTAATTGACATTTATGATGTTGTAGCAGTTGATATTTAAAGATTTCTCTATGTTTGTGTCTTCCAGTGTGGCATTCCAATCATACGGAGATGGTGGACTCCAGGTGGTTTTCTCTGAAAGGTACTGGACATTTCCTCCAGCACACCATTACATTTGCACCCCCTTCTGACCAATTTGAAATGAACAAAGATACATGTATATTACAGTGCAGAAACCCTACAAGATGCCCTTCCAATTGGATAACAGGCTACGCTTGTGAGGTATGTCTCAAATCTATATATATCTATCTATCTATATACACACATTAATAAGAAATATTAAAGTTAAATTTTCCTTTAATATTCTGTAATGAAGGAGATCCCAGTAATCTCACAGAAGTTGTGAAATGGCTCCATTAAACAGACATCTGCTCAGGGGGCCAGTGGAAGAGCCTCTTTTCCTTATAATGGAGGAAGAGGACAAGGAAAAGGCCCTCAACAAATATGAAGTGTCCTTCATATTTCATCTTGTGTTCAGGGGAGTCATTTTTGTAGGATTGTCATAACAAAATGGGCCTAAGAGTGAATTGTTCAGTTGATACATTTTAATTTGAATTCATGCAAGATTGTCACGGCAAAATGTGCCCAAGAGTGAATCGTTCATTTTGTAAGTTTTCATGCAGGATTGTCATGACAAAATGGGCCTAATAGTGAATTGTTCATTTTATAAACTTCAATTTAATTAGAAAAAAAAACATTTTGATTGTTACTTTTAAAATTATGCTGCTGTTTGTGTGTGTGTTTTATTGAAATGTTTTAGTTTTCATATATAAAAATGTATGATGCACGTGTTCTTGACTTTGGAGTAAACATTTATTTTGAATCTTGTGATTAAAGTATATTTCATATAAAATCCCCAGAAGTTTCAAACATTATTTTTAATATCACAAACAAAGGCTAAAGACTCTAAAGGAGACACTACACCAGCCATTCAATGTAACTGAGGTTTAAATACTGGTGAACCTAGCACAGCGGCAAACTGGTATCAAGCCAGTCTCAGACCTATGCGAGAGACATATATTCAACTGTGCTACGTTTGTACTCCATAATTGTCATTTATTTTGAATCTTGTGATTAAAGTATATTTCATATAAAATCCCCAGAAGTTTCAAACATTATTTTTAATATCACAAACAGGAAATTACTCGCATAATACAATGAAACGAATAACTGTATAGGTCTACACCTAAATTACACAAGATTAATGTTTATAAAATGCTTAATATGTCATTATAAAATGCATACATGCATAAAGTATGACATATCGTGTGTACTAAAAGCAAATTACCCCTTAAAAACCCTAAAGCTCCTCCCCTCACTTCCGGTTCTGTGGCTGTGGTTCTGAAACTGCTGGTGCTGCGGGTCTGCAGCTGGATACTATTGGCCTGGCAGCGAACTACTATCAGCGGGACACTCGTACTCTTTAGCCAATCAGATTTGACCCTGTATGTCGACCAATCATAACCCACTGTGGGCGTATTAATCGCGTCCCCTGGGCGTGCCTACCTGGATGCTGACATCATCAGAGCGAGACCACCGTTCAAGTTATGATATAGCCAAGTAAAGGTTTATCGTTTTATTTGTGCATGTTTACTTAAAACTTCGGGGTCCTGTTATAAACGAAACAAAACAAAACGTAGTAATGATGCATGACTTAAAAAGCTGTTGAAACTGTCAAAAAGTGTAAGACAAAGGCTGCTATGAATACAGATAGTGTTCCTAAAAATGCAGCTGTCTTGTGTTAGCCACAATGTCTGGCCAAAACGAAGAAAGGGATTATACTCATTGCCCTGTTTTTGTTCACTAACACTGGGTGGCCAATGTCCAGTCTAGCTCCCACTTAGCACTGACCCTGCCCTCATAACCATAGCTTTATAATGATGTATAGACCTCATGAGAACTCAGTGTATGAACAACGGGATGTTTGTACTTACCATTTGTGCAACAGGATGCAGTGTTCAGTTAATACACACTAATGCACTAACACTTTGGCACAACATCTGGTTACTTATACATGATCAGCCTCACAATTCTGAAATAAATAGTATCTGCAGGCTGCAGCATTAACAAACTTAAATGAAATGTACACAGTCTCCAATGTGTGCATGTTATCACACTGACATCACTTGAATAAGAGCCATCACAGGATTTTACACACAAGACAAGCTCTGCTGTGACAGCTCTTTCATATTCTATAGACCTCATGAGAACTCAGTGTATGAACAACGGGATGTTTGTACTTACCATTTGTGCAACAGGATGCAGTGTTCAGTTAATACACACTAATGCACTAACACTTTGGCACAACATCTGGATGACAGTTACAGACTTCTTCATTCACATTAATCTTTATCTCTTTCATGAGTTCTGTTTCTGAATCGAATGTCTTAATGTGGTATGGTATCCACGTGGAAAATGATTATTTATTAAATAAACATAAGAATTAATCAATATTAAATCATAATACTCTAAACAGCAGCCTCTGGCTTACATTATTCACATTTTTGAGTGTCTAAACGACCGATTTAACTTCCAAGTTTTAAGTAAACATGCACAAATAAAACGATAAATCTGTACTTGGCTAGTTAACTGAAATAAAACGACCAACTGCACTTTTTTATTGTATTTTTTTATTGAACAGTATCAATTTACACACTCAAATGGGGAACAATAAAATGCATATGACAAAATATACACTTTACCAATCACATCTCCATCATATATAAATGTCCATGTGTGTATGTATATATATATCTCTACATACAATAACAATAAACAAAACAAACATTCTTTAAACTATCAACTGCACTTATCTCTGCTAAATCATAACTTGAACGGTGGTCTCGCGCTGATGACGTCAGCATCCAGGTAGGCACGCCCAGGGCACGCGATTAATACGCCCACAGTGGGTTATGATTGGTCGACAGACATGGTCAAATCTGATTGGCTAAAGAGTACGAGTGTCCCGCTGGCAGTAGTTCGCTGCCAGGAAGGTCTCAAACAAATCACACACAAATCCAAGGCGATTCACATTCACAGCCCATGATAAACTCGTGAATTTTTAACATTCAAAAATGTTGTACACATTTGTACATCTGTGAATTGTGTTTTGCATTTGTGAAACGTATTTTATGAATATATATTCTTATTTTGTGCATGTGAATTGGTTTTTGTGAATATATATTTTTTTTCGTGCATGTGAATTATTTCTCATGCACGTGAATTGGGTTATGCATGTGTGCATGCGTCTTTTGCGTGAATTATTATTGAGATCATTCTGGCTCCATACTCCTGAAGTCCCAGGAGAACTTGAACGCAGCAATAGTCCGCGTGGCTGTCTTCGTGAGGAAGATGCAACCTGATTGGTCCCCATCTCTGAAGCCCATCCCTACCCCTAACAAGACCTTAATCAAGGTTATAGACGCCATATTGAATTTAGCGAGGATGAAAACAAGGCTGTGAGGGATAATGGCACGTAGGCCTACTTTATAAAGGTCCTTTCACAGCTTATTTACAATATATATATTTTTTCTAATGTTTTATTTATTTGTTTATAAGCTAAACAATTGGCTATTTATCCCTCCCTGCCCCGTTTTCATCACTGTTGAACAACCTGCATGGTGGGATATTTTCGTAAATAAAATGATCCTGCTAGATGAATTGCATGAATACGTGTCTGTTCATCACAGTGAGCACTGTATCATCTCAGTGAGCTTTTTATGAGGTTTTATGCGCAGTAAGGCTGAGCTTTTTATGATGTTTTATGCACAGTAAGGCTAATTTAATGCTTTCCGCCGTTTCAGATGAGAAACTTATGGGAAAATGCTTAAAAACGCTAGTGTAGACGGGGAGTGTTTTGAAACGAAAATGACATTTTCAAATGTATCCGGATTAATGTAGCTAGACATAGCTAGGTGCAACCCTGAAGTCTTTGATGACATGGTGTTTTACCGAAAAACCAGGTAGAGAGGAAGCAGAGTGGGAAATAATGGATATATTTTCAAAATTTCAGTAATCCACCAATAGGAATAAGGGAAGACACAAAGCAACCAATAGCATTGCTGAATGGGTTGAGATGTGGACCGCCACTAACCTGCCACACATGACTATAACAGGTGTTTTCCAAATAAAAGCCAAATGTTAACCATAGGTTGACATATTCCATGGTGTCCCATAGCCAAGCCACATATGGCTCTCAGTCGTGTGCTGTCATCTGGACCTCAAAACAATACCTCAAAACAAATTGTCATCCAAAAGAAAATTCCCTCCAATTCTAAAGGCATGGCAAAACGTATATGGTGAAAATGTGGCCCATATGTGCCCAGCCATGCCATACCTTGGCCAAATGTGACAGCTATCAACCACATTTGGCCCAAACGTTCAAAATGATCATTGTTAGATCTGTAATAGATTAATATTGTCAAATAATTTTGCATAGTTTTAAATTGTGGCTTTTTACTTTACTTTAAAAAAAAACTTTTTATTGGCATTATTTAATTAATTAATAATTGTTTTATTTAATTATTAATTATAATTTATAATAAATCATTTAGAGTAGCTACACTCAAAACAGCTCATCACTGAGGCAGTACCCTTAAAGGAATACATTTGTACTGTGCCTTATTTACTCCTAAAAGGTTCGTAGTAGGGCCTTAAGGGTAGGCTACATATTATCACTCCAATTTTATACTGCAAAGGTGGCACGAAAGTGCTTCTGAAGCTGCATTTAGGTGTCTTTAAACTGACTCTTTAATGCTGCTCAGAGGTGGTTTAAGTGCATTTCCACAGCAATTACAAATGTGCAATTTGAAGTAGGGCTGAGCAGGCATAATTTAGCCTGGCTTTGATTTTGGTGTCTTCACACTGAATTTTGAGCAGGTACAGAGCAGCCCTAACGCAGCTGTGTAAAGATAATATGCAACTTTTAGGGTATATAAGGTACAAAGTTGTCCCTTTAAGGGTACTGCCCCACTGACAAGCTCTTTTTATAACAGGATATGACAGTTTATCACAGTATTATGAATATTTCTGTAGATTTAATCTCTGAGCACACAGGCATGTATGCAGACATTTATGCATACAGGGAAAATGACAAGCAAGGGCATGTTTCAGATGACGATGTGTCATTATAGGTTCACAAGTAAATCCAAACACTCACTTTCCTTCATGTTCTCCAGCAAGATCATTTTTTTGCTGCCCTTTCACATATTTATTCTGATTTACTTCCACCATTGGTGGCAGTGGTGTTTTCATCAAACCAATTAAAGATTGAGTCAGGACGTACGTGGTATCGGTGATAGTTCTGGATGTCTGGTTTATTTTAATTTTAAGATTAAGCAAAAACATGCCTTTCTCACGAAGTTTTTGAACCCATCTATCTTTTCCTGTCAGTCTTTTTCCTTTCCTTTTTGTACAAAGTAACGATGGGATCTGCCACGTTATAATGCCCTTTGATTTCTATTTGTCCTGTTCTTTCTTAGCTCGTTTTTAACGTATGCAGTCCACTTGTCTCTCATTTCTTGATTTGAGTCAATAAAGTATCACAATTACCCATGAAAACACAAAACCTTTCATTATTCCTTTAATATAAAAACTATTATTTTCTCATTATTTCTTTAGAAACTTTAATATCACTTGTATAAAAAGTGATATAAAAATTACAATAAGTTACACTTTGAAAACAGAAAATATTTCAAATGTAAATACCAAAAGCACTGTGTGGTGAATTACCACAACCATAACATTATACCAAAACCAGCATTCTTGAGGATAAAAACCAAAGTGAAAGCACCCGGCTGTTCTTGAAATGCTGTAAACCCAAAGCCTGGTGGACAAAGAGGAAGGACAGCGTTTGCGCAACGGTGTATATTTAACGAATACATTTGAAAAGCCTGGGCTCTGCAGGGCTTATGGTCTAATAACAGAGGAATGTTTACAAGTATGGAAAGTTATTGTGGAACAGTCACGTGGACTCTGAACTGACCTCGGCAGTTATTGCTTATGTAAGCTTTGCAGTATGAAAATGAAAAGCTGGTGGTCACTGAACCAAAAGTCTTGTAAGTAACAGACTCAATGTCCATTCAAGGAGTTGTTGTATCAAATATATAAATATGCTGAGTATATGCAAACCTGATTGTGAAAATAAATCACATTAAATAACCTTCATTTGAATGCTAAAATGACAATGCACATAAAAACACAATACAAACTATAGTGTCCAGTCCTAAAATGACAGCAATGAATGTTAGGATTTAAGAACAGAGTTATTAATTGTCAGTCATAAATCATCAAGTCTAATGTTAAAGTGAAATGTGAATTCTGTTACTGTTGAGATGCTGTAAGTCCATAAAGCAGCATTCTGCATCACAGTTGTAATCATAAGTCTTGACCAATCACAGAAGTCCGTTATTGAGATGGTCATGCAAACGAGGCTACTTCCATGAGTATCTGTATTGCCATTGAAACGCAAGGCACCTGAGCGATGACATAGGCGAATGAACGTGTCGGTGCTTTGAGTGCCAACAAGTATGCGATGCTGTGTAGAACTCGACCCAGGAAAAAGACCAGAAAATGAAGTCGTGCAACTGCATACGAGGGTCCTGTCATGGAGTAGACGGCTCCGAGAAATAAAAAGGGTAAAATGTTTTCCATGTCATTGACGTGTGCTCTGGAATAAAGAAAAAACACACACACAGTTCAAAAATTAATGCAGGTAAACCACAATTAAAAATGTATATGATAGTGTAGAGGAAAGAGAAGGAAAACTGCTCAAAGCTGTTGAAAACAAATAGGATGTGTATTTGGTAATGTATAGCAAACAAACAATTTTGTTGCCATTTATGAATGATGATGTTTAGCATAGCATGATCATGATTGTTTAGACATAGCTCATGGTGAGTAAGTTCTTTTCCAGTTTTGACCACGCATCCTCTTCTCCATATACACTACATCACTGGGTCCCATCATACAGGCACATGGCTTCTCCTACCATTGCTATGCTGATAACACACAGCTCTATCACTCATTTGAACCGGATCTCAGGCTGCCTGGAGGACATCTCGGCATGGATGAAAGAACATCACCTACAGCTCAACCTGGTGAAGACTGAGCTTCTTGTCTTCCCTGCTACTCCAACTCTACAGCATGATAGATAGCATGATCATCCAGCTAGGTTATTCTACAATTACCCCACCAACTTCACACATTGTAAAGACTGCTCAATCTTGCAGGTTTGCATTGCACAACATCAGAAAGATCAGGCCCTTTCAAACGGAGCATGCTGCACAACTTCTTGTCCAGGCCCTTGTCATTTCTAGGCTGGACTACTGCAATGCTCTTCTGGCTGGACTTCCATCAAGCACAATCAAACCTCTACAAATGATTCAGAATGCAGCGGCACGAATGGTCTTCAATGAGCCCAAAAGAGCCCATGTTACACCTCTCTTTATCTCCTTGCACTGGCTACCGGTTGCAGCTCATATCAAGTTGAAGACATTGATGCTTGCATATAGAACAGCCACAGGCTCAGCACCCGCCTACTTCCACTCACTACTACGAATTTACATCCCCTTCAGAAGTCTGAGATCCGCTAGTGAGCGACGCCTCGTGGTACCATCACAGAGAGGCTCAAAATCACTTTCCAGAACATTCTCGTTCACTATTCCTGGCTGGTGGAATGATCTTCCCACCCCTATCCGGAATGCTGAATCCCTGACAATTTTCAAGCGACAGCTGAAAACTCATCTCTTTCGACGCTACTTGACTTCATCCTAAAATTAAAAAAAAAAAACTTTGTCTTTCTCTTTATTTATTCCTTCCCTTTCTAGCTTGTACTTATTTGAACAAATGCCTGAAACTTGGTATTACGAGCACTTCCTGTGTCTGTTTGCCTCTTTAAGAAGAATCGCTTTATGTATTCCCCAATTGTTTCCCCAGTTGCTTTGGACAAAAGCGTCTGCAAAATGACTAAATGTAAATGTAAATCCCTCACCTATTTCCACATTGTTCTTTGAGCCTTTCTTTTGACTACTTCTAGGTAATGTTATACTCTAAAAACTGTATTTGATTCAATGGTCCTTTGAGGTATTTTGAATGTTCCAGACTGTGGATATACATATGGAAAACTGCTTTTCTCAGAACCAAGGAGCTGAGGAATGTACACTTTGATCAGGACTTCAGCTGTAAACTGTCTGGCTCTGTCTAATGGCAGCATGCCTGGACAGTAAACGTTGCCAACATCACACGATCTTGCAATATAAATTGACTTTCACTCTGAATCACTCTCACAGTGCGCCATGGCAGTGGCTGTCTCATGAACAAATCACAGCAATAGGAAGCTGTAAGTACTTCCTGTAGCTACCCACTCAAAATAAGTGAATCTACTATGCTGTCATTCATATCACCACATTATGGTCAAATTTTCCTGTATTAACTCAACACGTATAGCTACATAGCAGTACTTGGTCATCATTGTGAAATCCTGCATTACACAGGTTCTTCCTCATCTCTTTATCGCAACAAGGGCGTTCCATTACAAGCCATTTCCTGCTGGTATTCAATTTTCAAAGAGGAAATAACTTTCACTTATGTGTTAATTACAACTTTCATTAGAAAATATTCTAGCTTTAGATCCTGATATAAAATCTGATTGTATGCAACAGGCTTAAAGAGATCATAAAATAGATGATATGCACCACTGTGACCACACATCTTTTCAATTATTAATCTGTTGCTTGGCAGCTAAATAATATTAATAATTATTTTAATAAAACATAATAATAAAGATTATGCTGATTTATTATAATGTTAATATAAGATAATGATCTTTGAAATGTCTTGTATATTTACTTTTTTTCCTTCTGTAAGTGCCTCAAAAGATGAAGAATGTGTCTGTTTGTCATTGAAATCATTTTTGTTGACATGTCAACGTAAAGTTGTTGATCCAAACAAGAACTTTTAACCATTAGTTCTATTTAACGCCGTCTTCCTGTTTCTGTTCACGTGTAGATATTTGTTAGCCACAGGGTTGTAGTGAAATACCTTTGTGAATGCACTGCAATTAAGGTCAAATCACGGTCTTGTCAGGACTTGCTGCTGCTAACCTACCGTATCTTACTAATCTGGCAGCCACAAACTACCCTTCTCAGGTCCTCAAGATCACATCAGTGAATACCTTTGATTTATTGATTTAATTGATTTCTCCGTACATTTCTGCCATTTGTACATTAACTGACAGTTGCCACTGATAAGCTACAACTAAATATATTGTAGAAACGTAATTTTCTGTAAAGCTGCTTTGCAACGATTTGTATCGTGAAAAGCGTTATACAAATAAACTTGAATTTATTTACAGGAAACGTGAATTTCCAGTGCCACTATATAAATTCAGTAATTTCAGAGCAGTCTACTGAAATAACATCTTCATTGTTTTCACATTGTGCAGATGTAGAGTGGAGTGGGCTGTGACTGGGCAGAGCAGGCAAGTTTTCTAAAGATAAGTTCGAAACCGCCAAACAAAAACATGCAGCACACTGCAGCTTAAAGTAATGAATGTTTCCCTACAGGCAGCCAATGATTGTTTTAAAGTGTGTAGTCTCATAATACATCGTCTCTCTTTCTCTCATGCTCTCACATACACAAATGCAGGTACTGAGAAAGGTCTACTGTGGAAACACATTCGAGCTAACTGGCATGGAGAATGCATACCTATTTTAATTTTGACTAAAAATAATAAAAATGGGGAAATAAAGATATCTTCGCTAGTCTCATGTGGACTAATCATGCTTCCTACTTGTAGACCTGTGAACTTTCACACACATCTGTCATACCAGTATTCTTTTTCTGAAAATGTCGATAGTGCTAAAAAATAACTAAAGGAAACCTGCCAGACATCCTGCAGTTTTTTTCTCTTTCAACTAAATGGGTTCACTGGGAATGAGACTGAAGCTTAACTTTCCCAATAATAGACACGCAAAGTTTTTAACACTAATTTAAAAACATTCCCCAGTTAGAAAATAAAACCATGTGAACAGAAAAATGAAAACAAGTTTTTGAAGATGAATGGAAAACATCTAAATGGAAATAGTGGAAAATATACAATCTTCAAAGTAAAAAAAAAAAAAAAAAATCTGATTATATTTATAAAAAATGCCAGAAATTCACTGAACAAAATTACAGTGACAGCATACCAAAACTAATACATAGGTATGTTACATTAAAATGTAACAAATAAAAAAACAAATATTTCTCGCAGGAACTTCCTTTTTCAATATGTATCTTAATGTCTTGATCAAATTGATATTTGTATAGTGTTGAAAGGTTACATTTAATTAATGTATTATATTTGATATTGTTTTATGCTATTGTTGGTAAAGCTGTTTCATTTGTATTGCTGATGTTAATTTATTAATAGCGGCATACATGTAACATGGCAAAAAAATGCATTCGTTAGCATTTTTTTAGCCTAGGCTATACCAATGTTTTGCTCAAATTAGTTGCATTACAGAATCAAATCACAAGTGTGTGTTCTTGTGTTTACCTCCTACAGCGTTCCACATATGGATCAGTTCGGCAGAACTGCACACCTCCGTGTCTATCGGCGTCCTCTGGATTAGCAAACGCCTGTCAAATACATGAATCTGTTTTAGAGCTCATACATCTCATCTAGATGTCACGTCATTCTATAAAAACACATCTCTGACCTACTTTAATTTCTGAAGTTAATCCAGACAGCTGCAGTATGTATGCAGATTTCTATTCAAAAGAAAACACTCCACACGCTCGACGCGACGAGAAACTCCTCCATTATAAATACGGCACGAGAAGCAGCGATTCTCTCGCGTCAGTGTATTTGATACAGTAGCATGAAAACTATTTTAATAAGTAGCATATGAATAAAAAGTTCCAGAACTTACCCTTTTCCGAAGTCTCACTTGGCCCGTGAAGATGGCAATTATGTACATCTTTAAGATTAGAAGCGTGCTGTAGAAGATGAAGCACAACAGTACATCGCTCCCGAGCATCTTGACTTCGACAGACAGAGTCTGTGTGTGTGTGTGTGTGTATACGCTATGAAGAAGTCGTTTTTGGAGTAGGTTTTATATGCGAACCCCAGACCGTTTAGCCCAACCTCACTACCTGGAAAAAACTTTCACTGAAGTGCATACTTCCGTTTTTCCCCCCTGCCCGTGACACACTGTCCCATATGAGGATAGGGCAAGACAACTGGAAAACTCCTACATTCACTTTAATAGCAGAACTTTCTCTAAATTTCAATTGGAATACAATTTTGAACAGCAGAATGAATTACCTCTCATATTTTTTTTATGTTTGGGTATTCCGGAGTCTCACTGTTTATGCTGGAAAGTGTAGGCTAGCTTTAGCTATAGGCTATTAATAATTTTTAATAGATAGTCATTTTGAAAAACACAATGTAGAAAAAATATTATTGAAGAAATCATAATAAACAACTAATGTTTATTCACTTTGTAGGCCTATGTCCGAGGTCTTTGAGACTCCAATCAAAAGTAGGCTAATGTAACATTTTTACAGAACAGTGTGATAACAAGCTGACATTGCCAACAATCAGTTCTTACTAAGAAAAGCCACAAAATACCAATCTGTTACTTCATTGTTAAGGAAATCATTGGAAAAGTAGCGTAGTAGAATACAAAAATGTACATGTTCTGTGAGTTCTATAAAAGGCTGTAGGGTTCTTTGTCAATACAGTTGAGGTCAAAAGTTTCAGAATCTGCAAAATGTTAATTATTTTATCAAAATAAGAGGGATCATACAAAATGAATGTTATTGTTTATTTAGTACTGACCTGAATCAGGACAACTGAGGGAGTCATAACTATTACAGAAGGTCCAAATGCTTCAAATGGGAGTGAGAACTTTTGAACAGAATGGAGATGTGTACATTTATTTTGCCTAAATATATATATTTTTTTCATTTAGTACTGCCTTTTAGAGGCTATACAGAAGATAGTTAGATGTTTCCCAGAAGACAAAATAAGTTAAATTTACCCTGATTTTTAAATTCCATATTTCAAATATTTTTTTATAAATTCAACTATTATTTCCTCTTGTGGACTATATGTAAACATATTTTATCTGAAATATCTTATTCAGGTCAGTACTAAATAAACAATAACATGCATTTTGTGTGATCCCTCTTATATTGGTAAAATAATTAACATTTTGCAGATTCTGAAACTTTTGATTACAGTTTGACCTCAACTGTATATGCTTTTTTTTACGATACAATTACAAGTCTATGGCCAAGAACAAGTGATTGATTGGTTACCAACATTGGTAACACTTTACTTAAAGCATTTATGTATAATGCATTATTTAAGTAGTTTTAATGCATTAATTCTACCTTAATGCACCTTATAATGCATTGTACAATCTTATGAATACGTGTAACCACAGTTAATACATTATAACACTTGTCAATTCATTGTTACACTATGCATTTTAAATTCAGTTATAATTATTAACGACAAGATGTAATGTATTACAATGCAGATTATGAATAATTAGCATTATACATAAAGGCTTTAAATAAAGTGTTACCCCAACATTTTTTAGAATATCTTCTGTTATGTTCTGCAGAAGAAAGAGAAAGCCATAAAGGTTTGAAACATGACGATGAGTAAATTATAACAGTTATTTCATTTTTCGGTGAACTATCACTTTAAATGGACCGTTTAGCCCAACCTCACTACCTGGAAAAAACTTTCACTGAAGTGCATACTTCCGTTTTTCCCCCCTGCCCGTGACACACTGTCCCATATGAGGATAGGGCAAGACAACTGGAAAACTCCTACATTCACTTTAATAGCAGAACTTTCTCTAAATTTCAATTGGAATACAATTTTGAACAGCAGAATGAATTACCTCTCATATTTTTTTTTATGTTTGGGTATTCCGGAGTCTCACTGTTTATGCTGGAAAGTGTAGGCTAGCTTTAGCTATAGGCTATTAATAATTTTTAATAGATAGTCATTTTGAAAAACACATTGTAGAAAAAATATTATTGAAGAAATCATAATAAACAACTAATGTTTATTCACTTTGTAGGCCTATGTCCGAGGTCTTTGAGACTCCAATCAAAAGTAGGCTAATGTAACATTTTTACAGAACAGTGTGATAACAAGCTGACATTGCCAACAATCAGTTCTTACTAAGAAAAGCCACAAAATACCAATCTGTTACTTCATTGTTAAGGAAATCATTGGAAAAGTAGCGTAGTAGAATACAAAAATGTACATGTTCTGTGAGTTCTATAAAAGGCTGTAGGGTTCTTTGTCAATACAGTTGAGGTCAAAAGTTTCAGAATCTGCAAAATGTTAATTATTTTATCAAAATAAGAGGGATCATACAAAATGAATGTTATTGTTTATTTAGTACTGACCTGAATCAGGACAACTGAGGGAGTCATAACTATTACAGAAGGTCCAAATGCTTCAAATGGGAGTGAGAACTTTTGAACAGAATGGAGATGTGTACATTTATTTTGCCTAAATATATATATATTTTTCATTTAGTACTGCCTTTTAGAGGCTATACAGAAGATAGTTAGATGTTTCCCAGAAGACAAAATAAGTTAAATTTACCCTGATTTTTAAATTCCATATTTCAAATATTTTTTTATAAATTCAACTATTATTTCCTCTTGTGGACTATATGTAAACATATTTTATCTGAAATATCTTATTCAGGTCAGTACTAAATAAACAATAACATGCATTTTGTGTGATCCCTCTTATATTGGTAAAATAATTAACATTTTGCAGATTCTGAAACTTTTGATTACAGTTTGACCTCAACTGTATATGCTTTTTTTTACGATACAATTACAAGTCTATGGCCAAGAACAAGTGATTGATTGGTTACCAACATTGGTAACACTTTACTTAAAGCATTTATGTATAATGCATTATTTAAGTAGTTTTAATGCATTAATTCTACCTTAATGCACCTTATAATGCATTGTACAATCTTATGAATACGTGTAACCACAGTTAATACATTATAACACTTGTCAATTCATTGTTACACTATGCATTTTAAATTCAGTTATAATTATTAACGACAAGATGTAATGTATTACAATGCAGATTATGAATAATTAGCATTATACATAAAGGCTTTAAATAAAGTGTTACCCCAACATTTTTTAGAATATCTTCTGTTATGTTCTGCAGAAGAAAGAGAAAGCCATAAAGGTTTGAAACATGACGATGAGTAAATTATAACAGTTATTTCATTTTTCGGTGAACTATCACTTTAAATGCAGCAACACAGCAAGCAAGTAATTACTATTAAACCCTTTTGATAAGACTCTATAATGGCTTTAGCAATATGCGTAATCAGATCTTTAAAACATTTTCTTGGAGGATAAATAGATCAATAGGAAAAACGCTCACGAGCCACGTATATAAATATACCTTCTTTTTTTAATATATATACAGTGGGGAAAAAAAGTATTTAGTCAGCCACCAATTGTTCAACAGCATCATTATATCACAATGTTCATTTGGAAGGTTTTTGTTCCTCCCGGGAGAAACCATTAAGCTTTATTTGTAGTATTAACATTCCAATTTCCAAACCAATGTTCTTTTATCCAGAATGATAAAAGAAAAGGTGATTCTAGACGAATGAAGTTCCAATTTCAGCATCCATATTTCAGCTATGTTATAATAGACACGTTGCTTTCCCTGACAATAATGGGATTGTTGCTCAAATTGAGCAGGAACTGAACTGTGGAACATTGTGGATGAGAGCACATCCCCTTTCCACACAGTCAAGACAAAGACCTCATTAGTTTAATTTGGGCAGGCTAAGCAGATTTCACTGTCACACTGTCACATTTTGAGGGAGCCAAAAAGAATGGCAATATTTGGCACAAGATGCGAGTAACCCGCAAAAGTCTGAAACCACAACAAGTGTCAACAGTCTATTCCGATATAGTCCGAGGAGGAGGACGAGCTTGTGCTTGTGATATCGCAACAGTCCTCCGCATCCGAGAAAGAAGAAGTATAGTGGAGGCCTGAGAGTCTGTGGTAGTCCTGCTGAGTGACCTCTGGCAAATGAGACATGTCCATTGATGTCTGGCCTCTTCGTGAGCTACGTGACACACTCCACATATCAATCAACTGTGTGCAAATGGCACAACCCATTGCTGTATGTTATATCCAAAATGTGGTCAGATGCTAATTGCTGTCTTGAACAGAAGACATCTCCCTATATGACATCACCTTTTAAAAGGTACACACTGAAACATATATCTGCAGTGTAGAGGCAATTACTCATTCAAGCACTGGCTGTCACATAATAGTGATTAACAGCAGGTTGGACTTGTCATACGTTTGGATGCATCGTATGATGGCAAACTGTGAGCATGTCTGTGTGAAAAGAGCTATATGGAAAGAAAAGAGAGCGTGAGAAAGCAACTGTGTCTAAGTAGGTCTTCCCTAGGAATGCTTTGTTCAAACCCTCGCCTGGAGGTAGTGACAATTATAAGGTGGAGTACAAGATGAAAACTAAAAAGGATGCATTGAGACAAGAAAAGACAGAAGAACTATGAGTCAAATAATTGTAGCGTGTGCACTGCAGACCACAGAGTTTAGGACTAGACTCACATTACTTTATGAACATATAGAATATCAAAAGCTAATGCAGTCCCTATTTTGCCATAGTCAAAGATCAGTGAAGCTGTATTCTCCCACCCTGTGAAGCTTGGGTGTGACTCTGATCATTGTCGCTATTGTTGCTAAAGTCTCTGTGGTGTTTTCAGTCCATGCACATGGACCATTGTCCAGCCTAGAGAAAGAAACAGAACACATTCAACCGATGGCAACAGAGATAATTTGCATTTCATAACAATTAGCTTTCAACTAAAATTAACATGCATGGCCGTTTACAAGAACTCAAAATAGAACTCCTAGTTATTCAGTCAGATGATGCCGATTATGATACTAAAAGTAAATTTGAATGTACAGTACACAAAATGGATTTGCTAATAACTGTGTTATTAAGTTATTAGTGTTTCTGAAGACCCTCTGTGGTGAAAATAGGGTTTATAACATTGTTTACATATCTGTCTGGTGGTATTAATATGACAAACCTTGTGCAAATTCATCAGTCAACACCATGGCTTTGCATTTTCCCCTTAACTGCAGTGTAGCCTACCAAAGTCTTAAAAATTGTGGCATGAAACTGCCCTTTCTTCACAAACGTGTAACTAATCCTGTCAACTTGCAGCAAAGTGTTTCTACCAAAGTTTGAAATGATTTTTGAAATGGCAAACTGGAATATGACTTTTGTAACATATTAGCTGTTTGATAAGTTAGTCAAGCCAAAGGCTACTGATATTAATTACTGTTTTGTGTCCAACGTTGTAGAGAGCATTACATTAAGATGCATTAATAGTCTGATACATCAACTTATAGATGACCTGCTATAATAAGCTCTTCCTCTTCTTCTTCAGAATCAGTTTCTGGTTCAAACATATGGTTGAATTCATCAAATACTGGCACTTGCCATTGTGTAGCATTTTCAACTTCAGTTAACTGAGTGAACGTGAAGCAGCGGGTAGTCCGAGCTGGTGTGGTTGAGTGGAGGCGGGGACTAATTTGCATATTCTTGACCCACGTATACTAAATAAAGTGTGTATTATTCAAGTTATATTCAAGTCAATTTATTTTTAAAGGGAAAAATAACAATTAAGTAGGTAATTTTGGTTATCAAAGATGAGTTTTAAGGGATCAAATTAGTAACGGCAGTGGGACTTTAAAGATAATGTTAGATGGCACAAAGGTGATCTGAACAAAACTAGATGAAAATGAGCATGAACAATTAAACACTCAATATTGATCAATGCAACCTCTAATATCAATACCTCATGCAATTGCTCATTCATTTTAAGAATATTAATTTCTATCAAATCATTATATTACAGTGTGATTACAGCATCAGGTTTTAAATAAATATGTTAATAAGAGTAACTTATCTGAATAACTTTTATCAGGTCTTTGAACATTTTGAGCACTCAAGCTGTGATGGACTGACAGAGACATAGCTCTGCACGCACTGAAGTGTTAATAACAAGGTCTATTAAAAATTCATTTCACAGCCATAAGTTATTACCGCATGCCTAATGTGATGTTGTCCTGGTTAACAACATTGCTCTGAGCTCATCGTGAATGCCTCTTGTTAGCTGCCTTTGTGTCTGAAATTACTGAAGGGAATCACCTTTATAGAGACATCTAAGTAGAAACATTTGAGTTTTGGTGATTTACTAGTTGGCGACGACAGAGTTTTTTTATTAGCAATTATACGAAAAGAAATATTGGAGTATTTTATATTAAAAAGCCCATTTCGATACACTTCAAAATATGACACTTTCAAACACAGCACGATAAAGAGGGTGTGTTCAAGCAATGAATCTGCGCAGAATGAACAGCTACCAAACCTCATCTGTATAAAACAGGTTGATTTGTCATTAGTGAAGATTTCCACCATATATAAGGCTTTTCTGAAACTTCTGGATACATTTTATACCACTGTAAATGTTAATAAACCAGAAAGGGCTTTTTTTTAGTAAATAGGTACTGCAATGTTGACAGTGAAAATACTGATTTTGCAGCTCTGCGTACAGTAATGTTACTGTTACCATGAATATCATATCAAGGAATTCAATTAGAAAGTTATAAACTGACGTTTTATGAACCAAGGATGTTAATTTATTCACATGGTACTGTCAGCTAATATAAACACAGGCTCTTGACTAACAATAACCTGATAATTTGGACTCAGGAATGCAATATTTATCTATTGTGTTAAACAAAGGAGCTGCCAGATGTTTCTTTAGCCCAGCTAGTACCACATATGCTAATGTTTAGACACAGTAGACCAAGCCAGCAAGATGTTATTGTCTACGTGATACACAAAGCATGTCGATTTCCAGAAATGACCCTCTAGATAATGAAAGCCAGATGCTGCAATTGCGCAAAAAGAGAGGAATGACGACTCACTTTGGGAAGAAATTTACAATCCTTTTTCCAGCAGACAAGACAGGCGCTCAGATGGGTGGTCTGCAGCTCTCTGCATCCTTCTCTCCTCCTCCTCCGCTCTCCTTTCTTCAGCCTGCAGACAGAGAGAGGACTTACAATGACATCAGCATTGATAGTGAGCTCTGTCATATAAATATTCACCTTCCCTGTCAGATTATTTGGTTTATACAGGGCAGCTGATGGAAGCAATATTCCAGGGGCTGTCTGAGGACAAAGGGAGAATGGAGATGAAGGGTGGGGCTTGGGGGCACGTGGGGAGTGGTGATTAAGATGAACAAGATGAACAGAGCTCGGAGCATACACGTAACATTGAGTAGCCGTTCCTCAGCATGCTTAAAGAACGCCTGTGTCTCTGGGAGTTAAATATGGATCCTTGAATATTTAAAGATGGCAGTTTTTATCCACAAGTGATGGACCCATGGAAATAGCTCAGCTTGAGAACCACGCATTAAAAAAAGTCAAATGTTGTAATAGCAAATAAAGTATTTTAGCTATGCAGAGAATAAGAGGCATTAAAAAACAGAGAAAATAAAGAATAAAAAAAAAAAATTTAAGTTGAAAAAAAGTGGAGTTTTTTTTAATTTTTAGACTCGGCTCTTATTGGTAACTAAAACTAATAAAAAAACTAAAAATTGTTTATTAAAAAAATTGTTAACTGAAATGAAGATAAACATAAAAATAAGAAAAAAAATCAATCTAAAAATAAATAGATGAAATATTAAAAATATTGCCATGGCAACTAACTGACACAAAAGTTGAAGTACTAAAATTACTAAAACTGAAATAAAAAATAAAGAATGTCAAAAACACATAAAATAATAAATTTAAAACATTTAAAATTAAAACGGAAAATATTAAAATGAATATTATTAAAGTATATAAATAATAGAACTTAACCCTGGGTATATTGTCAATGTCCATTGCAATTTATTAAAACAATTTATTTTAAAGAAATAATTTAAAATCATCAGCTAAAAAATGAGTCAATTAGTATGCTATTCCTTTTCAGTGTTAACAAATGTGGGCATGGGTTTAGGTTTTGCAAAAGAGATCTAAAGTTTATAACTGGATCAAACTAGTTATGAGTGTAATCACAGCCACTGCTCATAGATGTGGAAGAAATTCTGGGAACCACAAGCAGTGTATATAAACTAATAAAAGAAAAGAAATGGACACTGTGGAGAAAGAACAGGCTTTATTTCTATTTGTCAAATCAGACAGACCTTAACATTTAAATCATTTAAGTTAAAAAGACATTACATCAGTAGTTACCTTGGAATTTTAGGTTCCTGCAACAAAATATGTAACAGACCATGTTGTCCTATACACAACTCAGCAATTCTGCACAATTCTGACCTGCTTATGAGACATTCATAAATAAAAACTGTTACATTTTACTATATACAAAGAATACGTTTGAAAAGACAGCATTCTATTAGCATTTCTAACACATCTGATACGCCTCATTGCACATTCCCTTAGAAATGTAGTTTAGTTACATTTGGGGCCATGGTGCTGCATCATTAAAACATTGTAACATATATAAATGATGCAGCTTTTAACAGACCACACGTCAAGCATTTGAGTAAACAGTTATGTTTTTGCCAGTCTGGGGAAATTGAGAAAATTTTGAAGACCATTTAATACTGAACAAATATTGTAGCTTGCGCAACCCTGTGTCAGAGTTGGGGCACTGAAATGGGGATATCCGGGGAAGATTCACTTCCTTTGATTGGGACAGAGCATGGAGCTACGCCAAAACAGAGGATTTCAAAGTGCATTAAAACAAAACGCAATATTAATGGCAGAAAAGGAAACACATCCTGACAGTTACAGTCAGATTTCAGTAGCATTGAGTAAACAGTCCTAGATTAAAGAAAACTTTTACTATCAACATGAAAAGGCAAAGTCACCTATAACATCACAGCCTGTTGCTACTTAAGATTTTTAATGCCTGAATTATAACTTCCAAAGCAAACGTGTCGGCACCAACGTATATCTGCAATATCAAAGCTTATCCCTCTTACAGTATACACTCTTAAAAATAAAGGTGCTTCAAAAGGTTCTTCAAGCGATGCCATAGAAGAACCATTTTTGGTTCCACAAAGAACCATTCAGTCAAAGGTTCTTTAAAGAACCATCTCTTTCTTGCGCTTTTGTAATCTGAAGAACCTTCTTTTGCCTTTTGTGAAACAGAAAGGTTCTTCAGATGTTAAAGGTTCTTTATGGAACCATTTAGACAAAAAGGTTATTCTATGGCATCGTGAAGCACCTTTATTTTTAAGAGTGTAGTTCCCAAAAAGATTGAATGGCTAGTGTGAACATGAACATTTGATTGTTTAGTATTGACGGAAATTGATTCATGGATCGCGGAGGTAGGAAGTGAGTTGGAACATAAACAGAACTCACTTAGGTGTGAAATAGTGAAACATTTTAAGCCTTCACCACTATTATGATTCACTTGTTTCTTCGTAAAAAACTCAAAGTGCCAACATGCTTGCTTTCATCCGATTTTTAGTGGGATATAGTGGAGTTGGGTGACAGGGAAAGCTTCTTTGAACATGCAGGTACTAAGTTCAAGCCTTATTTTTTCTAGGCAGACGTCAGCAAAGAGCTCTAACAAAGATTTGAATGTGTCCTGCGTGATGCATTATGCATTTACCTCTGCACTACTGAGAAAGGCTTACGTCACTGCCCTTAGTCCCACTGACAACAGAAACAAACATATCACCAGCGCACATGAGTGAAGCTTGTTCATGAATGTTGAATATGTTTTATGCATGTATCTGATAGCAGATGTATTCACTTAATAAATAAGACACTTTCCTACACTAGGAGAGCTCTGTCAGAAATAGCAGATGTACAGAAAGGCTCACAAAGTGCTTGAGACAGAAATGTAAGCGTAGTGCGTAACGGTCATCCACACAAGGGTCTTCATTACCTACAGCAGAGCAAAGAAACAAAGAAGATCTATCAATAACATATTAATGTTTTATGCCTTATTAAATATGACTATTTTATTTTTGGAGCTTCTCTGTCCCTTAGGATGATTTTACAGGAAAAAAGTTTGATATTTTTCTTTCAAAATCATGCAAGGGGACTATATATATATATATATAACATCAGGTTAGTAGTTTAACAAGTCCATAACTTAATCAACACATTTTTCAAAATGTGAAATATATCATTATACTCGTGTTACCATCTCACACACACACACACCATCAAAAAAAACTACCATTACACATTATACCAAAATCCACCTGAAAATCAATGAAAACCTTTATCAGATCTAGAATTAAATATCTGAATGAAGATGAAACCAAGTTTGAAGAACTTGAACTTTTCAGGATTTCAAGTAGTAAAAGTTCCCCTATAACTGAAGAATCATTGTAACTCTCTTATGACACACACAAGGGTGATGTATTTATTTAGTGATGAATCAGCCTGTCTGCACCATACCGGTCTGTACCATACGCTGATGAAACATGTCTGGCATTAATGTTGCTAGAGCTTTTCTCAGAACTAAGAGGATGTATAAAGGGTTCCCCTCAAGTTCATACAGGTGAACCAGAAGAGTAGATATAGGCCTAATACACCGTTTTAACTACATACATATTCTATAACATTTAAAAACCAAAAGGTGGCTAAATACTTTGTGAAATTATTTTCTTTGAAAAACATCAGGTTAGTAGTTTAACAAGTCCATAACTTAATCAACACATTTTTCAAAATGTGAAATATATCATTATACTCGTGTTACCATCTCACACACACACACACACACCATCAAAAAAAACTACCATTACACATTATGAATGAAACATGTCTGGCATTAATGTTGCTAGAGCTTTTCTCAGAACTAAGAGGATGTATAAAGGGTTCCCCTCAAGTTCATACAGGTGAACCAGAAGAGTAGATATAGGCCTAATACACCGTTTTAACTACATACATATTCTATAACATTTAAAAACCAAAAGGTGGCTAAATACTTTGTGAAATTATTTTCTTTGAAAAGCATGTTTTTGCTATTTGTTTTAAATAAATGATACTTGGTTTGACATTTTATTATAGAATGAGAAGAAATTCATTACCATCCATTCAAATAATTATAATATGCTGATTTAGTGCTATCATCAATGTTTAAAACATCAATGTTCTTCTCAATTCTTTGAAGAATAGAAATTTAAAAAGAAAACAAATGATTTAAATAGAGATAATTTGTAACATTGTAAATGCCTTCTATAATTATAAATGTCACTTGTGTAGTGTATATATGAGGTAATTTGCTGAATTAAAAAAAATATATATAAATAAAATAAAATCTTACTGTCCCTAAACTTTTGGAAAGTACAGTAGTATGCATAACACATACAAGTGTGGCTTAGTGTTTTAAATACTTTTGTGGTTATTCTAGGTGTCTCACCATTTCAGAGGGCTCTGGTCTCTGCCTCTATCTTCCTCTCACCATGCGTGTCAGTGTCTGGGGGGCTGATTGTTTGCCGCACTGCAATCTCTGGCCCACCGCCATAAATACTTAACAAGTACTGCCACGTTTCTTCAGATATCTGCCCATAGTCTGCTCCTACAAACCAAGCCATAGATAATGAATTATAGGCAAACACACACATATGCGTGTCAGACAAAGTTTTGAAACACAAGATGAGTCACAGACATGTCAATTTGACACACACAAACAGTCCGTACCTTGTTTAAGCTGGATATGTCCGCCTTTCATTACTGCAATCTTGCTGTTGTCAATGGGGCCTGGCAGCTCTAAACCAGCAGAGAGAGACAGAGAGAGAAAGAGGGAGGGAGAGATGAAAAAAAATAATGACCTTTACAGTGCATAAGCAAACATTCCCTTGAAAATACAGAGGGTGGTCTTGGCAGAGCTAACAAGAAGTCTCGCCATTGGTTTGAGTCGATGTTGCCATGTCAGGCTGGTCAAAACACTCAAACAAACAGAGCAATGTTTTAAGTGTTTTTCAGAGACGCAGCGTTTACAATTTTTGGGGAATACTATAACATCAGAAAAATGTACCTAAATGTAACATGGACTTTTGCGAAGCATTTTACACAAAACCTTAAAAGGACAGTTCACCAAAAAATGAAAACACTGTCCTCAAAGTCATTCAACTTGAATTTTTTTTTTTCTCTGTGGAACACAAGAAAAATATATCAGCAAGAAATTGGCCTAATAGTAAAAGTCAATGGAACATATTTTTGAAATATCTATCAAGTCAGCATGTACTGGAAATTGTGATTGACTGTTTTTCTCTATTATGACATAAAATGCGAGTGAAGGGCATCTCAAACAAGACAAATAAAGAACATCTGTCCACTAGGAAATGATTGAATTGTTGTCATTTGCTACTTATTGCGAGCATTTCATGTGAGTGACAAATTGCTGGAGGAAAGGGATTGCAACTCATCAGGCCATTGGACAACCTAATTACCCAGCCCTCACGCTCACAGAGCTCTTAAAAAAATGTGCAAGGATAAATTATTTGTAATAAATACTGCAAATTTTCCACACACAAAAAAAGATTTGTCAATATTGATTTCACTTTAAAAATGTTCAAATACAAATAGAAAATGTCGCAATGGTCACAAAGTATAACCAGACACTTATATACCTCCCTCAGGTCATTGAACTAAATTCCACAGATTGCATTATTTATTTTGCTGCATATTTTCTCAGATAAAAAAAAAGTTTCATGTTTCTTGAGATGTGCATTACTCTGTTTGTATCAGACTGTACCGTTGTCTTTGCCCTTGACAAAGTTCTCCCATTCTCTAAACCACTGCATGCTGATACACAGGATGACTGTAGGCGCTTCTTCAGCTTGAAACTCCTTATTTAACTATAGACAGTGAGAGAAAAAAAGAAACAGAGATAGAAATATGAGGATTATCAAAATCCCTTGAACCAATCTGAGCATTTCAGCATTTGACTGAATTGTATTATATAGCAATTAAATTGTTATATGTTACTCTTATGTTCCCCTTGCAAACCTGAGGAGTTTCATACAAGACCTCTAGATATTTCCAAAGCTTTAAAACAAGTCTGATTCAAAGCTAGTGGTGCATCTCACAGATGTTGCACTTCTGATTAGGGCTGGAAGATATGGAAAAATGTATATCACAATATATTTCTTAATTTCGGTCGATACGATATAATTCCGATATTATTGATATGAACACTATTTTTAAAAGCCTCATAAAAACTGCCAAGAATACCCACAACAGATGTCTGTACCTACAAACTTTATTAATTTGCCAAGTCTATGAAACCTTTTCCTATAAAACCATTATATTTTTTAGAAAAACAAAACAGCACAAATAAATTAATGTTCACCTTTTTGTGTGTTCACCAACAGCTTTTTAATGGTAAATTCAAATTAAATTAATTAATTTAATTTAATTAATATTCACCAACAGCTTTTGCATGGTATAGTGTATAATGTTACAAATGCTTTTTATTTCAGATAAATGCTGATCTTTGTATCTTTCTATTCATCAAAGAATCCTGAAAAGAAATGTACTCAACTGTTTGAAATATTGAAAATGAGCAAATCAGCATATTAGAATGATTTCTGAAGATCATGTGACACTGAAGACTGGAGTAATGATGCTGAAAATTCAGCTTTGATCACAGCAATAAATTACATTTTAAAATATATTCTAATAGAAAGCAGTTATTTTAAATAGTAAAAATATTTCAAAATTGTACTGTTTTTGCTGTACTTTGGCTCGAATAAATGCAGGCCTAGGTGAGCAGAAGAGACTTCTTAAAAAAAAAAATTCTTACTGTTAAAAAACCTTTGACTGGTAGTGTAGGCTGATTATTCTTATAGATTGAAACAAATGTGCTTCATCCAGGATACAGAGTATGAAAAGTGCTCTGAGTTGCTGCAGAAAACACAACAAAAAATAAGCAACAACAAAAACATTGCTGGAGACGGGCTTATTATTACAAATGCAAACTTATTGTCTGCCAGCAGGAGGTGCTTTGAGAGCGGTAGAACCAGAGGCTTCACCGGTAACAGCTGTAATCAAAGCAGCTCCGCTCATGAATGCTACTTTATCAGATAAAATAAAAATGCCTTTTTTTTTTAATATATATTCCTTTTCACTCAGATGCTTTTCTGAAGACAGTCGGTTCCCTTAAGAGATACATTTATATAAAACACCCGCGCCGCGTTTTGATTTTGAAACGTGCAGCGCTCATGTTTATTTAAACGCCACAAATAAATCAATGTATGGGAAACACTGGTAATGTATATCGAAATATCCGAAATCTGTTTAAAAACCGTATCACCGTTATCGAAAAAAATTATATTGCGATACATATTGATATTGAATTATTGTCCAGCCCTACTTCTGATAAGATTGCAGTGCAGATCACACCCGTGATCTGTCCAGCATGCAGTCTGTGTTTCATCAATTCTCTGGCTTTTACGAGCACCAAACCTTCCAAGAACATTATGCTCCTTCCAAGAGGAGTTTCTACACCATGTTACATAAAAATGCTGTAGCTCTGAGGACATAACCTAGAAGAACAGTATTCAAATACGCTTAATCCCCATCTGTGGTTGACAGTGAGGGTTGTGGTGATAAGTAGCATCTCATTGTATACTTTTAAGTGGGTTACAATAGTCGGTAATACTCAAGCAGGCACTAATTTGTCTGTACTTGGATGTCACGAAGTAATTTGCTCACCTTTATAAAGGTGTCTATCTCCAGTTTCCGCCGTTTGGCTAAAGTCTCGATCTCTACTTGGCAGATGGCACACAAGTATAAGTGATTCACGGCCGGGCCTCCCCCAAACCTGTGAAAAATGTTTCAAAACATGACGAAACATTCAAAGCATGGCCAGCGAAAAGAGCAAACACATAGCCCAACAATGTTTACATTGAACTGCTGGTGGAGTTCCTTGCACATGACATCAGATGTCTTGAACCGACAGAACTCCATACGCATTTTGTTAGTTCAGGGTTGGACTGAGATTTTATTGACTTCACCAGATCAAAAGCTTAAAAGTCATACCATATTCCACTAATTCGGTAAATGTCATGAGGACTCCCTAAAGGTCAAAAATGTGCATTGCTATGCATGACTCACCTGTTGTAGAGATATTCCCACACATTTTGGGGAAGGATCACAACCAGATCATCCACATAATGGTACTTGGTAGGAGGGATTCCTGTATAAAATCACACCTGAGTTTAGTTTTTACTGCTTACAGTAAGTGAAACAGATTAAAAATCCACCAATGTGCACATTATGGGGGGATATACCAGGCTGAAAATTACCTATTAGTCGTAATTGACAAAAGTGGATGATTTTCTTGCACCAAACCGTGGAGCTCATTGTGTCACTTGCCCGATATTTTTTTAAAAAGACGTGACGTGACGTGACATGTGGCCAAGTATGGTGACCCATACTCGGAATTAGTGCTCTGCATTTACCCATCCAAAGTGCACACACACAGCAGTGAACACACACAAACCGTGAACACACACCCGGAGCAGTGGGCAGCCATTTTTTTGCTGCGGCGCCCGGGGAGCAGTTGGGGGTTCTGTGCCTTGCTCAAGGGCACCTCAGTCGTGGTATTGAAGGTGGGAGACAGCGCTGTACATTCACTCCCCCCACCTACAATCCCTGCCGGTACGAGACTCGAACCCACAACCTTTGGGTTATGAGTCCGACTCTCAAACCATTAGGCCACGACTTCCCCCTAAAATTAAACTGCATCATATTATTGAGTTTACAGTAGAAGTACCAGAGGTATATATTTTAGGTTTAGATAAGACGGCCTTTGAAAATTGTCTCAGATACGAGTCAAAAAGGCTGAGAACCACTGCTCTATGTGAAAAACTGTCTTACATAAAAACATTTATACACTGAATTCGGTGGCTTAATGTAATTAATAGTTCACATATGAGTCATCACATAGAGCTCTAGAGGAGGGGAAAAAACAAACTTCAGCCATCCTAGATAAACTTCTGAAGGTAAATTTTCCACTGAGGGAAAAAAATTGTGAAGGCTCAAATCTGTTGATTTGAGAAAAAACACAAACATTTACACTATAAGACTGTGTGCTTGATTTATTATTTTATGTCACTTATGTTAGGCAAAAAAAAAAGGGCCAGCCTATAGTTCTTGAAATGTAACGTGATAGTTCACCCAAGAATAAAAATTCTGTCATTAATTACTCACCCTCATGTCGTACTAAACATGTCCATTTCTCATAGCTTTATAAAATTAAGGTTGAGCCACTGATGTCACATGGACTGTTTAAATGATGTCCTTACTACCTTTCTAGGCCTTGAACATGGTAGTTGCGTTGCTGTCTATGCAGGGTCAGAAAGCTCTCAGATTGCATAAGAAATATCTTAATTTGTGTTCTGAAGATGAACAAAGGTCTTATGGGTTTGGAACGACAGGAGGGTGAGTAATTAATGACAGAATTTTCATTTTTGGGTAACTATCCCTTTAAATGATCCATATTGCGTCATCTTACATCAGTTATCCACCACATACTGTAGCCAGTAAATCCATTAACTTACTAACTTCATTCTTGCACAGTAATCACAGCCATGTGTATAAAAAAAAAAAACAAGTCACTGTCCTTATAGCAGCAAAGTTTATGACAAAGCAAGACTCAGCAGTGAAACTCTTCTGAACTTATTGTGCAACACAAACCTTGATGTAAATAAATTAATACTTCCTAAATAAATCCACTTAAATTAGATATACATCAGAGTATTAGTGTGTGATTGTACCTCCATGCTGACAGAGGAAAGTGTGGTTGGTGATGGGTCCGGGCTCAGTAAATGTGTTGAACTTGTTGAGCCATTCTCTGGAGATGTAGAACTGCAGCAGACCAGGCTCCTTTAAATTAGCCAGAGCAACAACCTTCTGTCTTTCTCTCACAGATTCTTCACTGCTCTTCCTGAAAAGAGAAATTAACATAAAATTACAATCATTTTTGCTTTTACCCCATGTCATAAAACAAATACCAGTATATAATAGACATTCTTGGAACCAATCCAAATGAATTTTTGTATTTTGCTGGTGATTCATTATGGTGCACGCCACGGCAAGTCACGTGATGCCAACATGGCAGCTTCAATGAAGAGGCAACCCACTCCATGTAGAATAAAAAAAGCTATCATTAGGCTACTGATATAACTGCAGTCTTCTGTTTATGTTAACGTTAGGGATGTAACGATGCACCATAAGCTGGTTGACAATCGATAAAAATGTGATACAGTTGGGAGTGGGGTTCTCTGAGGGGAATTGACTGTCTTCAGAAAAAGTTTAGATTTTTCATGCCTCTGTATAATGCATATTAAGGTAATGTTTATAAGAGCAGCGCTGCTTTGTTTACACCAAGCAAACCCTATATCTATAAATAAGAGCTGTTCCATAAGCACCACCTGTTGTCACAGAGTGAATTTGCATCTCATTCAGCCTGTCTGCTGCTTTTATTTCGTGCAGATGTTTTATGTAGCATCATTTCACAAAGCTAAAGTCAGAGCATAATGTTTTTGCTTCAAGTTTTAAAATTCTAATTTAGATTTAAAAACTGCTCATGCTGCATGTATGCAGCATCTTTGTTTGGATCATGATTCAAATACAGTGGTTGCCTCTAATTATAAATGGAAAGAGCAAAGGCAAAGCCTTAGTTTGTTTGTATGAAGAGATTTCTTTTATTTGTATTAATTATTTATTTGATTTGGGATTTGTTTTAAAATTCAGTTCAGTTTTGTTTTGACATATTTCAATTTCACAAAGAAATGTGCGGCATTATGTCTGAGAAATAATAAAAAGACACCTTTTTATGTATAATTTGTCTTAAATCTAATTTTGTTAAAAATCATAAGAAATTGAATCGTGAAATCATATTGAGTGAATCATCACATCCCTAGAGAATGTACATTGTTTTACTCATATTTTTCAAAATTACTCTTCATTTTACTGTGTGTAAAACAGCTTAAATGCATGACAGATCTTCTGTAGTATCTGAGTGAAAAGGAATATAAAAAAAAAAAAGTAGGGCAGAACTTTTGTTCTATCTGTTGATTGGAAATTGTAAGAAAAGGGGCGGGGTTTAAGCAGACTAAATGATTGGGAAGAGTGTTGGGAAAAATTTGTTATAACATCTTGAAAAATTACGAAGACACATTTCGAAAAAGCATGAATTTCCATTTTACCATAACTTTAATGAGAAAAAAAAAACATTACTGAGTGTGCTAATCACAACCATTACAAGGTCAAAAAAATAAGTGTACCTGTAAAAGAGAACATATGCTTCAGCGTTCTGCACTACTGTCTCATGAACTTCTGTTACATACTGATCGTCAAACTCATACCACTGTCCATTGATCACATTCTGACAGTACGCTATGTAGTGACCACCTGTCGAAAACAAAAAAAATTATTTCACTCAAATAAAACTACAAACAAAATAATGTCTTAATTCTCATCTGGGAAAAGTGCCAGTGATGAATGAATGCCAATTCATATCTCAAAATCTCAAAGCTTCTGCTACAATTTATTTCGCAATATTACACAGAAGTAACTTACTCCCAGCAGTGCCGTGATGACAGATGACAGACAGCAGGTCGAAGGTAGTAATCTGAGATGGGCTCTCCTTAGCCAAGAAGGGCTTTAGATCCAAACACTCCAAAGGGAATGACACGTGGCTATTTATTTTAAATGAGTACATGACTTCATGCCTGAAACGCTTCAGATGAATGCACAATATCTGAAAAGGAGATGACACAAATTCAAACTCACTAGGAATACAAGTTGTATTGAAAAGAGCAGTAAATGACTAAATGTAAATGTAAAATGAGCACTTACTTCTGGCAGACGCAGAACTTTACAATATTTCACACCATTTCTCAATCTGGGAAACAGGTAGAGTAAATAAGCTCATGTTTCATCAACTAAATATACAAACCACAGCTACAGCATGATTTTGGCTGTAAAAACATAAGAACTATTTAAATTAGACTATTAAATATTTACACAGCATAGCAACCGCTACATTTTTACATGTTGATCACACACATTTTAGGAATCTTACTTTTTACATCGCTCACAGCTGTACATGTTGTCTCCTGTTTGGCAGAAAGAAAATAAATATCAACCAAGTGTTGACAAGCAGTGGAACAGGTAATATTCATTTTTTCCCATCTTATCTATCTCACCCATATTGCACATTCAGAAATGTCAAACATGATGTGCTTACCTTTCAGCTCATCAGCAGCAAAGAAGGCTGCCAGGCAGTCCTCCAGCATTACCATTGGGCCCCAAAACCAACTGGGAATACACGACACTACAAACCTGCATAAACACATATGTTTATATTAAAAGAACAATGTCTGTTTTCAGGGCAATTACATTGTTTTACATTCAGCTTTTAGTAAACACACTGTCTGACACTACTGACACTAAAGACTTTTGTTTAAAAAAAATATTTTACACATTCTATTCATCAAATAATCCTGAAAAAAAAAAATGCTTTCCGCAAAAATATCGAACCAATTAAGAATATCACAATGATTTCTGAAAGAACATGTGACAATGTCCGGAGTAATAGTTGCTTGAAAATTTGTTTTTTATTGTATATTTGATTAGACAAGCGTAACCTTAGTGATTTGGCACTATAGTGGAATTTATTGTCAAAGCCTTATTTTGCTCTTTCCGCATCTTGATCATTCTCTGCCACATCACTCTCTCGCTATACCTTCGTATAGATTCCATGATGTAGGAGATCCAGCCCTGGGTGGCATAGCCTTCTGTGCAGACACCAGCTTTAACAGGAGCACTCTGGTGGATGGAGGAATGGAGTTTGGCCAAATCCTCTTTACCCGGAATAGGCAAAGAGAGGTCCTGAAAGGTCTCCACGGTTGTTGAAACCTACAAAGGCAGATTTTTCTTTGAAGCATTGCTCTTTCTGCAGTCTCACACATACCATTCCCTTAAAATATATCCTTCTATGGGTACATAACATGTGGTTTATGTGATATGAACACTGTTTGTGGAGCTATACATTGCAGTATTCTTCGAGAAGCGATATGAATTGAAAGTGGAGCTTCTCAGAAACTACATGGTGCATGAAGATCTTGCAGTTTTTAATGCATTTTTAAGTGTAATGAAAGTGATTTGATGCTTAGTGCCCTCTAGGGACAGAAAAACTCCTTGCATCCTTCCTCACCCTGTCACATGTCAAACACTGAACAAGACTCAGAATGGATCCGTCAAAAATATCTGAAATAACACTGCGGAAACGGGACTGCTTCTTCTTCTTGGTGCTTAGGAGCATCTGAGCTATAGGACAAACAATCATGACGGTTATTCAGTGCAAAGCAAAGTACAACTTTTTGTTTTGTTTTGTTTTACATCTATGCTCTATTTAGTTATATGAGAGAAGCAAACCTTTCTTGAATGTATAAGTGGGTCCAGCTCTGAGGGGGCTGGATCTTGGTGGGCTGCTGGAGAGTCTGGAGTGGAGTTCCTGCACACTGTGAGTGGGGCTACAGGGATGAGAGGATGAACAATGCATGGACGCTTCATTATCAGGTTCTGCAATAAAAAGAGGGATCAGGAAGTGAGACGATTTATATATTTTCATAAACTACCTTTCAAAAGTTGGGAGTGAGTAAGATTAATACTTTTAAAGGGGTCATCAGATGCCCATTTTCCAAAAGTTGGTATGATTCTTTAGGGTCTTAATGAAAAGTCTATATCATACTTTGGTTAAAATTTCTCAATGGTAGTGTAAAACAACACCCTTTTTACCTTGTCAAAATTAGACCACGGCCCTCTCTTCTGTGGGGTGATGAGTCATGCTCTGAGAGACTGTTTACTTAAAGGAGTAGTTCACTTCCAGCACAAAAATGTACAGATAATGTACTCACCCCCTTGTCATCCAAGATATTCATGTCTTTCTTTCTTCAGTTGTAAAGAAATTATGTTTTTTGAGGAAAACATTTTAGGATTTCTCTCCTTATAGTGGACTTCTATGGTGCCCCTGGTCATATGATGCTATTTAAATTTTTCCTTTCTCTTTGGAGTGTTACAAGCTCTTGGTGCATAAAGAAGATCTGTAAAGTTGCAAAGACTAAAGTCTTAAATCCAAAGAGATATTCTTTATAAAAGTTAAAGAGTCAACCACTACTACCTAAAATGGCTCGTTCTAACACGCCCCCACATATCTACGTCACGATATGGGAAGATTTGCATAATGCCGCCCAAATGTTCACGCAAAGAAAGAAGGCGTAACTTTCATTCTTGCTGTAGTATTGTTGTTGCCGCTGCCGCCATGTCGTGAAGGCACTGTGTGTTACTTTGTTTGGCCTTCCAAACGAGGACGATATTCACTTCGTCATGCCTAGAGCTGATCCGTGCTGGTCGCTGAGGAACTTCACGCTGTCGATCGCCGGATCGGCTTTCACCGTGGACGAAGCGGAGTCCAGCCCGGGGTCGTCACATGTGGTTGCCGCAAGCCTGCCGGACGCTCCTTCAAGCCCGCCCGTCTCTGCTCACTCAAGCCAGCGGCTCACTCTAGGCCTCCGGCCTCCGCTCGCTCAAGGCTGCGGAGTGTGAAGCTGTTTCGTTGTGAAAGCGAAACTACTTTGTTTGGCCTTCCAAAAGAGGACACGACTAGAAATCAGTGGTTAAGTTGTAATTACAACACTATTCCAGAACAGTTTAACCCAAATATTCAGATGTGTCCAGCACATTTTATAGAGGACTGTTTCCTGATCCTGGTAGAGTAGACTACAATGCCGGCTGTTCTGACTCACAGACTGTAAGTAAGTTTTTTATATTTAAAGAATTTGCCACTGACGATTCAAACGTGAGTTTTTTGGGCAGTGTAGAGTAGCACTTGTTGTTTGTCATTTCTCCGATCACAAATGCAGACATGGTTTTATGTTTACGCGGCGCGATGCAACGCAACGTGTAAAAAGACAGTATAAGTCATTATAATCCGTAATTATGTCCCCACTGGATGCAACAAATGCCTCGTTTATAATGGGTTTTAATGTTTTTGTCTCGTCGCTCCGGCCGGACAGGGCATCACAATATGGAAAGGGGCGTAACATTTCCGTCACACGCTTGAGGTATTCGGCCAATCACAACGCACTGGATAGCTGGCCAATCAGAGCACACCTCGCACTTCAGACCGATGAGCTTCTAAAATCTACGCGTTTCAGAAAGGCGGGGCATATAGGAGAAACAATAATGTACAGTATGTGGAAAATAATGTTTTTTTTAACCTTAAACCGCATAAACATTTCATTACACCAAATACACAAAATAATGTTCTTTTTAGCAGCATCATATGACCCCTTTAAGGATTAAATAAAAACCACTGGGTGGATTTTTATCATTATTGGGTAGATGTGCACACACACTGACAACACACATTTATGTTCAAAAGACATGTAGAAGTGAATTTAGCATCCAATGACCCCTTTAAGCAGGAAAGATGCATTGAATTTAGCGACAGAAAAGACTATATTTCTATTTTAAATAATTGCTGTTCTTTTGAGCTTTCTTTTCATTAAAGAATCTTTAAAAAGGATCATGGTTTCCACAAAAATGTTAAGCAGCATAAATGAAGATTTTTTTTTTTTGGCCAAAATTCAGCTTTGCCATCACAAGAATACATTTTAAAAATATTAAAATAGAGAACAGATTCTAATAATTGTAATATCATTTCACAATATTACTGTTTTTGCTGTATTTTTGCAGTCTTGGTGGAATTCTTTCAAACACACACACACACACACAAATTTTGGTAGTGTAAGACTATAAGAACATCATACCTGTATTTCCTGGTGCCAGCACATGTGTGGTTGCAGTTGTTGCCTCTGTTTCTCTCTCTGCCTGTCCTTCTTGTGCAGTCGTGTCCACATCTGCATCCTCATCCATTTCCCGTGTCCTCTCTTCTCCTCTTCTCTCCTTCAGTCTCTCTTTCTCCGAGATTCCTCCATTTCCTCTCACTCCCACATATTCATCTTGGATGAGCAGCTCTGCTTCTCCTCCAGCTCTCTCTCCATCTCCTCTCTCGCTTCCTGATCCAGAGTCACACGACAGGAACTCATCCTCAGAGGGGCTTCGGTCTCCATCGACATGATTACGGCTGTGGTCAGGCTCGACATCTGAGATTGCACCGCTGCAGATGGTCAAAGGCTCCTTCAGCTCCTCATGAAGTTGGTCCATCAGACATCGCAAAAACTCCTGAGTGTCCTAAAAATGACAGAAGCAAGGAGTGTTTACTTTACAAAAATACTATGGGGCTTATATGATAGTTTTACAATCTGCATAATAATCTCCATACCGGTGTTGTTACTGTTAACAAACTAAAATATTACAATTGTTTTGGTCAATTGAAAAAGCTGAAATAAAATATAAATGTTAGACAATATATGAACACTTAAAAAATGAAAAACGTTACATTGGCAAATGATCTGAATAAAATCTTACATTTATGTAGAAGTGCTAAAATGATTAATAATACAACTGAAATAAAAAATTAATTAAAACAAATATTTTAAAAACTCAAAATGACAAAAGCGCCTAAACAAATTAATAAAACATAAATGTCAAAATAAAAGTCATTTTAAAATATATAAATAATTACTATAATAGTATATAAATAATACTTCAATTACTCTGCTTTATATACCTGTTGAGCGTAGCCACGAAACATGGGGTTCACCAGTTTGATTCCATGAAACAGACTAGTGGGCACAACATAACTTGGCCTTGACAGAGTTAAAAAGAAACCAACAAAGAACGACAAGATTCAGATAATTAGGACTAAGCTCAATAGATTAAGATTAAGTTAGCTAGAACTGGCCAGGTCTAGGTTAACAGTTTGACAAGTCAGTACTTGTTACCGTTTCTTGTGCCAGAGCTCAGAGATAAGCTTCTGATAGCTTTTACACAACGCCGGCTTCTTATCCGTACGGACCAGCCCACTGCAATCCAGGAAAAACTGAGTCAAAGGAGGACTGGAGAGAAAAATAGAAAGAAACAGGATACATGGAACCGAAAAATAAACCAGTGAAATCAGTCAAGCTTCCCATTTGTGTTGTCTGAATTATGCTTATTCATGCTTCACAAGTTGTGAGCTCACCAGTTGGAGAGGGCCTGCAGTGCAGCATTCATGTAACAGGAGTTCCCAATGTTCTTCATCCCTGTGAGACCTTTGGCAGGTGAAACAGAATCTTAAGTGTTACACATAACCACTGACAATGAGATCCAATTTAATTCATCTAATTCAGCTTACTTCCATTAAGCCTTCTCATATTAAGAGAGCAGAAAAGGTCATTGACTGGTTATTTGTTATTATAGACATTATTCAATCCGCTCCTTTAAAATGTTGCATAAGCAGGACTTAATAGTCATCTGTTAGTAAATATATATGTTACGGAAAAGGTCATTTGAAAAATCCATACTGACTGACAACTACTGTGAATATTTGGGGTCACTTAATTTTTTTTAAAGAAATCAATACTTCTACTCAGCAAGGATGCATAAATGTTGTTATTTAGAACTTTACATTCATCAAAAAAATCTGAAACAAGTATCACAGTTTCCACAAAAATGTTCAACATTGATAAACGTAAGCAATGTTTCATGAGAGGCAAATCAGTTTCTTGAGTTTCAAATGTTTTTGAACACCAAATCAGAAAATTCAGCTTTGCCATTTCAGAAATAAATTGCATTTTTCAATATATGTAAATTTAAAAAAAGGTCTTTAATTGTAGTCATATTTCAAAATATTGCTGTTTTTCTTAAATCTGTTTTTCAGTCAAATAAATGCAGGTTTGGTGAGCATAAGGGACTTATTTCAAAATCATTAAAAAATCTTATCAATCTTAAAGGGGTGGTTCACTGGGTTTTTTCTAGGCTTGATTGTGTTTATGGGGTGCAGTCTAACATGTGTTAACGCTTCGTTTAAAAAAAAAAAAAACGCATTATTTTTCACATAATTTACCTTTATTCCACACAGCTCTGTCCCTTCTCTGAGAAACTGATGGGCTGTGATTGGTTAGCTAGCCCAGTGTGTTGTGATTGGCTAAACCGCCTCTAGTGCGCATCTAAACGTCTCGCCCCTCACCTCAGCGGCATGTGCTCCGGTTGTATTGTAAACAGAGGATATTGAAGAGGATCGTGCAGGACCTGTGCAAGCATTTAGTGGTAGGCTTATGTTTTTTGTTTGTTGTTGTCTCATACTTTTAGATATGCTGCTGTAAATGCTACTGCTTATGTTAGCTTTTAATATACGGTTTTATCCTGATTAAAGCTTTAATACAGTACAGCAATCAGGAAGTAACTTGTTGTAGTCCCTACCAGCTGTTTATGTAGGCATTAAACTGCCAGAATTCTCCATTTGCATTGAACTTTCAGCTTCGTAACTTTGCAGATATTTTTTATGCTCAAACAGCAACATTACACACAAACTAACATTAAAAAAAGTGAAATCGCAATGAACCACCCCTTTAATATTTTCTAGGTGGGTGTCCTTGTCATTTAGCCTTTATTAGAGGATTTGAAATACCACGCAATGTGTACTAGCTAACCTGTTGATATAATTATACCTCTAGGTCTGAGCTCATCCTCCTCAGATTCTGAGCCTTCCTCATCCGCCACTGCGATAGGCACTGCTTTTAACGGGTGACATGCTGTCTGGGGAAGAGGATCCTTTGGGGATGAAAAGACAAGAGAATTATGTTTCTTGTATTATACATGTGCTTTATAAATTATTGTGTCTAAATTACATCTTAAGATTGATATTAATAATGCAGGAGACACAGCCAACCTCAACCAGGAAGAACCATCTTAATCTTGTTTACACAATCCTAACAAGCTAAAAGTGCACATTTCTGTGAGATGTTTCAAATAGTCTGATGACTTTACCTGTTCATGTGGTTTGCAGCGGTGAGCTAATGATACAGGAGTAACAGGCTTTGGTTCCAGAAACACCTCCCTCTCACAGGCATAACACCACACCCTGAATGTGGTCAAGTTCACTGTCAGATTGTGTTTTTTGGCCTGAAAAAAAGAAGAAAAAAAGATGCACACGTACAAAAGAACAAGAGAAATGATATGGATAATAACTGAACAGAACGAATGCCAGAGAATGGAGTGAATAATTGAATGAATAAGAATGTCACCTGTGCATGTATAGTACTGTGATCAGAATGTGATTCTCCGCAGCCTACATAAGGACAGTCACACTGTGGGGAAAGCAGGACAAACAAATGCAAAACAATTTCAGGGCCTACAAATGCATTCTACTTATCTAACATGTTTGCTAGGGAAAAGGCTCCTCACCTGTAGACATGCCCAGAGATTGGGTCCACCTACTCCACATGACTGGCATGTGCCCTTGAGTAAAAACAATGAGATCAAATTCACTGTGCACCACTCATAACACATTTAAGACTTAAATATTAGCAAAAGCAATTCTAACCTTTGACTTCTGAATCAGTTTCTCCTTAGTAACTTCACCAATAGAGTCCAAGTGAGGACAAAGTTAAGACTTAAATATTAGCAAAAGCAATTCTAACCTTTGACTTCTGAATCAGTTTCTCCTTAGTAACTTCACCAATAGAGTCCAAGTGAGGACAAAGTTAAGACTTAAATATTAGCAAAAGCAATTCTAACCTTTGACTTCTGAATCAGTTTCTCCTTAGTAACTTCACCAATAGAGTCCAAGTGAGGACAAAGTTAAGACTTAAATATTAGCAAAAGCAATTCTAACCTTTGACTTCTGAATCAGTTCCTCCTTAGTAACTTCACCAATAAAGTCCAAGTGAGGGCAAAGATCCCCGCTGTCAGTCATCTTGATTTTCACCTCACTCTATTACAATGCACAAAGAACACTTTGAGAACTACTGGTACAGCATCAACACTCTACTCAGCCTCATGTTGTTTTAAAAATCCCTGTGGTGAACAAAAATAAATATTACCATTCACTTTAACTCTATGCAAAAAGGATTCTGTGCAACATCTCCATTTGTGTTCCACAGAAGAAGAAAAAAAGAAAGTCACACGGGTTTGGAAAACCATCAAGGTGAGTAAATGATGACTTTTTTGTGTTGAACATGTCCCTTCAAGTATAACCTTCTAATGTACTTACAGTCTCAGTATCAGCGTAATGGAGAACATCTGACATTAATGAATGCATTATTTTAAAAATAACGAAAGAAGAAGTGTGGTATCTAGCAGCGAGTAGCTGTGAGTCTGTGCCTGAAACTCTCAGGAGCCCAAAACTGCTGTTTCATGCGCCTAGCACGACTGAGAAGGATGCATTCACCCCGTATCACCTCGTCTATTGTTACAGTGAGGAAATGCACAGTAATGCATCATAAAGATGTATTAATCCTTGAATCTATTTTTCCATAAGTAAAGAAGCTTTAAAAGAATTCCGAACATAAAGGACAACAACAACAACAACAACAATAATAATAACAATAACAATAATAATAATATGAATCGGCCCCACTATTCACCTGAATTTAAAGAATAATATCTCAAAACAAACGGCATCTTTCTGCGTCTGTGTCATCTTCAGCCACCTAAAAGCTGTTTAACATCACGATCTTACAGAACAAACAGGCCATATTTCCACTCGGGCTGCAAGACACTATTCGTGCGCTGACTCGACATGATAGTATCTAAGCAAATAAACAGTGACACTCCGCTTCAGCCGAAGGAAAGATAAGAACAAACATTTACCTGTCAGACAGAAACAAAAATAACGCTCATAGATGATCATTTTAGGCCAATCGGTGGTATTTGTAACAGTGGTGGGTAGCAGTGCACTAAACAGCATCCATACTGAATACAGCATGAGTGTGCGTCAGCGTCACAGCTTTGACATAGCCAATGAACGCTTTCAGTTCTTTCATCTGATCAAAAACTATTTTTTATTTACTTAAACTTATAAATTTTACATGCTGCTTGATTTAGGAGTTGATGTTTTTAATTGTTTTGTTATTATGTTTACTTACGTTTTTTTTCTTCATATTTGTCATATGAGTAGCTGATCTTGAACCAGCCTCTTCATCCCCATTTACACCGTTAAACGCTTGTATGGAAAACAGAAGAGCTGACCTCAGATCAGCTGTTGAAACCGTAATTGTGACGTCAGCGGAAGTTTCGGGAAGTGTGAGGAAAGCGGTCCGTCGATAAACACAGACCGCCGACGTTGCGTACAGACGACGTGTGAAGGTGTAAAATAAACATTAAATAATTCAACGCTTTTTGAAATCATGCCCCCAGGTAAGAATTTTAGGAGGAGGAAGGAATCATCCGACGAGGAAGATGATGAGACAAAAGCCGTGGTCAGGTAGATATGTTTTAACATTAATGCCAAATAGAGTAACCGAACATGTCCGTATATAGAAAAGTATTTATGTAACGTTACGTTAAGTGTCACACCCAGACGCCTGTTTATATGTGAGAATATATTTAAAAATGTTAAATTCAAACATATTTTCTAAGGTCCAAACTGGGTGAAGCCAAGGAGCTTCAAAGTTTACGAAAAAGGCAACATGGCGTAAGGTTGGTCACGTGTCTATTTAGAACGTTTTGTACAGGTCTTATTTTTACGGTGTGTCATTTCCAAGTTTTAATTAATTTATATAATTAACCAATTTTAATTAATGTATACATTCTGCTCCTCCAGCATTGCTACGTTACTTGTAGGAGATACGCTTCATTTGGAGGCTGAGCTCGAGGTATGTTGTTTTTTTTGAGCAAACTACGTTTTGTATTACAGTGAAGGTCTTGCATTGTTACAGTAAATGTATGATTTAAGTGGTTAAATATTGTCACTCCGTGTTTTGTGCATTAGGACGACCCATTTAAACTGAAGACTGGAGGTGTTGTTGACATGAAGAAAGTGAAAGACAGAAATCGAGACATGTAAGTGATATGGAGCCATGTTTGCTGTTTATTTAAAGTTGATGTCTCTGTATTTTAAAAGTGAAATAATTAACATTTCCTCTCCACTATAGGACAGCAGATGAAAACGACCTGAATCTTGGTACCTCCTTTTCTGCTGAGACTAACAGACGAGATGAAGATGCAGACATGTAAGTGCATATGTGTCCGCGCAAACCATCTGTATTCTTCATCGTTCTACATGATGCTTGTTTTTGGTCAATTTTGCCTGCATTTAAATGTTTATATCCTCTCTCTCTCCTTGTATGTTTTTTTTCATTCAGGATGAAGTACATTGAGACCGAATTAAAGAAAAAGAAAGGCATGGTGGAGGCGGAAGAGCAGAAAGTGAAGGTGAAGAATCCAGAGGACCTCCTGTATGAGCTTCCAGAAAACATCCGTGTCAATTCTGCCAAAAAGACAGAAGAGATGTTGTCCAATCAGATGCTGAGTGGAATTCCAGAGGTGGATCTGGGGATAGAGTAAGTAAAGACCAAAACTAATTCAAAGACATTTCCTTTGCTCACATCTGAGATATATCTTTATATTCCACCAAGCTATGGATGTCAGCTTCAAACCCCTTTTTCCCTTTCTTATCAGTGCAAAAATAAAGAACATCATCAGTACAGAAGAAGCCAAAGCAAAGCTGCTTGCTGAGCAGAGGAATAAAAAGAAGGACAGCGGGACCTCCTTTGTTCCCACGAACATTGCTGTGAATTACGTCCAGAAAACGCATAATCGCTGTAAGTGCACAAGTATATCTGAACTACCAGCACTTTGTATTTAAGGTCACGTGCTTAGTGCTCATGAATCAAGAAGTTTGTCTCCATAATTATTTATTTTCTTCCCTAAAGGACAAAGATTAAGTAATTTTCTATATATACTTTTTTCTTCAAGTCTATCATGAGGATGTAAACGCTCCCCAGAGACGACACAGAGAAGAACCCAAAGCCAGGCCACTACGAGTAGGAGACACCGAGAACCCATTACCTGAGAGTAAGATCATATATTATTTCGCTAAAAATAACACATAGAACTGCATTTGTTGGATTTATATTAATGTTTATCTCTTCCCGTTCTCCAGCTTCACCACCCAATTACCGCAAGAGGCCAAATAATGAGAAGGCCACAGATGACTACCACTATGAGAAATTCAAGAAGATGAACCGAAGATACTAATCCTCCACCTTCGCTTCACAGCCACCTAGTTGGACACTTTTTTTTTTTCCCCCCTGTAAAATGAGAGATGTAAATATTTGACATGCAGTTGTAATAATTTTACAATAAAACTCCCCCCAAAACATTGGTCATCTTTGCAAACTTTATAAAATAGAACATTTTGTTTTCATAATAATGTACTCTGCACCATGTTAATGCATTATATAATGTGTGTTTCAGTCTGTTCAACAGAATTGATTTATCACTTTATATGAATGAAACTTAATTGTTTTATTAAAGGTTATTTTTATTCTACAAACTTTGCTAATGAAATAAAGTAATATTATAACCTCTATTAGCGTTACAACATATTTCCTTTCCTCTTAGTTTTTGCTTGGATGTCTTTTAAATACCTAAAATGGAAAGATTGTCCTAAGGTACCACAGCAATAAAAATATATACATGTAAATGAATTAAAAAAAAGAGAACAGTTCCTTGGCAATCACATTTTGAAGAGCATTACAGTGTACATATACTATGAAACATACAATTGTAAAATGAGAGATGTAAATATTTGACATGCAGTTGTAATAATTTTACAATAAAACTCCCCCCAAAACATTGGTCATCTTTGCAAACTTTATAAAATAGAACATTTTGTTTTCATAATAATGTACTGTGCACCATGTTAATGCATTATATAATGTGTGTTTCAGTCTGTTCAACAGAATTGATTTATCACTTTATATGAATGAAACTTAATTGTTTTATTAAAGGTTATTTTTATTCTACAAACTTTGCTAATGAAATAAAGTAATATTATAACCTCTATTAGCGTTACAACATATTTCCTTTCCTCTTAGTTTTTGCTTGGATGTCTTTTAAATACCTAAAATGGAAAGATTGTCCTAAGGTACCACAGCAATAAAAATATATACATGTAAATGAATTAAAAAAAAGAGAACAGTTCCTTGGCAATCACATTTTGAAGAGCATTACAGTGTACATATACTATGAAACATACAATGAAATTAAACAGCTTATTTTGTTACTTAAATAGAGGAGCTAGATTTACTCAAACGCAGCATGTTTACAGAGAAGTCTCCTTTTCTTTTAGCATCCAAAACACCACTTGCTTAAAGTTGTTAGATTACTCAACTTGTATTTTTTTCAGAACAACAATGAAAGTATAGCATAGTTGTAATTTTACCCAAAGAGACATTAAATTTAGCCAATAAACCGACACAAAGACAAACACTCCTTTATTCCAATGTAGCAAGTTACCCAACTAGGAATTAGAAATACTATTCATTGAAATGTTCTCAGCATTAATTCAGTGTCATTGCAGTCTGCAGCTGGAGGTTTAAGATGGGCTTTTTATAATGTCAAATTGCTTAAATGTGTAATCTTAACTGGTCCATGAAGGAAGCCACCGGTATTTCATGACTGCTCACTAGTGCTGCTGCCGTGGCTGTTTAGGTGACGCTGCATGGACTCCTGGGTCCCCAAGCGGTCTGAATCCTCTGGGTTGGCACACGAGGGGTCAGAGGTCGTCTCAGGGGACCCCCAACTGTCCTGCCGACGAAAGGTCTCACAAAGTGGCAACTCAACACCATCCCACTGTCCACAGCTAGAAATGTTATACACACACACACACGTTACACACAAACTAACATTTCTTCTGTCCACTTCTGCCTAAAAACACCCAATAATCCATTAGGAGTATGTATGAATAATGTTGAACATTCATTCACTCATTACAAACTCACACAACAGAAGGCACTGGGAAAGAAAGCACAAGCAGGGAAAGGAAGTTGTGAAAAGCATTGCTACTGACATGTCTGGAACCGTGTGGTCACATGGCATTACTCTTCTGTTTGCTGTCTTTCTATACACTGAACAGATAAGTGTAGAGTCTAATAATAAAACTGCTCAACAGATGAAAAGCAAAAGGCTGTAAGCAGCAGAGAATTTAGATTATGCACTCAGCAGAGGCAGAAGATAAATTCCAAATCAGAGGTGAGCAAATAATAGATCAGACACTAAATGTGCTCTATTTTATCTCTGGTTTATTTATGAAATTTGAAATGACCAGTTGGTTTGTAAAAAAAACCTGACAAATATTCTGACACATTTTGAACAGGTACTAATGTGACCAACACTGTTTCTACTTAAAATGTCACCACAAAGAAACACAGTGTAGTGCAATTTCAAACACTCCATAAATGATAAATATTACATTTTGAACATGACACATATGCCACTGAAAGCTAAATATTTTCCCAGTTTACACAAACTTTGATTAGTTTAACAGAGAGAAAAAAAAAATCATTTATATTGAATATATAGTGAAAATCTTCTTGAATGATTTATTTTCTTGAAAATTCTTGATTTGATTTTCTGTTTCTTGAATGATTTTCTTCCACTAAGCTAATTAATATGATACTTTAAAGTAATTTTTACAATACATACAGCACCCTACATTCTTTTTTTAAAGAAGTCTAAAGTGCTTTGGATTTTGCAGCTCATCACTGAGTACAGGCATCAAAATTAATGTGCTCAGTCCAATATGAAAATTTAGATTCACATGTACATTTTTCTTAAAAAATTTAGAAAATTATTTCAAGAATTATCTCCAAAATGTCTCTTCTCATATAACTATTAATGTTTATTCTGGTGTGCTTCAAAGACAGATTGAATTGATTTTAAATCTCTGAATATCATACTAAGCTCTATAAAAATTAAACCCAAACAGCACAAATAATAAGACTAAATACACATCCTGATTGCAAGTAAATCCTCTAAAACATAATCATTTAAGGCACCTGGAGGGGAAATATTTACATGCACTTTTGTATAACAGATTGGTTTTCTTGTGCAAAATCAGTTATACTGAAAGTGCTTGATAATGTCTTTGGTGTGACTACAATATGAATGGATATGACAATATGAATGGATATATGGATTTTGCTATATGTTTGCTATATTAGAAGCATAGCAGAAAAAGATATGTCTGGCTTGTTATAATTATGACAAGCTGAATAAAACCAGGGCCATACAGTTTCTAAATTGTCTTACTACATGATGAATTGGGTCAAAGGAGAATGTACTCTTTCATTAGTTATTGTCTTACCTGCAAGGATGAACACTCTTATTAAGGCACAATGGTATGATATGACTGTGTATGAAGGACCAAAATGGCATGGTTTAATTCAAACAAATAGCAAACCAACATGGTTAGCACATGATATTTTAGTTAAATGAAAACCGGTCAGAGCCTATAATTGGTTTTGCAAGTTAAAAATACCTTTAGCTCCATAAATCATCCTGTGTTATGTTCTTATGATGCACATATGCATCACATTTATGGTGTTGGTAAGCAAGGGAAGGCAGAGGTGACTGCACACGTTTGGGATCACTGGTCTATTTGTACCTGGAGGAGTAATACTCTTCCTCGAGCTCATACAGGTCGATGGCAATCTCATCACGCAGGGAGATGAGCTTCTTGTCGCACTCTTCCTGCAGCGTGCGCAGCTGCTGGTTGCGGAGACTGATGGCCTCGTTGACAGACGGGAAGTCATTCAGGATGAGGAACTGCTTCAGGTCTGAGACAAGCTTCATGAGAGACTCTCCTGCACGTACCTAAGACACATTAAACATGGAAATGTCATCCAAGTCTAATATGTCTATTCATTATCGTACTATCACTGTAGATCTTACTAGGTTAGCAGCTCGCACGTGCATTTCATAGTGATCCTGCTCAGCTTGTGTCGCCCTGGAAACCTGAGTCTCATCTTCCACCTGATAGATGAGATGACCAGATCATCGTCCTTGTAAAATGATATTGATAATGAATGTCACATAGTCATAGCAAAACGCACACCAACATACCTTTGCTGTTTTGATTATTTCGGTGAAATTGTCTAGAATTGACCTGATGTCATCTTTAAGTCTCTTATTGTAGTTCTGCAGAAGAGTTTCTTTGCTTTGTGGGAGTACTCTCTGTGTGGCCATCACAGCGCTCTTCAGTCACACTTGACAGTGCTAAAGGATCAGAAACAAGACTTTACTGTTAGAACTGCAATTAGTTTTCACATTAACAGCTACTAAATACATATTATAAACAGCCATTGATACATTTCCGACCCCTAACTGCAGCCACAGCCTTTTTTGTTTTTGTAAAAGGTTTCTAATAATACTGGTTGATACTTTATAGTGCAAAGGATTTAGCAGTAATTAATCCTAGGTAGTCAGCTTTTATTTCACACTACACATTTGTAAACCCCGTTTTTTTGTGCATATTTATTAGGTCAGTATAAATGTAGCTCGTGATGGCGACGCAGTTTTTTTTAGTAACCGCCTGTGAAAATGTCTATTTCACGAAACGTATAAAAACACAGTGCGTTTGCCGTCAACATTCGACATTTTGCTATTCTCTCAGGCGCTAAAACTACACTAAACAGCGCGTGCGGGTTTCTGTTACTCCACACCACGCATGAATAATGAATTAAGTAAAAACGACTAAAAGTAAGTTCATTAAAATCGCTACTCACAGCCAGCATTCATTGAATATCTCTTCAAATAAACATGAGCCTCCCTCTTTTGTTGTTCTGTCGCGTACAGATGATGTCATTACCAAATGTCGCGGTAGTTAAATTTCCCACAATCCATTTCTTCTTCCTTTCTGTCTGAACCAACATGGTGAGTGTTTGATGGTTTTGACTGGGAAGCCTTCACTTTTTGAAAATCCTTAAGCATCCTGCTTTGTAATGTGTTCTAGGACTCATAACATATCGGTTATGGAAAATAAAGCACCAACGCTTGCTCTCTGAATGAAAATTGCAATCATTTTAAGTATTTAGAGGAAGAATTGAGAGCCGTGTAGTGTCCGCTTACTATCAGCGCTGACGCCTCGAGATGTGCGCCGTTAGACCGTAAGCCGTTAAATGTCATTACCCGTGTACTTGATGCGAACTCCCTTGACTAAATATTTTTAATGTTAATTATTATGAGAAACTTAACCATGGGTTCCAACGCGAATGCTAACCTGTTAGCGGGCTTGTTTGTAGGCCAAAATGAATTAGATTGGCCCGCTGTTTATTAAACACACAAGTGCTGCTGTATTCTTCACTAATGCACACCCGTAGGTCATCTTAAAAATTCTAAGTACTGAAAATGCGTTGAGTAAGCTTGTATCTCTGAGATGCTAAACTGGTTGCTACAACGCATGTCGCACCATAAGTTAGTGTATCTTGACTAGTAGGTTTTTTGGCTTTTGCAGTGATGTCTTGAATTTCTTCACCTGAACTTTTTTGTAGAACACATCTTTTCAAAACTGAGCATTAGCCAAAAAAAGGTGTTTCTCTTGAACTTTCTGCTAATTTTGAATGATGAACTCGTGAAGTATTGTGCATCTCTCCACAGCCTAAGGGGAAAAAGGCTAAGGGGAAGAAGGTGGCACCAGCCCCTTCAGTGGCCAAGAAGCATGAGGCCAAGAAAGTTGTGAATCCCCTGTTTGAGAAGAGGCCCAAGAACTTTGGCATTGGTGAGTAACAACCGGACCACAGATGAGAGAGTTCTCGGGTCGTTTAAAATGTACCTGTCAAAAAAGTGCAGATGATGTTACCAATATTTGCTATCTTAACAGCATTGCAGACAACCTTCCACCAAGATCGCTGATGCACATATTATGTCTGGAAACCCAACTTGCAGTTTGTTGACCCTAATGCGCTTTAAAGTCATGCACTTTAATCTCCAGGTCAGGACATCCAGCCGAAGAGGGATCTGACCCGATTCGTGAAATGGCCACGTTATGTCCGGTTACAGCGCCAGCGGGCCATTCTGTACAAGCGTCTGAAGGTTCCCCCTGCGATCAACCAGTTCACCCAGGCTCTGGACCGCCAGACTGGTGAGTTATTCACTTGACTGGAGTCTCTTTTGACTTTCTGGTGCCGTTCATACAACAATGCTTGTAGAGGTTGCCCGATAATGGATTTTATCGGTAGTGAGTTTTAAATCAATAATGTGAACAAAAACTTGCTTCATGTAAAATAGTGCTGCTGCACTTAATTAGAAAATTAACAATAATGACTTGAACATGACTATATTGTATCTCACACAGAGGGAAATTTTTTATTTTTTTATATATATATATACACACACACACACACACACACACATATATATATATATAATATCAGTGCTGATTAATTGTTGAAAATATATCGTCGACCTCTAAATACTTTTTAGACTTGTGAATGTGCAGATGATGTGACAGAATATTTGCTATCTGAATAGTCGATGCGGACAATTTCCACCAAGATCACTGATGCACTGTTGTATATTATTGCTATTTAATTCAGCTTGGGTTGTACTGTAAAATTAGTGTTGACTTAGTTTTTCATCAGAATGATAACTTTGAGGTCTTGGCATTGGTGCTGGAATTGAAGAGCTAATTTGGGATTTGTTTTTTATATATATATATATACACACACACATATATATAATATCAGTGCTGATTAATTGTTGAAAATATATCGGTCGACCTCTAAATACTTTTTAAACTTGTGAATGTGCAGATGATGTGACAGAATATTTGCTATCTGAATAGTCGATGCGGACAATTTCCACCAAGATCACTGATGCACTGTTGTATATTATTGCTATTTAATTCAGCTTGGGTTGTACTGTAAAATTAGTGTTGACTTAGTTTTTCATCAGAATGATAACTTTGAGGTCTTGGCATTGGTGCTGGAATTGAAGAGCTAATTTGGGGTGTTACATTTTTAACACTTTGAAATATTTCTGAAGCTACCCAGCTGTTCAAGCTGGCCCACAAGTACAGGCCCGAGACCAAGCAGGAGAAGAAACAGAGACTGCTGGCTCGTGCTGAACAGAAGGCTGCTGGAAAGGGTGACGTGCCCACCAAGAGGCCCCCAGTCCTCCGCGCAGGTGGGTGTTTTTTTGTTTTTGTTTTTGTTTTTTAGTGTCTTTTTTCCTTGAAGACACTTTTTCGGATTTACAAGTTGTATTTTCCATTGTTCACAACCTTTTTAACTCTCAGGCCCATCCTTTGTCCAAGACAATATTTGATGACCCTCCTATTTTTCGTTTGATTTGGAAACTTGTCTAGACATGTGTTAACACTTGTTCCTTCTCAGGTGTGAACACCGTAACCACACTAGTGGAGAGCAAGAAGGCACAGCTGGTCGTTATTTCTCACGATGTGGATCCCATTGAGGTGAGTTTTTCTACAGGATATAGACCTCGTCATAAATCTTGTTGTGGTTGTCTGCAATGATGTCTTGAATTTCTTCACCTGAATTCAAACTGAAGATCAAAAATACGAGCTTTTTAACCCTGAGCAACAACCACTTACTGGAGCATTTCTCAACTATTTTCAGAATTTCCTGCTTTGGTTTGTGTAGTTTTATCAGACTGCTGAATGTTGCGATGGATGTCTGTATATAATTGATTTAATTTGCTCTATTTGTAGTTGGTGGTGTTCTTGCCTGCTTTGTGCCGTAAGATGGGTGTCCCATACTGCATCGTAAAGGGCAAAGCCAGACTGGGAAAACTTGTGCACAGAAAGACCTGCACCTCTGTTGCCTTCACACAGACCAACCCGTGAGTAAAACGCACACTCTGGTTTTATTTTTCTTTGCTGCACATCCTGAGGCTATGATGTCTGAATTTCTTCAACTGAACAACCATGTGGTTTCAAATGAGCTTTTTAACACTGAGCAAAATGATTTGCAGTTGATTCGTTATTTGGCCATTATAGAGACGAGACCTTTTGTGGTTAACATTGTTTTTGTTCACCCATCTTCAGCGAAGACAAAGCAGCTCTTGCTAAGCTGGTGGAGGCCATCAAGACTAACTACAATGACAGATATGAGGAGGTCGGTTTATTGGCTGTAGTGCTGATCAGTTCACAATTTGATGACAGTTTCAATTAGCCTAACTTTTATACATTCTCCTAATTGATGTCTTAATGTAATTCTAATGTTTGTTTCTTCCATTTCAATTCTGTCTTTAGATCCGTCGTCACTGGGGAGGCAATGTCCTGGGTTCCAAGTCGACTGCTCGCATTGCTAAACTTGAGAAGGCAAAGGCCAAGGAGCTGGCTACTAAACTGGGTTGAGCTCCTGTCTTGTTTAATAAATAAAAATGATCCCACAAAGTGGCTGGAGTTTGACTGGTTCTTTAAAAAATTAGGTATAGGCCAATACATGCAATTAGAAAACAGATTTCTAAACATTTAGAGAATTGTATAAGAGTTCAAACAATTTTTAAGAGACTGTCAGTTGTTCTCCAAAATTAACTATTAATTAATGTAATGCAGGGCTGTCCAAACTCGGTCCTGGAGGGCCGGTGTCCTGCAGAGGTTGGCTCCAACCCTAATTAAACACACCTGAACCAGCTAATCAAGCTCTTACTAGGCATAGAAACTTCCAGTCAGGTGTGTTGAGGCAAGTTGGAGCTAAACTCTGCAGGACACCGGCCCTCCAGGACCGAGTTTGGACAGCCCTGATGTAATATAAATGAAACCATCGGCAGGGGTTCTAAAAACTTTTTTTTTTTTTGACTCGAAGCCTTTTCATTTTTCCAACACAATATTCAAAAGCCCCTCCATATTGGTTTAGATATTTCTTCTGGTATTTCTGTTTTAAAACTTTAACAAAACTGTTTTAAGTCATTTATTTTGTGTTTTAAGACGTGAGATTCTGATCTGGCCTCCTGTGTATTTTTCAATAAAAATATTTGAGGGTGGTTAAAAAAAAAAGATTCAAGTTTGTTTTTAGTATTTTATTAACACATTTCATTCTGTGGCCTCCTGATTGAGACCCCTTGTTCTAGAGCAGTGATGGGCAAACTTGGCCTTTGATCCAACCCTGATAAAACTCGCCTGCCTGTAGCCTTCTAGTAGCCTTGAAGACAATGATTAGCTGGTTCAGGTGTGTTTGATTAGGGTTGGAGCTAAACTCTAAAGTGGCCTGGAAGGGCCAAGTTTGCCCACCCCTGTTCTAGAGGCTAGATTCCCCTGTACAGCATTAGTAATGCATTAAAGTAATATACATGCTCAAACACTTGTTTTTAGACAAATCCATGTTTTTATTACCAGTATCATACGTTAAACAAGATCTTGATTATTCTAAATATATTCCATAAGGGCAAAGTGCTGAATACATCTCATAAAGCAATGCGCTTAATGAATTTTGCATACCACATGTAGGAGGTAGCAGCACATAATCCATACCTAAAAGAAAAGAACAAAGAACAGTTCACCTCTAAGTCACCTTTAAGATTACAATCAAACAGTTAATTTTTTTAATTCCTTTTTTAAAAGCAACCTTTTCTTTTACAGTTCCAATAGTACATGCAATGCATGATTTAAATTAAAACACTAAATAATAAAAACCTATTCTGTGTTAAGGTATGAAAATAGATTAGCAAAATGTGTTTAATTAAACTGTGATGACATATTGCATGTGTTCATTCCTCAAAGAATGAACACAGGGCTTGTCTGCCCTCCTACTGGCCCACCAGGTATTGTGCTGTCTGAATGGAAAACATTTTTTTTAGCAGATTTGTGCACTTTTCTAATCAAAACTTTGTATACGTTTGTACACCATATAGTCACCAAACATTAGTATTAAGAGCAGTTCTAACCAAGCACAGCATCAATGAAGATTTCCTCAACACCAGTGACCTTCGCCATGGCCTCCAGGTCACGATAGTGCCACCTATTTGTTTCCACATTGTTTGGAGGGACAAATGGTTTCCTCTGCTCAGTTAAACGCATCACACCAACAAGATCCACATTTTCAGTCACCTTTTAGAAAATATAAACACCTCTTTAACATATAGAAAGATTAAGAAAATGAATAAAGTAACCTTGTCTGTCGATAATGTTTATGCCTGGATTTGATTCAAAAGAGATGAAGAAAAAATGCTATTACCTGCCCCTTTATTCTGGTTTCTGGTCTGATCTTATCTTTTGGTACATAACCTCTGTTCACCAAGATAGTGATCCTAAAAATTTGATCCAGAAAGCCACATCAGAGTGCAAAGCAAGTGTATGGAATTCAAATTGTGTGTTTGTACCCCAGATCAGTACAGTAGAATGGTTTAATGACATTAGGTCCACTCTCCCCGCTGGTGGAAATCTTGCCTGCCTCCCCGGCCTCTCTCTCAGGGTCCACAGGGGAGCGGGGCAGGACATTCAGCTCTTTAGAGTGGTCGAAGTGTCCTCGCACCTTTACTCGCCTGTACTCCAGCTGCTTAATTTCCATAGGACTGTCACACACAGATTACTTCACCATTTCATCAAAACGTGTAATCTTATAAACACTAGAGATGATGGCACATGGACTTGGAAAGAGACTCACTCTACATGCAGTGGGATAGGCTCTGAAGTCGTCAGGCTCTGAAGTTCATGGATCAACTCCAACTTTCACTTTCTGCGTTTTTTCACAAACAGCTAATTGCTGTTTTAGTTATGTTTTTTATCAGATAAACACCAAGCTCATGCCTGTACCTGCCATGTTCCAAGACAAACGGTTGTGGCAGGTATCAACAAGAGAAGCCACTTCAGGAAGGAGTCTTCTCCTTTCTCGGTTCCCGCAACAGTGGAACTTGACCGTTGGCCATACCTGGCTAGGTTACCTATAGAAAAAACATTTTCAAACATTTTAAAAAGTCACATCAGGCTGTGCAAACTGCTCGAGCATAATGCCTGAAAGAAAGACAGCTATATTTCAGTCACTAGTCTATTAGAAACTCACTCTACCTGTTAACCTATTTTATTTTCTACTACTATTAAAAAATTTGGGGTCAGCATTTTATTATTATTATTATAATTAAAAAAATAATAATTTTATTCAGCATGGATGCAGTGGTACAGTCCTGATATTATGTTTATGATAATAACAAGAAATGTTTCTTGAGCACCAAAATCAGCATATTCGAATGATTTCTGACGACCGTGACACTGAAAATTGGAGAAATGGCTGCTGAAAATTCAGCTTTGCCATTACATGATTAAATTACATTAAAATTAAATATATATCAAGTTAAAAAAAATTTATTTTAATGATCGCTTTATGAGGGGAAAATGAATTTACATAGCCTCGGATTATTTTAGATGCGCTATTAGAAAGCATCAGCATTCATCTGAAACTACTCATGTTCGCTGATATTGTGCCAGGTCAACTACATAACATGCCTTGTAGGGATGGGCGTATCGATCCGAAGTATCGATTTATCGATACTGATGCGAGTATCGAAAGTATCGATACTCAAACAAAAAATATCGATACTAACGTGCGTTTTATTTACCAGTGGTTTTGTTTATTTAACAATAACAATAATAATAATAATGCATTAAATTGGACGAATAACCTTTGTTAGCAAGTAATTGTGTAGGATAGAACTATTTTCCTGCTCATCTGATGTGCTTTCGGGGGAATGTTTTCAATGTAACTATTTCCGGGGATTCCGAACCATCCTGCGCATGCGTAAGATCATACACACGTGGGGCATGTTTCTGAATTTGTATTTGGTGAAGTTATAAGGGATATTGTATATAGGCTAGTGTACATTTCAAGGATTTTATCCGAATGAGTTTGTAATTTCTAAGGAGGTACACAAATCCCTTTATTCCATTCTCAGCTGATGAAACGCATCACAGCAGTTTTTGATTGAGCGAGGTAAGTTAAATATCCCGTACAAGTCCAACGAATAATGACACGTTTATTAAATGTATTAATTGACGTATTTCTCATTGTTGTCATAAAATACTGCATAGGTTTCACAGCACTCTGACTTCGCTAAAATCGTTATATTTTGTTTTGAGCTGGTTAGTGACGACGTTACATATCTGCATCAAATGTCTGTATGTATTAATTTATTGTTAGTTTATTTATAATAGGAAACATGGCCAGCCTTGCTGCGAAGTATGATTACCTAGAGAAGCTGACCCGTAAAGTATGCGTGTCTCACAACCGGGAGCCAAAGAAAAGACCCTATGGTAAAGTTCTGGGATTGTTAATTGCATATGAATTAATTAGTAAATACTGAACAGACACCTGCAGTAGTTATGCCATTTTTATTGCTGGTTTATTAATTCATTCAAAGTTTGTATTTTCAAAGTCAGTAGTTAAAAAAACATAATTATTTAAATATAATGAATAAAGTTGTATTAATTCCCCTTTTAGTTCCATTCCGAGGCGGTGGGGTAAATGGTGCTCCTCCAACAAAGAAAAAGAAGAACAATCAAAAGCCAACAAAAGGAGATCACATGAGTGCAAACAAAAATAATCCAGTTCTAAAGAGCACTCGGCCTGCTGTACCTCCAACTCCGAGAAAAACTGTCCAGAATGGGATTTCAGAGACACAAAAGAAGCCTGAGGGTAAAAAGTAGCTGGTAAAGAGAGATTAGTAGTGTATCCAGCATGCTTTATTCTAGTTGACTAAAATGCTATTGCATTTTTACTGATTCATTCCTATTAGGTGGAACATCACAAGAATTTGATGCTGTAGACATTCTTCGTCAGAGACTTCACCAGAAGATTGAGGAATCTCGAGGACAGGTACATGCTCAAGTTGGACTAAAATATCAAAATTGGCTAAAATGTTATCTCGGTCGAAGGACTGTTAAATGTTTGAATGTTGATATGCTGAATCACTTTACTTCAAGGATAGTTCACCCAAAAACAAAACTTCTGTCATCACTTATGATCTTCTGCGGAACACAAAAGAAGATATTTAGAAGGATGTGGGTAACCAAAGAGTTTCTGGTCCCCATTGACTTCCAAATTATTTTTTTTCATACTACGGAAGTCAGTGGGTACCAACAACTGTTTTTTTGGCCTCATTCTTTAGAATATCTTTTTTTGTGTTAAAAAATATTCAAAAAGAATAACAAAACTCTTAATTGTATGGGTCAGAGAAATTAATTGCTCATAAATGCTAAATTATGACTGTTTTGCTGTAAAAAAAACAAGATAAAGTAAAAGTATTATATGGGAAAAGTGAAAATGATTATATCATTCCTTTAAGAATTCTTAGGCCAAGCCTATGTCTGTTTTTTCCAGGGCCCTCCTAAAGATCCCTCCTCTGAGGAGATAAAGAAGAAACGAGAGAGACGAAAACAAGAAAGGGAGCGTCGGAAGAGGAAAAGAAAAGCGTTTCGAATTAAAAAGTTAGCAGATGCTGCAGCTCTGCAGGCAGGAGAAGAGGACAAAGAGACAGCAAATCACCAACCACAAGGCACTTCTACATCAAGCGCTCCTGCCAAAGAGGAGCAGAGCTTCATAGTCTTCAACAAGATGGAGGTTAGAGAAGACTATGTGGACAAAGGGACAAAGCTGATGGAGAAAAAAAAGAAAAAGAAAGTGAAAGGAACGCTGACTCCGCTCACTGGCAAGAACTACAAACAGCTTTTAACACGCATTGAGGCGAGGAAAGCTCACCTGGAGCAGCTTAGAGAGAAGGATGAAGGGAAAGCAAAAAAAGAGGAAGAGAAGATGAGGTGGAGCAATGTTCTCTACAAAGCTGAAGGCATGAAAATCAAAGACAACGAGGAACTCTTGTGTGCATCATTGAAAAAGAAGGAGAAAAGGAAGGCTCAGAAAAAAAAGAAGTGGGTACAGAGGAGCCAGCAAGTCGTGGAGAAGATGCAAAAGAGGCAAGACAAGCGGAGAAGGAATATTAAGAAACGCAAGGATGCCAAGATGGAGAAACGCAAACAGAGGGCAAGGAAAAAGGGTTGTGTACTGCCTGAGGATCTCAAGAAGGCCAGCTTATAGGCAGAAAAGAAGTGAGAAATGGTAAAAGGCAGAAAGGATCATGCTCATGGGGACTTCGCCTTGTGTTTAAATTTCACAAAATTTCATTGGGATGAAATGTTTTCTTCTGTTGTCACTTTTAAAATGTCAGCTTTATAAAGAACATATTTTGTGTCCATATTTTGTGTTTTTATTCTGTCAACCCAAGGTTGGGCATTTATCTACATTCGTGCATTTTGCAGACACTTTTATCCAAAGTGACTTTTACAATAGATGTACATAACTAATTTGTCACAGAGCCAACCATATTCATGGAGTACTATAAAAGGTATATTAGAATGTTAGTTGAGGAAACAAGCTTTTTTTTCCTCTTTGTCTGTTCGGCATATTTAAAATTGTGCAATAAGAATGATCACTAGTACAAATATATACTACAACGTATACTGTCAATTAGCGTTAGCAGTCACTGGCCCTGCCCAAAGCGGAAGTACTCTTACAAAAATAAAGAGTGCTGCCTGGAGGAGGAGCTCTGCTCGCTTTTTCATTGGCTCAGAGACTGAGGAAGGCGCTTGAGAAGTCAATGTGTGATGTCTTTTAACAGCTGGGGAAAGTAAATGAACAAGGTTTGGTGCAAAACAGAAAGTTTTGTGTATTCGTCTTTTAGATTACAATATGAAATCGACATTTGCCACAGTATTTTAGGCTTTGTTTGCCTCTTGAATCTCTAAATCCCAAGGACAAGACTACTGTCATGTCACTTAATGATCGACTGTCCGACATTTAAAGGTTGACCGTTCAAATGCTAGAGATGTGCCGTGATTCTAATCTCTTACTATGTGTGTTACTGATTTACGGCTTTAGCAGAAATCCTGCAGTGAAGGTGTTTTGAAACACTGGAATGTGGAGAAGAGCGGCGGTAAATGGACCTTGGCTGTCGATCAGATTAGTAAACGCAGGTTTTCGTGATAAGGTATGAGATATTTCACACTCGATCACTACACCTGTATGCACGATCAAGCTGCGGTTTAGTAATTTGCCATTATTTTTTCTTATTGCGTGATTTTCTTCTTGATTACTCAGGGCAATATGTCTCGTAAGGTGCACGCGAGAAGAATCGAAGGAATTGACAAGAATATATGGTAATTAAGCTTCATGGCCTATAAATCAAGTGAAAGTATAAATGGGTACTGTTAGCCATTTAGTGCCTATTACACGGCGCTTACCAAATAAGTACATAAATGGATATAAAATAGCCTATTGAGTTACTTATTATTAGTATAATTATGGCTAAGTTTCCGCTAGAAAGTTCGTTATAACGTAGCAAGACGAACACTGCAAAATATACTTGTTTAATTACCTAATATTTTAAAATATCTTAGTATTTTAAAAAGGTATTTTTCCAATGTTCGGCTTGTTGCTTTATCAATAGTTTTCCTAGATATCGACATTTTTTAGTTGTATTATTATTATTATTATGCAACCAATGTAATCTACTTAGCGGACGTTTTTAGCTATTAATGTCTTCCTTTTGTTTTCGTTTTATTGCTTTAACTACTAACGTTTTTTTAAAAATCATTTACTCAACATGAAAAATACAATTAACAATGTCCTCCATTTTTAAAATTGGTAATCGCAATAACAGTTTTGATCGCACGATGGCGCCAATTAGCAATTGTAGTATTTCAGTGAGCTGTGTAATAAAATTATTTCTTATTCTTAAGTAAATATAAGTAAATGAACTAAAAAAAAATTCTCATTTTAATGTTTAATACTGCATGTTATTCGTTTTGTGTATGTCAACTGTAGGGTGGAATTCACTCAGCTGGCTGCTGACTATAAGGCTGTGAACCTGGGTCAGGGGTTCCCTGATTTCTCCCCTCCTAGTTTTGTTCAGGAGGCTTTCTGCAAAGCCCTGAATGGAGGTTTCCCTATGCACCAGTACACGCGTGCTTTTGTAAGAAATTAAAAATACAAGTCCCTTGCTGGCTTTCAATTTGCAGTTTGTTTAGTAAATGATCAACTACCACTGCGTAATGTAATAAGTATATAAGTAAAGCTTTGCTAAACAATCTTACAACATGCTGTCATACAGGGCCACCCAAATCTTGTGAAGATCCTGGCCAAGTTCTTCAGTAGGATTGTTGGCCGGGAAATAGACCCAATGGAGGATATCTTGGTTTCTGTAGGAGCATATCAAGCACTTTTCTGTACCTTCCAGGCTCTCATTGATGAGGGCGATGAGGTAACAATATGCATATTCAGAAAATTATATTGTTAGTAGAGAATAAAAAAAGACACTGTTTATGTTCAATATGTGGTATCGGAATGCATCTTTTTCCTTTCTTGCGCAGGTGATTATTGTGGAGCCATTCTTTGACTGTTATCAGCCAATGGTAATGATGGCGGGAGGAACAGCTGTATATGTGCCCCTTAAACCAGTATGTTCATATATCACGTGACAAGATCTGTTTGCTTTATCTGATATTAAAATGTTTGTTTTGAATAATATTAGCTGTGTATTAACAGAGAGAAGGCTGTGGTCCTGTTCTATCCAGTGCTGACTGGGTGTTGTCTCCTGAAGAGTTGGCGAGTAAATTTAGTCCTCGTACCAAAGCCATTGTCATTAACACTCCTAATAACCCTCTTGGCAAGGTGAGTCAGTCACCAACAAGTGGAGGACAGTTTTACCCATTGTTGTCCAATATATTCTTATATGAGTGAATTTCATGAAAACTGTCAAGAAAATCAAATCAAAATAATTAAAAAAGAAATCTGTTGTAAGATCATAAATGTCTTTACTGCCACTTTTGATCAATTTAATGCATCATTGCTGAATAAAAGTAGTAATTTCTTTAAAGAAAAAAAATCTTACTGACCCCAAATCTTTGAATGGAAATGTAATTAATATAAAAATGAGTTGAAATTACTTTTCAGGTCAGTGTGTACAATTTTTGCCACAGAGACAAATTCAACCTAACCCTAACTGGTTTCTTGCAGGTCTACCAGCGGGAGGAACTTCAGATGATTGCTGACTTATGCATTAAACATGACGTCATTTGCATCAGCGACGAGGTGTACGAGTGGCTCACATATGATGGAACAAAACATGTGAAAATCGGTAAGTGCATAACTGTGCAGGTAATGCCATTAATCACAGTTTTGTGGACTTTTAAAGTAACATACCTTTTTTTTTGACAGCCAGTCTGCCAGGTATGTGGGAACGCACTGTCACCATTGGAAGTGCAGGCAAGACTTTCAGTGCCACAGGATGGAAGGTGAGCTGGTCGAATTCAACAGCATTTGTTTCTTGCAATGTTATATCCCTCTGTTGATTGGTTGGAAGTTTCATGGTGATAAGGTTCAGTATGCATACACAGCATGCAGGTCATTAACGCACATACTCTATTATTTTAATGTAGGTGGGTTGGGCAATGGGATCAGGACATATCCTAAAGCACTTAAAAACCGTTCATCAAAATTCAGTGTATCACTGTGCCACAGCTGCCCAGGTAAAACAATGCTCCTTTTAGGCGTAAAGTGTGTGTAATTTGTTTTCAGTGGACTGACATTGTCTAATGTTGTTTTTAAGGAGGCCGTAGCAGTAAGTTTTCAGAGGGAGTATGATGTATTTGGCACAGAGGAAAGCTATTTCCACCAGTTACCCATACATCTTCATGAAAAGCGTCTGAGGCTGGCAGATTGTTTGAAGAGCGTTGGCCTAAAGCCTATACTACCCCAGGGAGGATACTTCATGATCGCAGATATCTCAAATCTTAGTAAGAAACAGAAAAAAAGGTAGAACAAAGTATTAAAGCAGGAACTTGGATTCATTTATGGATTATACAAATATATTTTTATATCTGAGAATTACGGAGATGAGGTGCTTTTGTCCTCTCTTGAGCTCTTGTTTATGGTAATAAACACATTATTTATTGTTCCCACACTTTTTTTCCAGGTTTATTGAACAAAGATATTTAAAAATAATTTTATAGGGATTGCACTTACGAAGAGCCATTTCTAGCTGGTAAAATAATGTAGCACTGACTGGAAAGTAAAATATATATATCTGTTATAGAATTATAAATAAATATCTATTACACTGTAAAAAAAATAAATAAATCAAAAGTTGAGAAAACATAAAAGCTTAAGGCAACCAGCTTCAGGAGATTTTTGAGTTTTCTCAACTTGTTGTTTTCAGTTTATACAACAAAAAGTTGAGAAAACTCAAAAATCTCCTGAAGCTGGTTGCTTTAAAGTTTTCTCAACTTTAGATTTTTTACATTGTATAGAATATTTCTATAATTTAGGGTTTTATTAATTTCCAGAAAAAGTTAAAAATCCCCTGATATATCCAGGTTTTCCATGAGTAGGGGAATCTTCATAATATGAGAAATCAAAGTATAAAAAAGCTACACTGTGTGATAGCAATTATAATTGTTTTGACGTGATTATTTCAAAATAAAGTTTGTTTTTAATATTGCCTTTTGTTTTTAAATGTTTTTCTACAAGATGTTGACCTTACTGACCCTAGTACTAAAGATGAACCCTATGACTACAGATTTGTGAAATGGCTCATAAAAGAGAAGGTAAGCCAAAACATAGCATTTACAATGGGTTATAAAATCTTCTCATATAGTGACATACGTGAGCAAAATAAGTTATAAAAATGTTCTACACTTCTGAATAGGGACTGGCCACTATCCCTGTGTCTGCATTCTACAGCCCGGAACACAGAAACGAATTCCAGAAATACATCCGATTCTGTTTCGTTAAGGTATTTTTAACACAAATGCAGAACATAAAATTTCAAACATTCTAAAAATAAAGTTCTTTAATTATTTAGGACGTTAATGTTGTTAGGTTTTTTTTCAATAACAATAACATGAAGTATATTTAATTTATTATCTTTTTAGAAATTGCGGCATTGTGAATTTTATGCTTTAGAGACTCTTATTAAAGGCACAAAATGTAATTTTTGCCGCTAGAGGGCGTGTATTCAAAATAAACAAATAGACAAAGGCGTAGTTTGATGACGCGGTGACTGAGTGTGGAATCATGGGAGTTGTCGTCTTCATCCCCACAGCTGATGCAATCCGACGGGACTCGGGCAGAAATCATGTTCATGGATGAGCTAGTGATTTATTAACGTAGAATGAAGCAGGGTGAGGCTGAAAGCCGCCAAAGCGAAACGAGGCCGCTGAACGAGCGTGACACACTTTATTATTTATTATTAATTAATTTATTATGCCACAGTCGACCGCTTCCGCTCCTTCCGGTCGTGCGTATGTGGGGGGGGAAAAGCAGCGCTGTTTTATCATACTAGATACATTTGAAAGTTCTGTTATAATGCTACTCTATGCAGTCATCACCGGTCTATTAAAACGCACAATGTATTAAAGCGTCTTTAGTGTTTCCATGTTCGGAAATCGAGGGGTTATGACCTCATTGGCAGGCAACACAATGACACTATGAACACGCTCCGTGTCACTAGTTAAAATTGCTTATTTCTCTGGATTTAAACATTCTTCCAAACATTTGGGATAATGTAAGTACCCAAGTCAGCAAAATATATAACACCGTTCTTGTGTTTCTGTATATTTTAATAAAAAAATCTTAAATTTTGTGCCTTTAAGTTTAGTTATCATCATTAAAAGTCCTTTTACTTTAAATTACTTTTAATAAAATAATGATAAGCCAACTGTTACTTAATCACATGAGCTAACATGGAAACTTTGACCTGAAAGCCCTGATTTTTTTTTTATTGTAATATGGATTGCTTTATGTAAGTGAATAGGACATCATGATACTAAATCAGGAAAAGTGATTTTCATTGTGATCTGTTCACCTTGTTAAAATGCTGTATATTATTTAATTCATGTTTTTGTCAACATTAATAGGAGGACACAACCCTGCAAGCAGCCGAGGACATACTGAGGCAGTGGAGTGACAGCAAATGAAAAGGAAAAATTCTGACGGTACAGGCATTGCACAGACTGAAAAACCTGAAACACAAGAGATCTTACAGCATAACAAATCTAAAATGAGACTGGTTTGTAGCAGTTTGGGATATGAATAGTTATTAAAAACAAAAGGGTTTGTTATTAGGCTTAAGATTGACTATATGCCAGACGAATAGATGGTGCTAATTGCATCACAAAACAGGTATGAAAATCTTGCATGGCATGTGTGGTTTAAAAAAAGAAATGAGAATCATTGTAACAATCAATATAATGTCATTTTAGAATCAGTAGAATTTTATGATAAATACACATGAGTGGGTGCAATCTTTTCAGCCGGTTAAGCGTTATTGTTCTTTCATTGTTATGTTCTCTCACTTTTTTTTGGCATTGTATTGCCACATATTTCCTTCCTCTCTGGATTATACCTTGAACTGCATCACTGCCTGTTATTACTGGATCCACTCCGAGTTACAAATGACACATTAATAGATTTCATTTCATGTTAAACTGTTTTTATTAATTTGTACAATGTAAGTGTTATGTTGAGACACTTTCATAAAAAATATTGCAAACTACCTCGTTTATCTGCATTTAAATCTAAAGAAACTTTCTTTGTGGATGTTCTAAACACTGTCACCAATTACGCAAGTTTTTTTTTTTACACATTTCTGCAGGAGAAAGTAACGAAGTGTCATTTTCACACACTGGTCTGTTTAAAATAATGGACACAATTGCAGTGTAAATAGTAATAAAACAAATCTGAACATACTCTTCTGTGGTAAATTTGAATTTTTATAGCTCACTAATTTCTAGCATATAAAATTAAAGCATATAGTCTTTATTATTTCAGTAGATCATTGGGTAAATGAAAACGCAATATTCCCATCAATATTGCCAAATCCACTTCAACCTAAAAATAAACAAGGTCATAGTGGGGAAGTGGTACAGTTCCTTTTTCATCTAAAAATTCATTTGACCCTTTCCATTGATAATATACATTAAAAAGTACATAAACACTTACTACACTTAGAATGTGAATTATTGAGAGGTATATTGCTGAACTTTACACAGAGGTCATAAACAATCTACTCACTAATAGCAAACATTTCAGGAGAAAATGTATGTTCTGTTAGATTTCAGGAATATAAATGGGACTTCAAAACTTCTCTCTGTATAGACTTTGTACTATGGATACATCTCATAGTGTGACTTTGTTTCTCTTTTTTAACTATGATATTTTCACTACTCATGCAACCTGACAAATTCTGATTAAAATAATAGGAAAAGTTCTCAGATGTGTTTTGTAGGAAGGGATGATACGAGGACTCAATTGGCAGGAAGAATGGGCTTATTATTAATAATAAAAATAAAATAAAAAGCAACAAAAACTACCCCATAGGGAAAAACAGGCAGGCAGGATCAGAAAACAACAAGGCTATATTAGACAATGAACTAGCAGAGAACTGCAAACACAAGGAGAATAAACGGGGAGCAAACAAGGCAGGTAACAAGGGAAACACAGGTCGAGCAACTGAACCAATAATCAGGTAACAAGGTGGGCAGGGATAGACAATAGACATGAGGGCACATGGCACAACAAACAAAACAAAGCCATGTGCTCACGCAAAACAAGACATGAACAGGCAGCTATGATAAAAACTCATGAGCTGCGTGTTCACCCAAAACAGGACAAAAAAGCACACAGCCGTGCTAACACGAACCACGTTGCACACAGAACATGACAACACAAGAGTGCCTGGCTAATGAAGACATAAACCAAGCACTCACAAGACAAGAGTGCACGCTGAGTGAATGAATACACAGCTCGTGAAAGACACGAAATGAAAAGACAAGACATGGAGTACGAGTGTCCAAGCCCCGGCACGGAACCGAAACCACGCTTGAAGCTGCGCACTCCCACGAAAACAAGACATGACAGGAGTGCTCTGTCACAAAACCATGAATAAACTAGACAGAAGTGACAGAACCCTGACAAGTAACATCTGAAGTAGATAAATAGAGTGATGAGATAAAACACCACACTGTGATTAGGTGTGTCTTAGCATGAGCAAGCATCATTGCGACATACAGTTTTCTCAGTTACTTATCATTAAAATTTTGTGACCAAAACATTCCAAACCCAGAAAAGACAGACTAGTTTATCTGTGAAGTCTCTTCCTTTTTTGTCATCCTGTGAATCCTGTATATTTATACACAGAGACTTGCAAATTCTATTGTGACTTCTGGGGGATATGCTCCTGTATGATAGTGATTCCATTCTTGTACCTAATTTATAAGTGGTTGAATTTATGATGTTAAATCTCACCTTGTGAACATTAGCAGAATCAGAAAATAGTCAAATACGCTAACACTCACAACTTAGACCAACAGCAGCTAAACACAGAATAATGACACTACTGCCTTCTGTAGAGCTGCTTATAGATGAATTGGTGAGCTTTGCAGCATTGACAGATACTGAACTAAACTGAGCCTGAATAAAGACACTATCTTCTGTAGAGCTGCATTAAAGCTGCAATTGAATTCATTTCATAAATAATAAAAAAAAATTAACACTGACATTGTTGCTTTTTAACATGAAGCTACTTCAAAACATTGCCTGTAGATGTGTGTACACTATTATTATTAAATAAAGCGATGCCATAGAAGAACCATTTCTGGTTCCGCAAAGAACCATTGAGGTACTTTAAAGAACCATCTCTTTCTTACCTTTTTATAATCTGAAGAACCTTCTTTTGCCGCAAAGAACCTTTTGTGAAACAGAAATGTTCTACAGATGTTAAAGGTTCTTTATGGAACTATTTAGAAAAAGGTTCTTATGGCATCGTGAAGCACCTTTATTATTAAGAGTGTTTATGTGTTTTGGCGCTAGGATAGCCTATATGACACTACTTAGGACAAGCGGTTTGGTTTGGAGAATGGATGATGGATGAATATTGCACAAAAGAAAACACTTCCACTGACTTTGAGTTAGTTTAATTCTCAATAATGTTGCAATATTAAAAGAAAAAGTGCAATGTTACAAAACCGAAGTTGATCAACTTCCTTTTACCTCAGAGGAAAGAGAAGGTGATTTCTTGAATATTGTCACATAAGAAAAAAATTAAACAAAAACTTTTAAGTCTGCAAATACACTATACTGATGTAAAAAAAAATGTAAGTGAGCAATAACAAAGTTAGGTGTCAAACCTCCAATTTTCCACAAAGCTCAACAAACAAGACATCGTCAAGGAGTTGAAATTCGGCACACACCTGGCACAAGATCCAGCACAGTTACGGAGAAAAAAGGATAACAAGGGCTGGTTGATTTCACTTAAATTACTTTTACATGTTTAATTTTGTTCTAAAATGTTTGTTAAATTAGTTTAAATGTAGCCAATATTGTATACACATTCAAATGGTATAAAATATCTTGTATTAAGAACTGTATAGGCCTACTCAAAAAAAATAAAGATATGATGTAGGCCTAATGAAAATGAAGATATCATGTAAAGATGTTGTGTTGTATACTGTACAAAGATTTAGAGGATTGGGTTAGTCTGTAAATACTAATTCAAATATGAGGATCTTTGTCAGGTTTGTTGAGAAGTTGCCATAGTCAGTGGTCTGGAGTGGCCTGGTCCTCGGGGTCCCCTGCTCTGCACATTTTCCATGTCTCCCTTATTTGACACACTAGATTCAGATCATCAGCTTGTTAGGAGAGAGCATTCAAGTGCTCGAATGGTGTCAGAGAGCCAGACACCATTCAAGCACTTAAACGCTTTGCCTTGCCATTGCTATTTTTTAACCCACTTTAAGAATCACTGGGTTAGCCCAGCATGTGTTCTGTCCCATATTCACCCAGCCTCTGGGCTAATATATATATATATATATTTATGGTGACCATGATTTCACCAAGTACAACATGTCCTTGTTGATCCTGGAACAACATTCCTATCAACCAATCAGAATTGAGGGACAAGTTTTCAGGAAATATCTGTTTTAGGCTTATAATCAGGGTTAGGTGCTTCTACACCCATGGTAATCAGCTATCATTTTACACTGATTTTAGGAATAAATTATGGGTAGGTTTAGATTTAGGGGTAGGAATTGGGTTAAGTCTATATTTTTGGACAGTTATGTTGATCCATGTCTTACTTGGCAAAATCACGGCGACCATATATATATATATACATTTTAGGTGCCACAGTTATTAATTTTTGACTCTTAAAGTGACAGCACCCTTTAACTTGCATATTATGAATCACCAAGAAACATGCACTCTAAAAAATGCTGGGTTGTTTCAACCCAATGTTGGGTCAAATATGGACTAACTCAACCGTTGGGTTAAATTTTGGTTACATTTTTAAATTAACTTTTTAACCCAACAGTTGGGTTAGTCCATATTTGACCCAACATTGGGTTTAAACAACCCAGCATTTTTTAGAGTGTGGGTTCAACTAAAAAGCATTGTTAGTGTTTTACTGAAGAAAGTGTGTATTTGTGTTATGTATAAACATTGAAAACATTTAGTAGTTTCGCAAAGGGGTAGTTTACCCCAAAATTAAAAAATCGCAGATTACACAAAAAAAAAAGTTTTTTTTCTTCCTGGTTTCTGAGTGAACCATCCCTTTAACTCCACCCAGTATTCCTTAACATTGCACACATCCAAACACACACGCACACAGACCTTTCTATAAAAGAGAGCTGAACACTTGCAAACATCACTGAGAGCAGCTTCTTGGTTTTGAATTGACATGGCGATGCAGAACTACACAGCACCCGGGGAGAGCATGAAACAGGACGACAGAGTCTTCACTGCCCAGCCAGTAATACTCTCCATGCCTGACCAAAAAGTCAATGATGATATCATTTTTTCCACATTCAATCTTCACTTCTGTAACCCTTGCTGTCTTGGGTTTGGGGCCTTTTACAACTCAATAAAGGTAAGCACTATACATATATGCAATTATATAACTGTCCTGCTGCTTTACAAATACCTGAAGCTTATCATATATTTTTTTGTGTCAGGCCAGAGACAACAGATTGCTTGGAGACATCCCAATGGCACAGTCTTATGGCACCAGAGCTCGCAAACTAAACATTGCTGCAGTCATTATTGGTTCCATCTCTATACTTATCATCATCATTGTCCTTGCCAAGTCATTTGGTTCAGTCGTATCAAGTCATCATCATTTTTAACTTCTTCAAAGAATTAAATGTCTGAATGTTTGTATTTGCCTTTCATTAAAACATTTATATTTGTTGAAACTTTGGTTTGTTCTTGTTTGGTCATTGTCATATAAATATAGCATATACAAATATACAAATACATATTAGTTGCATGCAGTTCAGCTGTGTATTTATTAATTTATTTATTTGAACCTGTGATATATAACAATATATATCTTTATCACTTTTTTTAAAATCAATTTCACATATCTTTGCTGAATAAAAGTATTAATTTATTTAAAAAAAGACAGAATAAAATATATTTGAACGGTAGTATAATAAATGAACAACAACAACATAAATAAATAAATAAATAAATAAATAACCTTTTCAGGACACATGCAGGGAGGTTGTGTTTGTGGTCTCAAACAAAACTTAAATTTAGCCAGTTAATCACTTATTCCTGCTATAATAATAATAATAATAAGAAGAAGAAGAAGAAGAAGAAGAAGAAGAAGAAGAAGAAGAAGAAGAAGAAGAAGAAGAAGAAGAAGAAGAAGAAGAAGAAGAAGAAGAAGAAGAAGAAGAAGAAGAAGAAGAAGAAGAAGAAGAAGAAGAAGAAGAAGAAGAAGAAGAAGAAGAAGAAGAAGAAGAAGAAGAAGAAGAAGAAGAAGAAGAAGAAGAAGAAGAAGAAGAAGAAGAAGAAGAAGAAGAAGAAGAAGAAGAAGAAGAAGAAGAAGAAGAAGAAGAAGAAGAAGAAGAAGAAGAAGAAGAAGAAGAAGGATGATAATATACCAGAAGAAGAAGAATTATAATATACCATTATTTTTATTATTATTATTATTATTATTATTATTGTCATATAACATTATTATTATTTTTTTTTTAAATTTAATTTTAATATATTATTTTTAGTTAATTAGTTCATTATTTTAGTTAATAATGAGTTAATATTTTTCACTTATGTATTAAACATTGTTGTTTTGGCGCGCTCTTCTGTGCCGGTAGTTGTCAGTAGAGACGCTGCTGTCTCTCTCTCTCTCTCTCTCTCTCTCAGCAGGTAGGGCCTCAGAGCAAAGATGGCGACGGACAAACAGAAACATGAAGGCAGGGTGAAAATCGGACATTATATTCTCGGAGACACACTAGGAGTGGGAACGTTTGGAAAAGTCAAAGGTAAAGCTGTCCGAGGTGTTTTGGGGTTTTGTGTTATTGTTGTATGGAAGACAGTAAAGCAAAACTGGAGAAGATCGAGCCTTTAAGTGCGGCTAAAGCTGCAGCACTTGTTGGCTAATGACAGTGTAGCCATGAAACAAACATTAACAACAAAGCTTTCTGCGATGATCAGCGTTGGTAATGTTAGCCGATCGATGCAGACGTAGTTTTCTGAATATGTACGTGCATGTTTTGTGTTAGTCTGGTTTGTAGAGGGATTGGTCGCAGCTAACCTGGTTAGCTTTATGGTTTATGAAGTGATTCGTATTCTGAAGTTGCAGTTTGGTGAGGATTGATGGATTCGCTCGTTGCACAGGCCAAGTGACAACGACAGAGGCAGCTAGTCATAAAGTCTAAGTCAGAATGACAAGAAAATAGTTTATTTAAAAAAAGTTAATTTTGTTGATAAGGTGCATGCTATGAATTAAAAATGCTTGCACCTTTTCTGTGATCCAGTCGTGACTTCAATAATCGAGCATGACATGTATGTTAATGTCGATTAATGACATCCGTATTTGTCAGGCTAGCGTTGTCTTAACTTGGGGTGCAACGTGATCATCGAGTCATAATAAAACATCCGGCAGTCCCGTCTCTTTACTGTAGTGAATAACTTATTTCTATGAACAACAGCAACAACAAAAAAACATCTGAAATATAGTGACACAGAATAGTTCTATTTTTATTAGTTGTAATAGGGTATAAACGTAATATATTTACATTATCCAGATAAGTAAATGTGTTTAGTCTGTGCTTGCCTTTCACTTTATTATAGTGGTCAAGTTTTAGGATGTAATGTTTATATTTTAAACCTTTTATTACATGTGTGTGTATATATATATATATATATGTATAGCATATATACATTCTTCAGTTTGCACAGTTTGAAGGACATTGGACATAATGTTAAAAATAAAATACTGAAAATAAATATTTGCTTTTAAATCAGATGAGTCGAAGACCGATTAATTGATTAACCTACTTTTAACTGTATGTTTGCCAAAGAGCACCCAACAGTTGGTGACATTTCAAAAAGTCCACTCTCTCTCAATCATGTTTCCTTTTTTCCCTCATCAGTGACACCACATCTGATGCAATAATGAAATGCCTACTGTACTAAGTCATGGCTTCCCAGCTTGCTGTGCCCCTGAAACCAAAGCATTTGCCTGTGTTATGGGGCAATACATGATGCAAACCAAAGGTTTCAAGACAGGATGTGTGTTGTGTGGAAAGATTTCTGGGAAAAGAGAAGTTTATGTACCGCTGACAGAACATGGAACCTACTAATCAACAATCTAACAAGTAGTCTTTATAAACAAGGTTGACAGTGATGTTTTAGTACTAAGAAATATGTGAGGTCTGTGGGTACTCTCTCTCTCACACACACACACACACACACACAATTCCCTCTGCATGACTGAGTTTGTGTTAATGCATAACTAGGGCAGTCTAGTTAATGCAGGTGGCCTGCTTTTAAATGTTGCAACTTAACCGAGACCATACCCAGCTTCTAGGAATGGTTCAATGTATGGCCTTCAGCACATACTGATGCAGCAATATCCAGCCTTATAAAAAGCTGGTTGGCAAGGCCTTTGCCATAATGAAAATAGTTTATGTAAAAATTGAGTAAATGTGCAGTGAACCTCGCACATTGACTTGGTCTGTGATGTTATTGCAAGCCTCAAAGGTGCTGACTTGCAGCTGTTTGAGTGTCATTTAGCTCAGTGTTTGTTACTTCAGGACGCAGATATTACAGTAACTGTGTTGATATTAAGTTAACAAAAATGGAAATCAGTAGGGATGTAACGATTCACTCAACTCACGATTCGATTCACGATTTTTTTTTTTTTTTTTTTACAAAAAGAGATTTAAGACTTTACGATGTAATACGAGATTTGAAAAGGGAGAAAAAAAAGTTTGGTAAAAGGCAGGACACGCGCTTATCCATCTGCGCCACTGGAGCTGATGTTTACAGTCACTTTTAACTAAATGTAAACATACACTCCGTATTTTTTATTCCATAGTAAGGGCAATTCATACAATACATTTAAACTGAGCTACTTTAATACCATCTCCGAACTTTCTACCACGACTCTGCTGTTCTTCGGCTGGTTCTTCCTGTATAAGTTGATTGACAGATGTCTCGTCCAGTCAGCGGTGAGTAATCCCAAACCAATGGCGCTGTCTCAAACTGTACCTACCTCTTCCGGTTTGTCTGATTTTTCATTGTGTTTTCTGACTTGTTAATTTGTTTTCAAATTTGTCGTTGTGTTTTCTGACTTGTCATTGTGTTTTCGAATTTGTCGTTGTGTTTTCTGACTTGTCATTGTGTTTTTGAATTTGTCGTTGTGTTTTCTGACTTGTTATAATGTTTTCTGAATTGTTGTTGTGCTTTCTGAATTGTTATTTTGTTTTTTAGACTTGCATTTGCGTTTGTAATTTGTTATTTTGTTTTCAGAATTGTGATTTGTTTTGCACTTCACGGCCACCGTAAAAAACAGAATGGTTTGACTTCAGTTTTGTGAAACTAAATAAAAATAGTAGCTGCGTGAAACCGCAGAGTTGAATGAGATGCAGATTCACTCTCTGCCAGCAGGTGGCGCTTAAAGCGTTTCATTGGTTTCCGCTGTAAACAAAGCAGCACTGAACTTATTAACTTTAATATGCATTATACAGAGGCAAGATGAAAAGAAAAAATACCATCTAAACTTTTCTAAAGACCGTAAGTTCCCCTCAGACATGCATTCATATAAACTCCTGCCCCTAAATTAATCGCGATTTGTTTAGCATCTCAACCGATTTGAATCGTCACATATTTGAATCGATTTTAAACTGGCTCGCGGTTAATCGTTACATCCCTAGAAATCAATATTGGTAATATCAAATAATAATATAATAATTTTTATTATTACCGTAAACAGCATTGGCCTGACAATTTGCAAATTTTGTAAATGTATACAGCAGCAAATGTGTGGTTTACCAGTGTGGAATAAACACTTGGTGAAATAAAGTATTAGTTTTAGCCAAATTACCAAGTGACAAATTGATTTGTACCATTTGTACAAACAGCTGTTGCCATCAACAGCAAAAGATTGAGAGAACGCTTTCTGCTCCTTTTCAAAAGCCTGTTTATTTTGCTATGATTATATGGTTGCTTGCATTTTATTATTTGTATTTAGCAATTTTTCCACTGCTGTCCATGGCCCTATCAGAACAGACCTGTCACCCACTGGCACTAATTTTGTATCTTTGTCTGAAACACATTGGACATTTATTTTATTGTATTTGCATAAATGTAATTCCTTCACAAACATTTGTTTCTTCTACCTGTCTGTGCAGTGGGCCAGCATGAATTGACAAAGCACCAGGTGGCGGTAAAGATTCTGAACCGGCAGAAGATCCGCAGTCTGGATGTGGTGGGGAAGATTCGACGCGAGATCCAGAACCTCAAACTCTTCCGTCACCCGCATATAATCAAACTGTGAGTACTGATTCATTCCATCTGTATTCTAATACACAGATAATGAATTTGCAGTGTTCTATTTTGGGGCTAGACTATGCTACTTTGACCTATTCATAATTGCTTTCAGTTAATTTTATATATATATATATATATATATATATATATATATATATATGTTTATCCCAGTGTATGTAAGAGAGTTACAGATTGATGTGTGTGCAAATGAGCCCCCATGTTTGTATGGAAATTTGGACAGGCTTTCTTAGTGACCCTGCTTGCATTTTTGTGGTTTGGAATGAGGCAAGACATTCACATAATTGCAGAGGATGGGAAAGAGGGAGGGGATTTCCATTTCCTCCCATTATAGAGAAGAAGTCAAATTTTGCCTTTGATGTTCTAAACAACTTTTTTTTGTTGTTTTCTTTCACCCTGATTTTTGTCTGTACTGTGGCCAGAAAAGACATGGGAATGTCGGAGCTATCCAGTCATGCTCCAAAACCATTAGGGATTAATTGACTTTTCTCATATAAATAGGGGAACAATAGTAGAAGTGAAAAATCGAAGCCTTGAAATATGCCTTAATTCATCTCTAAATCGGTACTAAATTGGGAAAGTTCAGAATTTATAAAATTTTTTAGAATGATGCAAACATTTTGGACACATTTGAGATTTTTGCATAGTTCTTCAGATGCATTACGTTCACTACACTGACAGAACCAGTGACATGTATTGTTTGCCAATTTGTGCATTTTGTTTGTTTCATAGTTACCAAGTCATCAGCACACCAACAGACATCTTCATGGTAATGGAATATGTGTCAGGAGGAGAACTCTTTGACTACATCTGTAAAAATGGAAAGGTACATCTTCAGTTTTAATTTGTGGGTTATGATTAGGGCCTTAAAAAGTTAATTGATTATAATGGATAATGAAAATAACTGACTTAATTTAGTTGTTGTGTAGTTTGGCCTTTGTGCTGTGCCTAGAGATGCTCCATCAGTGATGGTTTTTTAATATTGTTAAATAGTTTACAGTAGAAAAATACTTTTACTTAAATTTTAATGTGGTGTTCTTATAATGAGAACATTTCAGTTTTGCGGAGTGACCAGCAGAAAGTGAGAAAATTGATGCCACACACGTTAATCAAATACACTATAGAGCATCTGCATGCTTGTCAATCAAACAGAGCTCAACAGAAAGAAAAAGTGCATTTTGATTACAATAGTTAAACAATAGCCGTACAATTTAGGTTTAAATTAGGGATGCACCGATGTATCGGCCGCCGATTTTTCCTCAATTTACAAGCATCGGCATATCGGCTATATAAGGAAAAAGGCCGATATAACAAACCGATGGGTTATTAATTAACTGCGTGAAGGCACTGAGCTGTATAATGTCTGTTGCATAATCCTAGCGCTACTGTCTGCACTTTAATGCTAATCAAATAACAAAAGACAAAAGATTGCAAACTATTCTTGACTAAATAACTTTTGTAACTTTCATAAGTGTAGCGGACCTCATCTGAATGATGACCAAAACTTTACTGATGTTTTAAGTTTATTGCGTCCTTTTTCACTCCAAAAAAATCGCCATAAGAGCTAAACAAAACACAGCACGAGAAGTGAACATTAAACTCTCTCTCTCTGTTGCATTATCATCACACACTTATTACAACTAACAGTAAACAAATATATACAGATCTCATGCCTTTTCGGGGGGTGCTTAATAAACTGACAAACTTTCAGTCCGAAGAACTGCGTGCTTTCATTACCCATATAGCTGCTCCGTAGACTAGAAAACCCGTCAAAATAAGAGTACAGCCTTGGTAATAGAGATCTCATACATATTTAAACATATTAATTATTATTACTTATTAATATTAAAATGTATACAAAAACAAATTAGAAGATTAATCATAATAAAGTCTGTTACAATAAATAAGGATTAATATGTATTTAAAGGGTTAGTTCACCCAAAAATTAAAAAAAATTTACTCACCCCCGATGCATCCTAGGTGTATATTACTTTCTTCTTTCAGACGTATCCAGTCGGAGTTTTATTAAAAATTGTCTTTGATCTTTCAAGCTCTTATCGTTTCACTCAGCGGGTGTTGCATTCCTTCTGTCCAAAAGACGTGAAATAAAGGGTTAGTTCACCCAAAAATTAAAAAAAATTTACTCACCCCCGATGCATCCTAGGTGTATATTACTTTCTTCTTTCAGACGTATCCAGTCGGAGTTTTATTAAAAATTGTCTTTGATCTTTCAAGCTCTTATCGTTTCACTCAGCGGGTGTTGCATTCCTTCTGTCCAAAAGACGTGAAATAAAAAGCACCCTTCCACAAAAAAAAGTCTCTCACATGGCTCCGGGGGGTGATCATAGGCCTCCTGTAGCGAATCGATGTGTTTTTGTAAGAAAAATATCCATATTCAAAACGTAATAATCACTTGAATCTAGCTTGCGCTCACTGTTGTAACAGAAGCAGTTCCGGGGGAATTACGTATGAGGTCAGCTTTGTGCATGCGCCGCTCAGAAGTGACGCACGCAGAGAGATCGAAACAAAACAACGGTCACTAATTAGAAGTACAAAACGAGGATTTGTAATAAAGGATGTTGGAGGATTTCGATATAAGCCAAGAGGAGACTGGTTTTCCTTTGCTAAAGTAAGGAAACTTTGCTTCTTTTGATCCTGTAAACAAACGTTGGTTTTCACGAGACTCACTTGCACATGCGCAACGCTGAACTCATACGTCATGCTCCCGGAACTGCTTCTGTGTACAACTGCTGGCGCAAGCTACATTAAAGTGATTATTACGTTTTGAATATGGATATTTTTCTTACAAAAACGCATCGATTCGCTACAGTAGGCCTTTGTTCACCCCCTGGAGCCGTGTGAGACACTTTGTTTTAATGGAAAGGTGCTTTTTATTTCACGTCTTTTGAACCGAAGCAATGCAACACCCGCTGAGTACAATGATAGAGCTTGAAAGATCAAAGACCATTTTTAATATAACTAGATTCGAACCCTTTAATTTATACAGTGAAGTGTTATTTTACATTTCTGTACCTGAAAACTGTTAAACCTACCTAAAAAGCACTGTTTATTTAATATGTATCTTTGTTCTGTTGTATTTATGTAGGCCTGCTGAATGTTAAATGGATCCAATCCATGTTCATTAGAAATTATTTGATGATGCAGCAATAAAACTGCTAGCATAATTTAATGCAGGTGTTTTTTTAACTTTGCTGATTTAAAACATTATCAAAATACTACTATTTTGATGCCAAAATTTCAAATAAGAGAGGAAGTGACAAATATCAAGTATCCGAATCGGCCAATAAGTGATTGTTAAAATCGGTATCGGTATCGGGCCCAAAAAATCCTATAGGTGCATCCCTAGTTTAAATGATTTGTAATCGTGAAATCCTAAATAGAATGCAAGTAATTTGGTATTTGTTTAAATGAACTGTAACTTTAATGCCATTGGCATAAAAAAACAGTAGTCCCCTTGCATTAGTTTATTGCAGTTCATCTGAACTCTATTCTTCTGCTTGTAGAATAATCTTTTCCAATCTTGCCAGAATAAATAAATTAATCTAAGAATTCATTTAAAAAAATGTACACTACTATTCAACAAGCATTAAATTAATTCAGCATGCATTAAATTGGTCAAAAACGACAGAAAATTCTGTTAAAAGTTCTTTTGAACTTTCATTGCATCAAAGAATTTTTTTAAAATGCATAATTTCTACAAATATATTAAGCGGCACAACTGTTTTCAACATTGATAGTAATAAGAAATGTTTATTGAGCACAAAATCAGCTTATTAAAATGATTCCCTAGGGATCATGTGACGTTATGGCTGCAGAAAGTTTAGTTTTGCATCACAAGAATAAATTACATTTTAAAATATATATTATATGGTGAATGTAAGACATCTATTCAAAATCGACCCCAAATGTTTAAAAAGTAGTATATATCAGGAGCCACAATAATGGCACAGTAGGTTGCAGAAGGGGAACTGTAAACTGAATGTTCAGGTCAGTTCACATGGGAAATGTGTAAAAACATGTTCCTGTGTCTGGTCAGTTGGACGAGAAGGAGAGCAGGCGTCTGTTCCAGCAGATCATCTCAGGGGTGGATTACTGCCACAGACATATGGTGGTGCACAGAGACCTCAAGCCTGAGAACGTCCTGCTGGATGCACACATGAATGCCAAGATTGCAGACTTTGGTATGTGAACTCTTCATATTAAGAAACATGAAACAAGTTAGGTTGTTGGTGGATTTGCTCTTTCTTTAATGTTTATTTTACAGGCTATACTGACTTAAACTTTGACCTTTCTTCATGTAGGCTTATCAAACATGATGTCAGATGGAGAATTCTTAAGGACGAGTTGCGGTTCTCCTAATTATGCTGCTCCTGAAGTCATCTCTGGAAGGTACTGTTTGCTTTTGTTTTTTATTTTGAAATGATCTCAACTTGCTCTCATCCTCTACGATAATGCTCTGTGTTGTTTTGAATGGCTTTGTGTTGTCCGTTCATTTATATTTTCTTGCTGCTCTCACTCAGGTTATACGCAGGGCCTGAGGTGGATATCTGGAGCAGTGGTGTGATTTTGTACGCTCTGCTGTGTGGAACGCTGCCGTTTGATGATGACCATGTGCCAACACTTTTCAAGAAGATCTGCGATGGAATCTTCTTCACGCCTCAGTATCTGCACCCCTCCGTTATTAGCCTTCTGAAACACATGCTCCAGGTGGACCCCATGAAGAGAGCCACCATTAAAGAGATCCGGTCAGAAACTACACAAACACTGTCCATTTTAATTTTGGCAATGCCAAAACTATTAGGATATGGAGAGCAAAATTTCTAAAAGTACAAATCTCTTTCTCTGTTCGTTGCTCTCCATTCTCAGGGAGGATGAGTGGTTTAAACAAGATCTCCCCAAGTATCTGTTCCCAGAGGATGCTGCATATAGCAGTAATATGATTGATGAGGAGGCACTGAAAGAGGTGTGTGAGAAGTTTGAGTGCACTGAGGAGGAGGTGCTCAACTGCTTGTACAGGTTTGTATGTGTTTTTCTTTTTGCATCACATTTTGTTACTTGCACTTCTTTAGGGTGTCTACACACTGGAGGGAAATTTCATATTAGAGGAAATTAAGACTTTCCTTTGGAATGGAGTATTACAGTGGTGTTGATGGGAAAATGCCATGATTTTTATATGATCAAATTAAACTTTTGCAAAGGACTTTCATGTTGGCATCTAATCCCGGCTTTTGATAAAGATTTCCTGATTTGATTAGATTTAATTTCTGAAGACAGATGAGTTTCATTACTGAACAAGTCTGCTTTTTGATCTAATTGTTTTAGTGAATGATCAGTGAGTTAATAACCCATTCAGACAGTCACTAAAACACTGAAATCATAAATGTTTCTGAATAAATTATTTGAAAGAAGGATTCAGTGACTCACTCATTAAGAAGAAACATGCTGCAACCTACTAGCAGTTTTAGTTTCCTATTTAAACATTATTTCAGTATTCAAAATTTGGTAGCACAGTTCCATTAGATAATACATCTTAACTAAACTGAGCAATACATTTGTTATTATTTATAATCTTTGTTAATGATAGTTAATAAAAAATACAACTGTTTATTGTTAGTTCATGGTAGGTATGGTCCTTTTTAAGTAAAAAAACATTGTATAATATCCCATTATCGTTATTGGCAAAATTCCAAATGTAACTCATCTTTTTTTAAACTACCTGTTGTTGAGAAAAACACCTAAAAGAGTTAAATGTTTCAGGAATTGGGCTGTACTAGCGTTTAAGCTCTTTCAGTGTCACTGCAGTCAAAATAAATGCTACCAAACGACTATAAACTCTCATCTGTCCTGGTTTTGCCCTTGCTTTCTTTGCAGTCGCAATCACCAGGATCCTCTTGCTGTGGCCTATCACTTGATCATAGACAACCGGCGTATTATGAACGAGGCCAAAGATTTCTATTTGGCTTCCAGCCCCCCGGACAGCTTCCTAGATGACCTGCCTGCGCACCACTCTGCGAAGATTCACCCTGAGAGAGTGCCATTCCTGGTGACTGAGTCCCAGCCACGTCCTCGACATACGCTGGATGAGCTTAACCCCCAAAAGTCCAAGCATCTTGGTGTCCGGCGGGCCAAGTGGCACCTGGGAATCCGTAGCCAGAGCAGACCGAATGATATCATGAGTGAGGTCTGCCGTGCTATGAAGCAGTTGGACTATGAGTGGAAGGTAAGCGCTTGTGTTTTGGGTTGTACTTTACATTTGTAGTAACACTGCGTTGTTTAGCATTTAAAGAGATTAGCATTTAAAGAGTTATCCTGTATGAAATGCTTTCTTCTGTGGAACACAGAAAAATATATTTTGAAGAATGTTTCAACATTGTGTGTTTGTCCACACAATGAAATGGTGTCCAATGCAATATTAGAATGACATAAGGGGTGAGTAAATGGTGATAGAATTTTCATTTTTGGGTGAACGGTCCCTTTAAGGTGAGTCATGTGTTGTTGCCATGTTTTGGAACAGACTATGGGGATAAATTGCATTCAGACAAGGAACCAGTTAGTCAATTTAGGGACTGGAAAATAGAAATTGTAGTAATAAAGGGTGGAGGAGTGGTAAAAATAGATAAATAGAGTGAACTGCATTTCCTGGTATGCATTTCTACGACTTGTCCTCCTGAGGTTCATGAGCTTAGGGTAAATTCCATCTCTGCCTTGTGGGAAAGATGTTTTAGGGCTTCTTGTAGATTCTATAAATAGAAAACGCTTGACCCCCCCCACGCCCCCCCCCCCCCCCCCCCCCT